>NC_135812.1:7279540-7579540 GCF_964213995.1 Mustelus asterias
CACCAGGGCAATCCTGGAGGACTGACAACCCCACTCTTCAGTGATTGGAGATTAATTTCCAGAACATTGCCCAAACCCAGGAGAAAAGTCATTGGGGGTTTATTTTTAACATGAAATGTCTATATTTGCGTTTCTATTTGCTTACAAGTTTTAAAATTATGAGGTGGCAAAAAAAAACTTTGGTTGTCAGTTAAAATTTATCCAATTACGTAATGGAGACTCTGCCGGCTTTCCAATTAGTGTGTAGCGTTTGGTGGTGTGTGCCGTGTGGTATGTGCCACACGTGCAGTACAGTATGTGTCACATATGTGCTGTGTGGTATGTGCCATGTGTGTGTCATGTGGTATGTGGTA
Source organism: Mustelus asterias (assembly GCF_964213995.1). Classification (NCBI taxonomy): domain Eukaryota; kingdom Metazoa; phylum Chordata; class Chondrichthyes; order Carcharhiniformes; family Triakidae; genus Mustelus; species Mustelus asterias. Next base: position 7,279,894 of record NC_135812.1, read on the forward strand.
CACATATGCAGTGCAGTATGGGTCACACATGTTCTGTGTGGTATGTGCCATGCATGTGCCATGTGGTATGTGGTACACATATGCAGTGCAGTATGTGTCACACGTGCTGTGTGGTATGTGCCATGTGTGTGCCATGTTGTATGTGTCATGCATGTGCAGTGCAGTATGTGTCACACAGGTGCTGTGTGGTATGTGCCATGATGTGCCATGTGTTATGTGCCACGCATGCCATGTGGTATATGCCATGTGGTATGTGTCACACATGTGCCGTGTAGTATGTGCCACACTGATGTGCCATGTGGTGCTGTGTGGGGTAGAAGGTGGTAAGTCACATGGAGGGACATGTCAGCTAACCAGTGGCAGGACAGTGGGAGGTCAGGTGATGAAACCTCCTGGGATATGTCTGACCAGAGTTAGCAGCATCAGACCTGCAGGAGAAGCTGAGGGATGAGGGGAGATGAGGCGGACTTTGTTCTGTTGTAAGTGCGGGACACCGACCTTGTTCTGGAATAGAGAATTTCCACAGGAGAGTTTACTGAGTGTCGGAGGCTGCAGAGTTAATCCCCTTCGTTCCACAATTGGAGTCGTTATGGCACAGGAGGAGGCCGTTTGGTCCCTTCCCCTGCTCGATCCCTGTAACCCTGCAAGTTTCCCATCCAATTTGAACCAATGATCATCTCCACTGCCACCACCCTCATAGGCAGCGAGTTCCAGCTCATTACCACTGGCTGTGTAAAGACAGTTCTTCCTCACATCTTTCCTGCATCACCTGCCCAGAATCTTCAATCTGCGTCCCCTTGGCCCCTGTACCATCAGCGGGTGGGACAGCTTTTCTCTGTCACCCTTATGTAAACCTGTCCTAATCTTGTATCCCTCTAAACCTGTCCTAACCTTGTACCCCTCTATCAGATCTCCTTTGCTCCAAAGCGAATGTGCCCAGTTTCTCCATTTAACTTTGGAGCTAAAGCCCCTCGCTATGGAACTATTCCTAGGTGTTTTTTTCTTTCCGAAGCCTCTGTATAGACCTTTGGATGGAACCAAATCAGATTCCCCATCTCCTGTTGGAGAACATTCCCCTACTTTGGAGCATTGGAAAGTCCAAGTCTGAAGGTTACTATCATTGCCTTTCATAAGAACAGGCCATTCGGCCCCTCGAGCCTGTTCCACCATTCAGTTTGATCATGGCAGTCCGCTCCATCTACCCGCCTCTTCTTCCCGGGCATGTGTTCCCCAACTGTCAGCCCAAGCTCCTAACTCTGACAGATGCTACTAATTCTTAGTCACTGCCGGGAGTACTTGCAGACAGCTTGAGAAAGGAAAAAAAGGTTTTTTTTCCTCACGATGAGGCCCAAATGTGGAGTAGAGCCTCGTTCTCCACTCGCCCCAAAGCTGGTGCGTGCTGGCAGGCTGACTGACCACAGGGGTGCATCACAACTGACCCCAGTCCCCTCCCAGATTAACCTCCGCACCTTCGCCTGGGCAGTGGACAAGAGCAGGAACCCTTCCCAAGCTCAAAGTACTGAGGGCAACTTTAACAAAAGTGCTTCAGACCGAGAGGCCGATGCTTAAAGCCACAGTGCGTCAACAAAGAGTCACAGATAATGGCATCCAATTCTACCACTCTGTACAGAAAGATGTCAAGGCCTTGGCAAAGGTGCAGGGGGTTTATGTGGAGGGAGAGGAGAAGCTTGGATTGTCCTCTTCGTAGAATCGTCGAATCTTACGGTGCAGAAGGAGGCCATTTGGCCCATCGAGTCTGCACCAACCACAATCCCTCCCAGGCCCTATCCCCATAACCCCACGCATTTACGCTAGCTAGTCCCCCTGACACTGAGGGAAAATTTAGCTTGGCCAATCCACCTAACCCGCACATCTTTGGACTGTGGGAGAAAACCGGTGCACCCGGAGGAAACCCACGCAGACACGGGGAGAACGTGCAGACTCCGCACAGACAGTGACCCGAGCCGGGAATCGAACCCGGGTCCCTGGCGCTGTGAGGCAGCAGTGCTAACCACTGTGCTACCGTGCCGCCCACAGAGAGCAGAGAAGGTTAAGGGAGAGACGTAACTGAGGTGCTCAAATTTATGAGGGGTTTGGAGAGAGTGGATGGGCAGAAACTGTCAGTGACGGGGGGTCATTAACAAAGAACTCAGGAAAACGAAAGCTGGCAAAAGAACAAGAGGAAGTTCGATTCCCGGCTCGGGTCACTGTCTCTGTGGAGTCTGCACATTCTCCCCGTGTCTGCGTGGGTTTCCTCCGGGTGCTCCGGTTTCCTCCCACAGTCCAAGGATGTGTGGGTTAGGTGCATTGGCCATGCTAAATTGATCCTTAGTGTCCTGGGATGCATGGATTAGAGGGATAAGCGGTGTAAATATTTGGGTGGGATTGTGGTCAGTGCAGACTCGATGGGCCGAATGGCCTCTTTCTGCACTGTCGGGATTCTATGATTTCTATGAGAATGGAGAATTTATTTCTCGCAGTGAGTCGATGTGATGTGGAAGGCGCGCTGCCTGAAAGGGCTCTGGAAGCAGAGAGACTGACACAGAACCAAGCCTGAGTCCACTGACGGTGGAAAGAAGCCAGCAAGGCAGCCTCGTAGCAGCAAGTGTGAAAGGAACAGATGGTGTTAACAGTCAGGAATGAACATCGGAGAATCAGGAGCAAATGGAAAAATGATGCAGCGAGAGACACTGCGAAACCGCTCCTCCGACAGGGAGTTCCACCGCACCGCTTTGAAGACCAGGGCCAATATTCCTCCCACCCCTAACGCCACGCAAAAAACTGATTAGCTGGCCATCCATTCTTGTAGCTGCGATGGGGGCTTGCTGTGTCCAAATATGGTGCTGCATTTCCCCACATGTAGATTGCAGCAACTATGGAGTAAAATGGTGTACTTGCTTTGCTTACACGAATGTCCTTTAGGGAAGGAAATCTGCCATCCTTACCCGGTCTGGCCTACATGGGACTCCAGAGCCACATCAATGTGGTTGACTCTCAACTGCCCTCTGAAATGACCGAGCAAGACACTCAGTTGAAGGGGCAATTAGGGACTGGTGACAAATGCTGACCCAGCCAGCGACACCCACATCCCATGAATTAATTTTTAAAAGGGATATAAGCATAACAAACTCTTACTAAAGTTATGCAGGGGATTGGTGAGGAGTACTGTACGTGTGGTTTTGGTCTTCTTGGCTAAGGAAGGATGTGCCTGCCCCAGAGGGAGTGTATTGAAGGGTGAATAGTCTGCTTTCTGGGATGGTGGGATTATTCTGTGAGGAGAGATTGAGTAGATGATCTCTATATCCCCAGGAGTTTAAAAGAGCGAGAGATAATCTAATTGAAACAGAGAAAATTCTTAAGGGGCAAAAAAAGAAGTGGTGTCCATGGGCCTTCCAAGCCCGTTGGGCACCGCAGGCACTGGAGGGCGTTATTGGCCCCTTTAATCACCTTTTGGTTTTGATGTTTTAAGTTTCAGTTTTCATTCATTCGGGGGATATGGACATCACTCTTGTGAGAGATGTTTGTGAGCGGGATTTGCAGCGAAACTATCCTCAGCTGTGGTTTCCTCAGCTTGACGTGGAACCCCGACTGAGTCATGTCACCCTCTCCCCCCCGCTCCCTCAGTACTGCCCTCTCAACCTCCCTGTTACCCCATCTCCTCTCGTCTTCAGACTCGCTGAGACACGGGTGGGCTGGTGTGTTTGTGAGTGTTCCTCCATCACTACCTTACCCAAACAGCCATTCCTCACGGGCAGGCTATTCGACTGTGAAGGCCGTCATGGCTGGACCAGATCCCGTCCCCACAGTAACCACATCAAGTTGGGAGTTGCTCGCTCCCAGCACGATGCGATCTGACACTCGGTTGGTTGGAGATAAATGTCCAATGATGGGGCGGCACGGTGGCACAGTGGGTTCGCACTGCTGCCTCACAGCACCAGGGACCCGGGTTCGATTCCTGGCTTGGGTCACTGTCTGTGTGGAGTCTGCACGTTCTCCCCGTGTCTGCATGGGTTTCCTCCGGGTGCTCCGGTTTCCTCCCACAGTCCAAAAATGTGCGGGTTAGGTTGATTGGCCATGCTAAATTGTCAGGGGGATTAGCAGGGTAAGTGTGTGGGGTTATGGGGATAGGGCCTGGGTGGGATTGTGGTCGGTGCAGACTCGATGGGCCAAATGGCCTCCTTCTGCACTGTAGGGATTCTATGATACAGTGTTAGTCTGAATCATAGAATCCAACAGTGCAGAAGGAGGCCTTTCGGCCCATCGAGTCTGCACACTCCCACCCAGGACCCATCCCCATAACCCCATGCATTTATCCTAGCTAGTCCCCCTGACACCAATGGTCAATTTAGTACAGTGGGAGTCCAGTGGGATGGGTGACCCCAGACACATTAGTCTGTCGTACGAGAGAGTGTTTCGTTTGTGTAGAATGCATTGGAATTCTCTCTGAATCGGTTACGATTACAGACATCGTCTCTCCAACCAGGGACAAAGTGTTGAACTGTGGTTGAGTGGCTGGTCTCTGAATCAGGAGGTGCAGTGGGCTTGAGTTCTGCTCCGGACACTTGGGCACTCTGTTCCAATCTGTCCCTTGCAGTGCAGCACTGAGGGTGTGCTACACTGTTGGAGGTGCTGCCTTGCACACTCGGATGGATGTAAAAATAAAAAGGCATTGTTTTCGCGAGAAGTTCACATGTATGTGTTCTGGGGCCCTTATTTATCCCTGAACCATAATCGCTAAAAGAGATTGATTTGATTTATTATTGTCACATGTATTGGATACAGTGAAAAGTATTGTTTCTTGTGCACTATACAGACAAAGCATACCGTTCATAGAGTACATAGGAGTGAAGGAAACAAGAGTGTGCAGAATGTAGTGTTACAGTCATAGCTAGAGAAAGATCAACTTAATGCAAGGTAGGTCCATTTAAAAGTCTGACAGCAGCAGGGAAGAAGCTATTTTTGAGTTGGTTGGTACGTGACCTCAGACTTTTGTATCTTTTCCCCGAAGGAAGAAGGTGGAAGAGAGAATGTCTGGGGTGCGTGGGGTCCTTAATTATGCTGGCTGCTTTGCCGAGGCAGCGGGAAGTGTAGACAGAGTCAATGGATGGGAGGCTGGTTTGCGTGATGGACTGGGCTACATTCACGACCCTTTGTAGTTTCTTGCGGCGAGATGACTGGGTCGCCGTTGCGTTGCAGTTTGTGGGATCTTGCTGTGCACACATCAACTGCTGCGTTTCCTGCAGCGCAGCAGTGACTGCCCCCACTGGCTGGAAAACACCCACAGCGCCCCGGGCGCGTGAGGCTTCTGTCTGCTCTGTCAGAGCTGTGGAAAAGCTGCAGGAGATGCTCTGAAACGCGCTGGTTGGTGTCGCCTTGGTGCTTGTTGCGGTTACAGAGGGAGAGCCGCTGGGTGACGGTTGCCTCGCTTGCCGGAGGGGGAGTGGGGGGAGGAGGGGTGTGTGACTCTCCGAGTCCCCCTGTCATTGCGTGTCTGGCCTCTGATCAGACTTTGCATTTTTTGGTTATTTTCATGCAACACGTTTTGCATTTGTGTCTGTTCCTTAGCAACGGGCTGTAATTTGCTTAAAGGAACCTCACTGCACCTGAAGTGAGATAGCATCAGGGTGTGGCCAGCTGCGATGTCTGCTTTGTATAGCGAGTGTGTTCACCTGGAGATGAGAGAAGACAACAGAGAGAGGGCGATCTAATAGAGGGAGGGAGGGATTTGAGAAGAGAACAACTTAGAGAAGCTGTTACCACTTGTAAGGGTCATTAATACGAGATAGTTACTAACAAATCGAATAAAGAAACCAGGAAAAGCATCTGCTTTTTATTCTTTCACAGTGCATCGGTGTCGCTGGCTAGGCCAGCATTTATTGCCCATCCCTAGTTACCCTCGAGAAGATGGCGGTGAGCCGTCGCCTTGAACCCGCTGCAGTCCGTGAGATGTAGGTACACCCACAGTGCTGTTAGGGAGGGATTCCTGGATTTTGACCCAGCGACAGTGAAGGAAAGGCCGATATATTTCCAAGTCACGATGATGAGTGGGTTGGAGGGGAACCTCTGGCGTTCCCAGGTATCTGCTGCCCTTGTCCTTCTAGGTGGCAGAGAGTGATGAGAATGTCGAACTCGCCACCACAGAAAGTGGTTGAACAGTTTAGGTGTTTTTGAGGGGCAATTGGACAGACACATGAGGAAGAACGATCTGGCCAAAAGGTTAGATGGAAATGGGGGAGGAGGATGGATCATGTGGAGCATAAACCAGCACAGAGCTCCTGGGCCGAATGGCCTGTTGCTGTGCTGTAAATACCACGTAATTCCTTAGCACCTCAACCCTAGACAGGGTCAGATTCCTGCTCCCCATCTCCGTCCCACGGTAAGAGAGCAGACATTACAGGAGAGGGATTGGGGTGACGCTGGTTGCGTTGGTAAGAATCTTCACCACCTGCCATTCATATCACCGATTCTCTCTCTGTCTCTGCGCCTGGATAGGGGCTGTCAGCAGATAAAGACCATCCTTTGGTGCCGCACAGTAAATACTTTGCCACTGCACAGTTTTGGCATCTTTACATCCTCTTCCCTGGGAAGTTGGCCAGGGTTATCGTCCCCCCCCCTCCCCCGTGTACAGCACCCCAAGCTCAGGACTCCAGAACTGACCATCGCCGTGTCTCTGTCAAGTGTAGAATAGAATCCCTACAGTGCAGAAGGAGGCTATTCGGCCCATCGAGCCTGCACCAACCACAATCCCAACCAGGCCCTATCCCCATAACCCCATGTACTTACCCTAGCTAATCCCCCTGACACCAAGAGGCAATTTAGCACGGCCAATCCACCTAACCTGCACATCTTTGGACTGTGGGAGGAAACTGGAGCACCCGGAGGAAACCCACGCAGACACGGGGAGAATGTGCAAACTCCACATAGACAGTGACCCAAGCCGGGAATCGAACCCGGGTCCCTGGCGCTGTGAGGCAGCAGTGCTAACCACTCTCTTTTCTGTTATCGATGAGTGTTTCATGGTCACCATTACTGAGACTAATGCTTTACATTCCAGACTGTATCAATTGAATGGAAACTCCACCAGGTGCCGTGTTGGGATTTGAACCCATGTCCCCAAAGTATTGCCCTGGGGCCCTGGATTGTTAGCCCAGTGACATTACCACTATGCCAGCGACTCCCCAAAATTGTTTGTGTGTGGGAGCGTGCTGTGTATAAATTGGATACCACCATTTTATCTTTAGAAGGTATAATCACAGTTGTAGCATCCTTCATTGGCTGTAATGCACCTTGGGCTGAGCAGAGGTTGCAACCGGCGCTACTTCAATGCAAGTCTCCTTCTCCCAGTCTTTGTTTGAATCACAGCTCGATGCTGCCACCTGATGTTTGAAAGTGGGAAAGGATCCGCTGGGGGGACATGCCAACCCTGACAGCTGGGGGAATTTTGACTTGAATTGCCCTTCTGGGGAACTAGCAGGATCCCGTGTAACATGGCTTTGCCCCCCTCCTCTCTTGTATAAACCCCCTGCAACGCCCCTGCCTTCCCCCCCACCTCTCCTTCGCTACCGGGGTCAGACAGGGCGCAGGAAGCCAGATCGCCACCCTCACCCTGAAGGCTTCCCTTTGACAGAGCAGATTTAAATTACTCCGGGGGATTCTTCACTGAAGCACCTGGGTCTTGTTTTACTGGCGCACACACACCGCACGCTGTGGTAGACCGCTCTGCGAGTGGTTTAACGGTGAGGGGAGATATGGCCCACGAGTGAGCAGCACTTGATGAAGCCAGTCAGATTGTTACGCTCCGTGTACTGCGGGGGGTGGATGGTGGGGGCTGTTTCTTTCCGAGTCGATTAGACTGAAGAGCCATTCCTAAGGGGATAGGCAGTGAATGGGGCCTGGGTGGGATTGTGGTCAGTACAGACTCGATGGGCCAAATAGCCTCCTTCTGCACTGTAGGGATTCTATAATTCTAAGGGTAACTGAGTGCCTTTGCAAGCCTGGAGATAGAACCCAGCCCCTGGTGCCATGGTGTGTTCCCCATGACTGCCTGGCACCATGGTGTGTGCCCCGTGACCCCGTGGCGGCTCCCCCAGTTTCTTCATCGCTTCGGTTTATTCAACCCGGGGATCTTCCTGTGCAGATATTTCCCATCGGGTCCGCATCACCCACACGGTGGCCGGAGCACCGGACACTCCACCTGCCCTTAACCCCCCCCCCCCCCCCACTCCTTCATCCCCTCCCTCTCCCCTCAGCCCTGGAAATGAAGGGGTGTGTGGGGGGGAGGGTGGGAGGGGTGAGTGGAAGGTTGGGGGAGAGGGTGGGGATTGTAAGTGAAGGGGTGTGGGGGGAGGGGGTTAAAGCGCAGGTGGAGTGTCCGGAGCTCTGGGCATCGTGAGGGTGATGTGGAGCCGATGGACTCTGAGTGCCGGGGATGGGGGGCTCGGTGGGTGGGCGGATGAGTGCGGGGAGCTCAGTGGGTGTCTGTATGGCATGGGGTGGGGGGGGTTCACTGTGGGTGGGGGTGGGAGGTCTCTGTGGCTTGGGGTCTCTGTAGGTGGGGCTCTTTGGGTGGGGGTCTGTCCAAAGGGAGAGTCTGTGTGGGGGGGCATCTCTTTAGGTGAGAGGGGTCTCTGAGGCTGGTGGAATCTCTAGGGGTCTCTTTGGGTCAGGGGCTCTGTGGTGGGGGGGGGGGGGGTTATGTAGGTGGGGGGATCTCTGGGGGGGATCTCTGGGGGGGATCTCTGGGGGGATCTCTGGGGGGATCTCTGGGGGGGTCTCTGGGGGGATCTCTGGGGGGGTCTCTGGGGGGATCTCTGGGGGATCTCTGGGGGGATCTCTCTGGGGGGATCTCTGGAGGTCTCTGTGTGGGTGGGTCTCTGTGCGGGGGGGGGGGGGGCTGTGTGGGTGGGTCTCTGTGCGGGGGGGGCTGTGTGGGGGGTCTCTGTGGAGGGGGGGAAGACTGTGTGGGTGGGTTTCTGTGCGGGGGGGGGGGGGGGGAGGTTGTGGGGGTCTTTGTGCCGGGGGGTGCTGTGTGGGGGGTCTCTGTGGAGGGGGGAAGGCTGTGTGGGTGCGTCTCTGTGCGGCGGGGGAGGGTGGTTGTGGGGGGTCTTTGTGTCGGGGGGGGGGGTGCTGTGTGGGGGGTGTGCTGTTTCTGCTTTGCTGTTTAATCTGGTGTTTCTTCCCCGGGGAGGTTGATCGATGTGCGGAATGTTAGTCTGAACCGTGGATATTCTTTGAAAGGCAGGCAGTTGCCCGGAGACCTTGGCAACAGGTGAAGGGACAAACGGGCTATAGAAGCGATGCCAAGCTCTACCCCCTGGCCTGGGTAAGTGCAGCGTGGTAACCATGATGCCCAGGCCTCCAGGAGGAAGGGTTGTGCTGTAAATAACTGGAGCTGACCTCCGACCTCTGCCTCGCTGGTGCTGCCATCCCTCTCTGGGCCCGAGTTGGCCATTGCGTCTGTCTCCGAGCCAGAACGCTTCATGTGCCAAATCCACTTGTCAAAAACAGACAATTAATCAGAGTCTGTCAGAGCTCCAGTGATTAAATGCAGCAAAATTTGTTTGGATTCTTTTGTTCCAGGATCTTACACAATGAAGCCCATTCAGCAAAACCATTTACAGTTTGACTGAACTGTTTCTGGCTTCTCATCTGGACGTAGCATTTACAGAATGCCTTTCCCCCCCTCAGGACGTCCCAGAGACAGCAGCAGAGGTGATTCCAGAGATGAGGGGTTTGTCGTATGAAGAGGGATTGAACAGTTTAGGCCGTTACTCTGGAATTTAGAATGAGGAGAGATCAAATTGAGGTATATAGAATCATAGAATCCGACAGTGCAGAAAGAGGCCATTCGGCCCATCGAGCCTGCACTGACAACAATCCCACCCAGGCCCTATCCTTGTAACCCCATGTAATCCCCTTGACACCATAAGACATAGGAGCAGAATTAGGCTCATCCCCATTCTCCTGCCTTTTCCCCATAACCCCTGATCCCCTTATTAATCAAGAACCTATCTATCTCTGTCTTAAAGACACTCGATGACCTGGCCTCCACAGCCTTCTGCGGCAAAGAGTTCCACAGATTCACCACTCTCTGGCTGAAGAAATTCCTCCTCGTCTCTGTTTTAAAGGATCGTCCCTTTAGTCTGAGGTTGTGCCCTCTGGTTCTAGTTTTTCCTACTAGTGGGTACATCCTCTCCACGTCCACTCTATCCAGACCTTGTACTAAGAAGAAATCCCACCCAGACCTATTTACTCCACTAATCCCCCTGACCTACACATCTTGGGACACTAAGGGGCAATTTAGCATGGCCAATCCACCTAAGATGATAAAAGGTATGGATAAAGTTGACATGGAGCGGGTGCTTCCTCTCGTGGGGCATTCTAGGACGAGAGGTCACAGTCTCAGGATAAGGGGCAGCAAATTTAAAACAGAGTTGAGGAGAAACTACTTCTCCCAAAGGGTTGTGAATCCGTGGAATTCGCTGCCCTCAAAGTGCGGTGGGTGCTGGGACAGTGAGTACATTTAAGGAGGAGTTGGACAGATTTTTAATTGGGAATGGGGTTGAAGGGTTATGGGGAGAAGGCAGGAAAATGGGGATGAGGAGCATATCAGCCATGATCGAATGGAAGAGCGGACTGGATGGGCTGAATGGCCTAATTCTGCTCCTATATCTTATGAACTATAAGAGGTGAAGCACTTTTGAAGTGTAGCTGTTACGATGTCAGGAACACAGCTGCCTGTGTGTGCACATCAAGATCCCACAAACAGCAACCAATGGAGAGCAACCAGATGGTTTCAATGTTCGTCGCCGAGGGGCGAATGTTGGTCAAGACACAGGATAATTTCCCCGCTCTCCTTTGGAGAATAACCGGGGCAATTGTTTCTTTTTTAATTACCTGAAAGAATTGTCTTATTGGCTCATCTGAAAGACAGCGCCCCCCACAGTGTTGCACCCACTCAGCACTGCAGGTTCGACCTGGAGTCTAGAAGATTGAGAGTTGATCTTATTGAAACGTATAAGATCCTGAGGAGAGGGACGCTGGGAGGATGTTTGCCCTTGTGGGGGAGCCACGAACCCGGTGGGGGGAGGAACACAGTTTGAAATTCGGGGGCTTCCCATTTCAGATGAAGAGAATTCCTTTCCCAGAGTGCTGTTCCCATTTGGAATTCTCTCCCTGAGAGAGCCATCAAGGCTGGGTTAGTGATTGTACTGAGGCTGAATTGGGCACATTTTTGATTGACAAAGAGGAGTCGAGGGTTATGGAGGTTGGCAGGGAAGTGTTGAGGCTGCAGTCAAATCTTATCGAATGGTCGAGCAGGCTTGAGGGGCCGAATGGCCTATTCCTGCTCTGATTTCTTGAGGACAACTTTGGGAGCATCTGTAGATTTGCCAACTGCGATTAAATGTCTTCCTGGAGGTTTCATCACATGACTTGCCCCCGCCCTCCAGCCATTAGTCGACCAACGCCTCCACCCTTGTGACGTATGGCCTTCCCATGCCAATTGGAAAGCAAAAAGACTCATTACCCCATTGGATAATGCCTGACTGTTAGCCAGACTCTTTCCCCCATTCTCAATAGTTTTCCATCTGGTAAAGAGAAAGCAGGAAGTGTAGACAGAGTCAATGGATGGGAGGCTGGTTTGCGTGATGGACTGGGCTTCGTTCACAACCCTTTGTAGTTCCTTGTGGTCTTGGGCAGAGCAGGAGCCATACCAAGCTGTGATTCAACCAGAAAGAATGCTTTCAATGGTGTGTCTGTAAAGGTTGGTGAGAGTCGTGCTGACATGCCAAATTTCCTTAGCCTCCTGAGAAAGTGGAGGCTTTGATGAGCTTTCTTAACTATAGTGTCAGCATGGAGGGACCAGGGTGGGTAGTTGGTAATTTGGACATGACCCTTTGTAGTTCCTTGCGGCCTTGGGCAGAGCAGGAGCCGTACCAAGCTGTGATATGACTGGAAAGAATGCTTTCTATGATGCATCTGTAAAAGTTGGTGAGAGTCGTAGCGGACATGCTAGTTTTATGTTTACTGATGGTGGGTGAGAGATTAATATTAGCCAGGATAAAGGTGAAGGAGGCTTCGCTCTGTACAGACAGTCCTGGTGTTGGAGATGTTGATTAGGCAGTGGAATCTGAGCCTGGGATTGGATGAGAGGCGGGGGGCACTTTGCCTCAGCTTTGGGCAATGGCAGGAATCGGTAAAGAGGCGGCAGCAGTGGCTGAAGTCAGTGGCTTTGGTCTTGCCAATGTTTAGTTGGCGGCAATGTTTGATGCTTCAGTGCTGGATATGGGTCAGGCAGCCAGGCGACAGGTTCAATGAGGCGCGCACACGCTGCATTTACACAGTTTAGATGCACTGGGATGCTGAGAGATACCCACTGTTTGCTCTGACCCCAATTTGTTGAGCAGCCTGAGGCAGGTTTCCTGAGCAGGTGTCTCTCCGCAAAGTGCCAAGTGAATAAATGTGTCCCGCTCTCCCTCACTGCCTCTCAGCCGTTCCAGTTCCCATCTCCATCCTCCCTCCTCACACCAGTCAGCAGCCATGGTCCAAGCAGATGGCCCTGGCAGACGGAGGGGCCACGTTCTCTGGGCGGGAGTTCAGGCTGCTCTCCTGTGTTTGGATTGAGTTTTGGGCAATGCGATTCAAGCAGTTAGTCATATTGCTCAGGGATCAGGCAGTCAGGGCTGAGAACCACAGGATATCATTGCTTCACAGCGAGTGAGATATTAAATTAACTGGGCCAGCGCTCTGCTGCTCGGTCATATCCTGATCTAGGGATTGGGGGAGTGTAGACAGGAGTTATCACTCAACAGGACTCGGGAATCTGATAGAGAGCTCTCCCTGCCAGTCCCTCTCCCAGCCCCTCGCTCCCAGTTCGGTCCCTTGCTCTCTGCACAATCCCTCTCTCTCTGTCCTCGGTCGCGCGCCCTCTCTCGGTTGCGCTCCCTCTCTCGGTTGCGCTCCCTCTCTCGGACGCGCTCCCTCTCTCGGACGCGCTCCCTCTCTCGGACGCGCTCCCTCTCTCGGACGCGCTCCCTCTCTCGGACGCGCTCCCTCTCTCGGACGCGCTCCCTCTCTCGGACGCGCTCCCTCTCTCGGACGCGCTCCCTCTCTCGGACGCGCTCCCTCTCTCGGACGCGCTCCCTCTCTCGGACGCGCTCCCTCTCTCGGACGCGCTCCCTCTCTCGGACGCGCTCCCTCTCTCGGACGCGCTCCCTCTCTCGGACGCGCTCCCTCTCTCGGACGCGCTCCCTCTCTCGGACGCGCTCCCTCTCTCGGACGCGCTCCCTCTCTCGGACGCGCTCCCTCTCTCGGACGCGCTCCCTCTCTCGGACGCGCTCCCTCTCTCGGACGCGCTCCCTCTCTCGGACGCGCTCCCTCTCTCGGACGCGCTCCCTCTCTCGGACGCGCTCCCTCTCTCGGACGCGCTCCCTCTCTCGGGCGCGCTCCCTCTCTCGGACGCGCTCCCTCTCTCGGACGCGCTCCCTCTCTCGGACGCGCTCCCTCTCTCGGGCGCGCTCCCTCTCTCGGGCGCGCTCCCTCTCTCGGGCGCGCTCCCTCTCTCGGTCGCGCGCCCTCTCTCGGTCGCGCGCCCTCTCATTCTTGGACTGTCTGTACCTTGGTCTGTCTGGCTCTATCATTTCCTCTGTGTCTCTCTCATTTCCCCTGTCTGACTCTCCCGCTCTAGTGTGCCTCTATATCTGTTTCCCTCTTGATCTTTTCTTTTCTCCGTCTCTCTCTGACGTCTGGAAGCGCCCGGACTGTAGTGAGTTTTGGCAGTTATTGATCTGTTTCCCAGCGGAATGAGTCCGGAGTATGAAGTATCTACATTCCAGCAGGAATTTGGCAGTCAGTCCCAGGGAGACTGAGGGAGAGTTGATGTGGGGAATGGAAAGGGGCAGGTTGGCAGAGTGGGGAGTGGGTCGGATTGGGAGGGTGGGAGTGCTGCTTACTGAGCTGGAGGTTCCCAATGTGATCCTGCAAATCCCTCGGAACTCTGTTTCCAGAAAAACCAACTATCAGCTGCTTGGGACTGAGGCTGGATATAGAAGTGATTACAGTTATATCCTCGATAAAGAAACGACGGCAATTTTAATTTCTCTGTTGAAGTTAATTCATTTGTTGATTCTCTCACAAACTGATCCAGTGTTGATGATGAAAATGAAACCGGGATGGGAGTGGATTTCACTTCCGGGTGGATATTTCCAGTATTATTTTTTATTCATTCATGAGACGTGGGACATTCGCTGGCTAGGCCATCCCTAGTTGCCCTTGAGAAGGTGGTGGTGAGCTGCCTTCTTGAATCGCTGCAGTCTGCGTGCTGTGGGTTGACCCACAATTCCGTTAGGGAGGAAATTCTGAGCTACTGAGCGTCGGTGGTGGAGGGATTGAATGTTTGTAGATGTGGTGCCAATCAAGCGGGGCTGCTTTGTCCTGGATGGTGTCGAGCTTCTTGAGTTGTTGGAGCTGCACCCATCCAGGCAAGTGGGGAGTATTCCATCACACTCCTGACTTGTGCCTTGTAGATGGTGGACAGGCTCTGGGGAGTCAGGAGGTGAATTACTCGCCGCAGTATTCCTAGCCTCTTGCTGCAGTATTCTTAGCCTCTTGTAGCCACTGTGTTAGTGTGGTGAGTCCAGTTGAGGTTCTGGTCAATGGTAACCGCAAGGATGTTGACAGCGGGGGATTCGGTAACACCATTGATATGTGATGAGCGTGGATGCAGATTGGCTGTCACCTCCCTTCACAAAGTACCTTATTGGCTGGGAGATCTTTGGGACATGCCAAGGTTATGCAAGGTGCTATACAAATGCACGTCCACCTTTCCTTCGGAACGCTGCAGGGAATGGAGGAGGTGGCTGATCATAGAAATCATAGAAACCCTACAGTGCAGAAGGAGGCCATTCGGCCCATCGAGTCTGCACCGACCACAATCCCACCCGGGCCCTACCCCTACATATTTTACCCGCTAATCCCTCTAACCTACGCATCCCAGGACACTAAGGGGCAATTTAACATGGCCAATCAACCTAACCCGCACATCTTTGGACTGTGGGAGGAAACCGGAGCACCCGGAGGAAACCCACGCAGACACGAGGAGAATGTGCAAACTCCACACAGACAGTGACCCGAGCCGGGAATCGAACCCGGGACCCTGGAGCTGTGAAGCAGCAGTGCTACCGTGCCGCCCGGGCGAGTGGACTTGCTGGGTTTTGATTGGGTCAGTGTCTGTAGCCATTCAGCCAAGCGACAGTTCACTGTCACCAAAGTGCGACAATGGGAAGGCAGCGCCTGGGAATTTTTTTCTATTCATTAGTGGGACATGGGCATCACTGGCTGGTCAGTGGTTATTGCCCATCCCGAGTTGCCCGAGGGCTGTTGAGAGTCAACCACATTGATGGAGTCTGGAGTCACATGTAGGCCAGACCGGGTAAGGACGGCAGATTTCCTTCCCTAAAGGACATTAGTGAACCAGATGGGTTTTCCCCACAATCGACAATGGTTTCATGGTCATCAGTAGATTCTTAATTCCAGATATTTTTTATTGAATTCAAATTTCACCATCTGCCGTGACGGGATTTGAACCCAGGTCCCCAGAGCACGAGTTTCTGGATTAATAGTCTCGTGACACTAGGCCATCGCCTCCCCCATTACAGTCAGACAGTCCACTCCTCGGGATCTGTAACACCGGTCTAGGTTCAGCGGCAGGTTTCAAACCCCGCCCCCCACCACTAACTGTTTCTCATTGGATGAGCTCAATAAGGAGGCCCGTTCTCCACGCAGCCCACGGGGAGATAGTTCAACGATTTCCCCGTGCCATTCATGGCCACCACCACTGCTGCCTCACAGCGCCAGGGACCCGGGTTCGATTCCCGGCTTGGGTCACTGTGTGGAGTTTGCACGTTCTCCCCGTGTCTGCGTGGGTTTCCTCCCACAATCCAAAGATGTGCGGGTTAGGTGGATTGGCCATGCTAAATTGCCGCTTCGTGTCAAGGGGACTAGCGGGGTAAATTCATGGGTTTATGGAGATAGGGCCTGGGTGGGATTATTGTCAGTGCAGACTCGATGGGCCGAACGGCCTCCTTCTGCACTGCAGGGATTCTCTAATTTTATGACAAGAGGTGAAACAATGGAGATAAACAAAGACTTGCATTTATATAGCGCCTTTGACAAGTGCAGGATGTCCCAAAGCACTGTCCAGCCAGTGAGGTACTTCCTGAAGTGTCGTGACTCAGGAAATGCAGCAGCCAGCATGTGCACAGCAAGATCCCACAAACAGCAATGCTATAAATGACGTAATCGGCTGTATCGGTGATGCTGGTTGAGGGATGAGTGTTGGACAAGACACTAGGGAGGTGGACCAGGTTCTGAGAGGCTCGGATAAATAAGGTGGACAAAGAAAAGCTGTTCCCTTTCGCTGATGGTGCAGGGGCACAGATTTAAGGTCTGGGGCAAGGGGGGAATGTGAGAAAGAGTTTGTTTTACACAGCGAGTGGTGACCACCTGGAACCTGCTGCCCCTGAGAATGGTGGAAGTGGAGAGAGTCAATGGTTTCAATTGGATGGGTTCTTGAGGGAAATAAACTTGCAGGACTACAGGATAGACTGGGGGGAATGGGACTGACTGAATTGCCCTATGGAGAGCTGACATGGGCTGAATGGGCCGAATGGCCTCTTTCTGTGCTTTAATGATGCTCTAATTCACCTGTTCTTCCTTGAAATAGCGTCTTCCACATCCACCTAAGAGGTCACACAGAGACTTTAGTTTCACATCTCATGTGAAAGACGGCACCTCTGACAGTGCAGCACTCTCCCAATCGCGAAGCCAGATGCTTCTGGATGCGAGGTTGATGATGCTTCCCTCTGATTCCCGGCTGATAATCATCTCAAAGCAGATACCCTTTGCCCCCCCACCCCACACCACTGCCCAATGGCCAGTCAGTGACCCCTGCTGGACAGTGTGTGCGGTGTCTTTTGTACAGGAGAGGACCTCCTGCAGCCTTGTCCCTGATGCGGGAATACCATGGGATTGTCCGCTTGGTGAGGTACTAGACGGTTACTGCTGCCCATGGCCTTGTGTCCCAGTGAGGGTCAGCGCCAAGGAGGAGGTAGGCGGAGAGGTGGCGAGCCTGGCACTGGTTTCAATGCCCCCGTTGCTCGCAGCATGAAAGCAGTCAGCTAATTCCATACAGAATGTGTTTGAAATGGGTCAGTGTGGCGCATCGTTACCCGAGGCAGTGTACCCGCCGAGGCAGTGTACCCGAGGCAGTGTACCCGAGACAGTGTACCCGAGACAGTGTACACTCCCAACTCTGCCCCCCCCCCCCCCCCCCCCCCAACCCCACGACACCCGGGCTAAAGGTTTTATAAGAAATCTGAATCAAAAGCAGCAACTATGAGGTGAATTTAGATAGCATCATCAGAGTTATAGGAGTGTAATCAGGCAAGATTACTGGTGACCACAAGCTTGGTCAAAGAGGTAGGATTCAAATAGCAAATGGGCCTGGAATGCGCTGCCAAGTGAGGTGGTTGGGAGAGACACGTTAGTGACATTTAAGACTTACCTGGATAGACACATGAACAGGTGGGGAATGGAGGGATATTAGCATTTGGTCTAGATTGGACAATGTGATCAGCGCAGACTTGGAGGGCCGAAGGGCCTATTCCTGTGCTGTACTATTCTTTGTTCTTTGTTCAAAAATCTATTCTTTAGTGGTGTGTGGGTGTCACCGGCAAGGGCAGCATTTGTTACCCATCTCCGTTTGGCCTTAAACTGAGTGTCTCACTCGGCCATTTCAGGGAACAGTTAAGAGTCAACCACATTGCTGTGGCTTTGGAGTTTTTTAAAGTTTATTTATTAGTGTCACAAGTAGGCTTACATTAACACTGCAATGAAGTTACTGTGAAAATCCCCCAGTCGCCACACTCCAGTGCCTGTTCGGGTACACTGAGGGAGAATTTAGCACGGCCAATGCACCCTAACCAGCACGGCTTTCGGACTGTGGGAGGAAACCGGAGCACCCGGAGGAAACCCACGCAGACACTGGGAGAATGTGCAGACTCTGCACAGACAGTGACCCAAGCCGGGAATCGAACCCGGGTCCCTGGCGCTGTGAGGCAGCAGTGCTAACCACCGTGCCGCCCCAGACTGGGTAAAGATGGCAGATTTCCTTCCCTAAAGGACATTATTGAACCAGATGGGGTTTTTTTACAACAATCGATGATAGCTTCATGGTCACTGTCACTGAGACTGGATTTTCAATTCCAGATTTATTTCAATTAATTGAGTTTAAATTCCACCAGCTACCGTGGTGAGATTCGAACCCTTGTCCCTGGAGCCTGGGGCTCTAGATTGTTCTGTAATGTTTACCACTACACCACCTTCCAATCATCATGGTCAAGTGGATGGCACAGTGGTTAGCACTGCTGTCTCACAGCGCCAGGGACCCGGGTTCAATTCCCGGCTTGGGTCACTGTCTGCGCAGAGTCTGCATGTTCTCCCCGTGTCTGCGTGGGTTTCCACCAGGTGCTCCGGTTTCCTCCCACAGTCCAAACTTGTGCGGGTTAGGTTGATTGGCCATGCTAAATTGACTCTTAGTATCAGGGGGATTAGCAGGGAAAATATATGGGGTTATGGGAATAGGGCCTGGGTGGGATTGTGGTCGGTGCAGACTCGATGGGCCGAATGGCCTCCTTCTGCATTGCAGGGATTCTATGATTCTTTGAAGTGGTTGAGAGGATTAGAGAAGCAACTGCAGAACTTTAAACCCTCAACAACTGAAGCCATAAATGTCAATGGTGGAGTGATTAAAATGAAGAATGCTCCGGAGAATTGGTGGTGCGCAGATACTTTGGGGGATTTGTAAGGCTGGAGGGGGTAATATAGATAAAGAGGGGCAACTCCATGCAGGGATTTACAAAGGAAGACTTTGGATTTTAAAACAGAGGAATTGGAAAACCGTTTGGGTGTGATAATGGGGCTTTGAGGATTTGACGGGGTTGGGGGGGGAAGATTCAGTCAGTGCCCCATCTCAGCCTGGGTGCCTGGAGGGAAGGGCATTTACACTCCAAGCAAAGTGGAAGGTGGGCCAGGAGTTGGTTAGATGGGCCGAATGCACCGGTTTGACGTCAGTTGGGGAGCACGTTGCTTTTTCTCGTGTAAGGGATCCCACTGCTTTGAAGTTGAACAAGGGAATTCTGCCTGGTGCCTTGGCCAATGTTCATCCCTCAAACAACACCACCCAAAGGAACAAAAATAAAAAATGCTGGAAAATCTCAGCCGGTCTGACAGCATCTGTGGGGAGAGAATAGAGCCAACGTTTCGTGTCTGGATGACCCTGGGACAAAGGGACAACAGATAGTTGGCTCTATTCTCTCCCCATAGACGCTGTCAGACCTGCTGAGATTTTCCAGTATTTTTTGTTTCAGATTCCAGCACCCGCAGTAACTTGCTCTTATCTTATTGAATGGCGGGGCAGGCTCGAGGGGCTAGATGGCCTACTCCTGCTCCTATTTCTTATGTTCTTATGAAAGCGCGGATTATCAGCTGTAGGATCTTGCTGTGCGCACATTGGCTGTGGCCTTTCCTGCTTTTGGATTCAAAAGTGCTTCATTGTCTGTAAAGCACTCTGGGATGCCCTGGGGTCATGAAAGGTGCTATATAAATGTAAGTTCTCTCCACTGTTTTGGTCTCAATGGAGGGGGCCAACACTCTGTGTGACAGAGGGTCAGCTGGGAAGACAACAAGCATGAGGCCAGTGAGCGATTTAATTCCAGATCGAACACAACGGGTGGACATGAAATGCCCCAAAGGTTAAATCCCAGCCAGACACCGACCTTCAGATTGCAGATTTGGAAGATTCTGCAGGAATGAAGCAGTTTTTAACGCTGAGTTTTGTGCTGGGGCTTTCTGCAGCTGAAGCCCCACACACACCAGTCACTCCCAGTCGGACTCCAGTGTTGACACAGCAGCAACACTGCGCAGCCAGTTCACGTACACTCAGACACGTACACGTATTTCAGATGAGACACTGAAACCCGGGTCCACTGAGATGGATGTGAAAGATCTCCCCGGCATCTATGTTCACCCCTCCACCAGCAGCGCACTCTGTTCACTGCCATGTTGTTTCTGGGATCTTGCTGTACGCTCGTCCCCTGGTGCGTTACTGACATTCACAATAGTGACTTTTTAAAATTCATTCGTGGGCCATGGGGATCGCTGGCTGGGCCAGCATTTATTGCCCATCCCTAGTTGCCCTTGAGAAGGTGGTGGTGAGCTGCCTTCTTGAATCCCTGCAGTCCATGTGCTGTGGGTTGACCCACAATGCCGTTAGGGAGGGAATTCCAGGATTTTGACCCAACGACTAAAGGAACGGTGATATATTTCCAAGTCAGGATGGTGAGTGGCTTGGAGGGGAACTTGCAGGTGGTGGTGTTCCCCATGTATCTGCTGCCCTTGTCCTTCTAGATGGAAGTGGTCGAGGGTTTAGAAGGTGCTGTCTAAGGATCTTTGGTGAATTGCTGCAGTGCATCTTGTAGATAGTACACACTGCTGCTACTGAGCGTCGGTGGTGGAGGGAGAGGATGTTTGTGGGTGTGGTGCCAAGCTTGTGGGCTGCTTTTTCCTGGGTGGTGCACCATGCACGGGTGGCATGGTGGCACAATGGGTTAGCACTGCTGCCTCACAATGCCAGGGACCCAGGTTCAGTTCCCGGCTTGGGTCACTTGTGTGGAGTTTGCATGTTCTCCCCGTGTTTGCGTGTGTTTCCTCCGGGTGCTCCGGTTTCCTCCCACAGTATAAAAATGTGCTGGTTAGGTGGATTGGCTATGCTAAATTGAACCTTAGTGCCAGGAGAATTAGCGGGGTAAATGCATGGGGTTATGGGGATAGGGCCTGGGTGGGATTGCTGTCGGTGCGGACTCGATGGGCTGAATGGCCTCCTTCTGCACTTTGGGATTCTATGATTCTGTCTGAGTTGGCTGCACGGCCCCAGAGATTGTGAAAGTTGCAATGTAAACTGCACCTTTTCCTTTCCCCCCCCTCACTCCGAGAGGTGACAGGTTTCTGCTCGGTGGCTTTGTGGAGAGAGTGGGTCAGAGTTCCAACGATGTGGCTTCACCTCTTTCCCACTGAGGGGCTCAGATTGCCAAAATCATTTTCAAATCCCAGCCTCTCAAACCAGCTGGATCTCCGCCAACCCCAACCCCCTCGTTAACCTTTCCAGAAACAACACCTCACCAATCACCTTTTACTGATGTGTCCGGAGTGGTTGGGGCTGGACGGGGGGGGGGGGATGTTGGCCGTGAATCCGAGCGAGGTTTTGTCTTCTCTCGTTGCTCAGTTGCTGTTGTCAGGAGTGGTGGGCGGCTGACTTGAGGGATCCAGTGCTGCAAGTGTTAGGTAATTACTCGTCTGTGTGGGATGTTAGTAATTACCAATCGAGTGATTCAGGGAGAGGAATAAAGCAAACGACTGCATTAGATGACATCCTTCTGAAAGCGAGGAGGTGGAAGGTGCATTTAACATAATTAGAGCTTTATATATTGCCTGGTCTGGGCTTGGGGGGGGGAGAGAGACATCATCGGGATCCAGGAGCCAGCGTTGCTTCAATGTCAGATGTTCCAGTTTGTTCCCTTAAAGAAGGTTGAAACTTCCCTCCCCCTTTTTGTTTTTGCTTTGTCAGAAGGGGCCATTTGGACAAGAGTGTATTCCCCAATAAATAAACCGGGGCGATCTGCAGCTTCAGGGAGCCATCCCTCTTTCCGGGCAGCCGCATCACAAAGGATCACCTCTGTTTCACAAGTCTTCATCACATGGTCTTCATATTCCCTCCATATATTCCAGTCAATTTTCTGCCCCCTCCATCCCTCCCTCCCTCAATCCCTCCCACCCTCCTGCCCCTCCCTCCCTCCCTCCTATCCCACCCTCCCTCAATCCATCCCTCTCTCCCTCAATCCCTCCCTTCCTCCTGCCCCACCCTCAATCCCTCCCTCCCTCCTGCCCCACCCTCAATCCCTCCCTCCCTCCCTTTCTCCTGCTCCATTCTCCCTTAATCCCTCTCTTCCTCCTATCCCTCCCTCCCTCAATCCCTCCCTCCCTCAATCCCTCCCTTCCTCCTGACCCTCCCTCAATCCCTCCCTTCCTCCCACCTCTCCCTCCCTCAATGTCCCCTCCCTCAATGCCCCCTCCCTCCCTCAATGCCCCGTCCCTTCCCCTCCCATTCAACAAAGGCATCAACACTTGGGGGATGACAAGTTCCGCGGGCCAGAAGGCAACTCCTTCTGGGTCGGGAATATCCCCGAATGTTTTACAGCCAATGAAGTGCGTGCTAACAGTTGAATGTAGGGACGCCGGCAGCCAATTTGCACAGAGCAAGCTCCCACACAGCAATGTCACAGTGACCAGGACATTGCACTTGGTGATATTGGTGAAGGGATGAGTATTGGGGAAGACACCAGGATCACTGCCCGGCTCGACCCTGTGTCGGGACGTTGGCAGAATATCTTCTGCTCCTTGTGGGAGAATCTGTGGCGGTTATTTACTCGTGCTGAACGGAGAGATGTGAGAACCTCCCTCCCTCGATCCCTCCCTTCCTCGGCAGCAAGCCGGGAGAGTGGAACCCGCTCCCACAAAATGCTGCGGACCATTGAACTATCCTTAACTTGTGCTGATAGATCTTTGCTCATATAGCCAGGATCTCATCAAATGGAAGAATAGGCACGAGGAGGCGGAATTCTGGGTTGAATGGAATCCCTGTTTCCTCGATGGGAATTGAAGGTGTAAAATAGATTTGGAGATGTCCTGATCTGAGTGAGTGGCAGTCAGTCCTTGCTGGGGGAGGGTGGTTTGCAGAATAACTCACCACATCACAAATCCCTCGCAAACTACTCCTGAAGGGAGGAAATCAAACCGGCACAGAGTGGGGTGCCGCTGGGGTCCTGATTAACAAGACCAGCAGTAGACATGACCCCCCTATCCCTCTGCACCTTTGCTTCTGAACCCAGAGTCCATTTTAACTGGCCTTCAACCCAGATTGGTTGCAGTTCCCCATCTACAAGGCACAAGTCGGGAGTGTGATGGAATACTACTCTCTACTTGCCTGGATGAGTGCAGTTCCAACAACACTCAAGAACCTGACACCATCCAGGAGAAAGCCCACTTAATTGATACAACATCCACAAACATCCCTTCGCTGTTGTTGGATCAAAACCCTGGGATTTCTCCCTAACAGCACTGTAGGTGTACCTACACCTCAGGGGCTGCAGTGGTTCAAGAAGGCAGCTCACCACCACCTTCTGAAGGCCTAACCAGCAACACCCACATCTTATGAAGGAATGAAAGAGACAAGTGCTTTAGGGCGGCACGGTGATTAGCATTGCTGCCTCACAGCACCAGGGACCCGGGTTCAATCCCAGCCTCGAGTCACTGTCTGTGTGGAGTCTGCACATCGCTGGGGGGGACTAGCAGGGTAAGTATGTGGGTTTATGGGAATAGGGCCTGGATGGGATTGTGGTCGGTGCAGACTCGATGGGCCGACTGGCCTCCTTCTGCACTGTAGGGATTCTATGATTGTATGCCACCCTGAGAAATGTATTCGACTCGAAGAATACCCTCTGAAATGGCTGAGCAAGCCACTCAGTTCAAGGGCAATAAATGCTGTCCCAGCCAGCGATGCCCACATCCTGTGAATGAATTTTTGACAAACAGGTTATCTGATCATTATCACATCGCTGTGTGTGGGATCTTGCTGTGTGCAAATTGTTTGCCACGTTTCCTACATAACAATAGTGAATACATTGCAAAAGTACCTCATTGCAAAGCACGTTGGGGGCAGCTAGTTGTTGTGAAAGTGGCTATATAAATGCAAGTCTCCTCTGTTTTTCCTGTCTGTACTTGGTATTACGTTGGTGGCTTGCTGAGGTATTCATGATTTGTGACCTTCCTGAGAGCCTTCTGGGCCTTTACAATCTCGTACAGGCCTTTGTTCAATCAAGGCAGCTCAAAGCGAAGCATTTTGGACAGAGAACAAACCTTGCAATTGGCCAATGAATAATAAATGGCAACATTTGCAGAAATGGCAGGGCAAGGGGGAGACAACCGGAGGGGGTTTGGGTGGAAGAGACCGAGGGGGCGGTTATCAAAACACAATGTCCTTGAGGTGAAGGAGTTCATCAGTCGGTTGCCGGGGAAACCTGGAGTGGATTGACCCAGCTTTGACTGAAATGGTAACAGCTCTGAGCACACGTCAACTCGCTTCTGAATGTCGTGCTCTCTGTGACATTTCAAATGTTCTTGTTCTTGGACCCAAATTTTTCCCAGGATTGGCTGAAGAACTGTGTGAATTTAATAGCTGTACATCGACATTTACTATTTGATATCATTGAGAAGGTTAGCACTGCTGCCTCACAGCGCCAGGGACCCGGGTTTGATTCCCGGCTCGGGTCACTGTCTGTGTGGAGTTTGCACGTTCTCCCCGTGTCTGCGTGGGTTTCCTCCGGGTGCTCTGGTTTCCTCCCACACTCCAAAGATGTGCGGGTTAGGTTGATTGGCCCTGACAAATTGAACCTTAGTGTCAGGGGGATTCGCAGGGTAAATGCGTGGGGTTACAGGAATAGGGCCTGGGTGGGCTATGGACGGTGCAGACTCGGTGGGCCGAATGGCCTCCTTCTGTACTGTAGGGATTCTATGAAGACAGAGCTTGTATCCCCCTTGTTCTGTGAACTCTTCCAGCACCTTCTAGATCTCCACACTCCACAAATTCTTGCCTCTTGCTCACCCTCGATTTTTAATCCCTCCGTTTCTGACCTTCAGCAACCTCGGCTCCAACCTTTGGAAGTTCCTCTTAATTCTTTCCAAGGTTTACAAGATTACGAGTGGCATGGACAGAGTGGATAGTCAGATGCTTTTTCCTAGGGTTAGAAAGGTTTTAAGGTGTGTGGGGAAAAGTTTAGAGGAGATGTGCGAGGGTGAACAAGAGGCATCTAAAGCTCTGGAACCTGCGAGGCTGCGGATCGGGTGCCTGGAACGGGGAGTAAAACGAGCGTCTAGTTTCCTTTTCCTCTTGTGTTTTGGCCGGTGCAAACACGATGGGCTGAACGATCTGTTTCTGCACCGTGGGTGGAATGTTCCCATCCCGCCCACCACGGGAATCGTAGCGGACGGGGGCGGACCATGCAAAGGTGTCTGGACCTCAGGCGGGAATGTCCAGCCTTGGGGCGAGCGGGGGCGGAAAATCCCACCCCGTAACTTTACGGTTCTATTTAATAATGTATCTGGAATGCGCTGCTAGAGGCAGTAGTAGAGGCGGGTACAATTTTGTCCTTTAAAAAGCATCTAGACAGTTACATGAGTAAGATGGGTATAGAAGATAGGAGGAGGCCATTCGGCCCTTCGTACCTGCTCCGCCATTCATTATGATCATGGCTGATCATCCAACTCAATAACCTAATCCCCATAACCTTTGATCCCATTTGCCTCAAGTACTATATCCAGCCGCCTCTTGAACACATACAAGAGGGATATGGGCCAAATGCAGGCAATTGGGACTAGCTTAATGCTTAAAAAAAGGGCTGGCATGGACAAGTTGGGCCGAAGGGCCTGTTTCCATGCTGTAAGCCTCTATGACTCTAATGTGGACAAGAGCTCCTTGAGATGCAGTCCTCAATGAGGGTTTTTTGGTAGGGACAGGGAATGGAGGTGAATATCGTCTTCAGCCGGGTGGGACTGTCTTGTGTCTTCAGTGAAAGTCTTCGCTGGAGATGAATAATGCAGCAGAGCTCAGGCAGCAAGCTTTGGAAAGGTGCATCAGCGGGGATAATAGTGCACAGTAGTCTCTCTTATTAATGTCAAACATGAGAAACAAGCTATAGACTGTGAAATGGAATTAAGGTGCTTTCTACCTCAAGTAACAATGGAAGCATTGTTCAGGTAAACAGATTGTTTGGAACATGACTGGAACTGGGAGATAATGAACAGCAGCCAGACACTGCCAACTCGTCACAAGTTTAACATTCTGCGGTTTTCGGAAGCAAAGTTTAAAACAAAAATTTATTGCGTGCACCGGTTGTGAGAACCCTTAAACACCAACGTTTTGGCAGCGCCCAAAACCACAAAGATATTAAAGCCGAGGTTTCACTCGAGCAGGTGTCTCTCAACCCAGAGTGGGTTTTCAGAAGAGCGAGAACATTTGGTTTATCAGGAGGTGGTGGCCTAGTGGTATTATCGCCAGACTATGCACCCAGAAACTCAGGGGACCCGTGGGTTCTGGGGACCTGGGCTCGAATCCCCCCATGGCAGATGGTGGAATTTGAATTCAATAAAAAATATCTGGAATCTAATGATGACCATGAAACCATTGTCAATCCTCCATACAATCCCTACAGTGCAGAAGGAGGCCATTCAGCCCATCGTGTCTGTACCGACCACAATCCCACCCAGGCCTCTATTCCCATAATCTCACACATTAACCCTGCTAATCCCACTGACACAAGGGGCAATTTATCATGGCCAATCCACCTAATCCGCAAATCTTTGGAGTGAGAGAGGAAACTGGAGCACCCGGAGGAAACCCACGCAGACACGGGGAGAATGTGCAGACTCCACACAGACAGTGACCCAAGCCGGGAATCGAACCCGAGTCCCTGGTGCTGTGAGGCAGCAGTGCTAACCACTGCGCCACCGTGCCGCCCTCCACTAATGTCCTTTAAGGAAGGAAATCTGCTGTCCTTACCTGATCTGGCCTACATGTGACTCCAGAGCCACAGCAATGTGGTTGACTCTCAACTGCCCTTGGGCAACTGGGGATGGGCAATAAATTCTGGCCCAGCCAGCGACACCCATGCCCCACAAATCAATAAAACACCCCAAAAGAGATAAGGAATAGGAGGCCATTCAGCCCTCCCAACTTGTACCACCAGTCTGGCTGCTCTTCCTGCCCCATCTCCCACACTCCTTGGTATCCAAAGGATCTGTCGAACTCTGTCGTGGACACATTCAGTAAGTGAGTATCCACAACCCACTGAGCCTAAGAATTCCAAAGGTTCACCACCCTTTAGGTGAAGAAACTTCTCCTCATTTCTGTCTTCAGTGGCCTGAGACCGTGCCCCAGCCAGGGGGAACCACCTTCTCAGCATCTACTCGGGGAAAGCCCCTTCCGTATTTAATACATTTCAATCAGATTAATGTAACTCCAGGAAATGTAGGCCCGTAGGTCCACTCGATCTCTCCATGTTTGACAGAGTCTTCCCAACAATGGGCGGCACAGTTGGTTAGCACTGCTGCCTCTCAGCGCCAGGGACCCGGGTTCGATTCCTGGCTTGGGTCACCGTCTGTGTGGAGTTTGTGAATTCTCCCCGTGTCTGCGTGGGTTTCCTCCGGGTGCTCCAGTTTCCTCCCACAGTCCGAAAGATGTGCGGGTTAGGTGGATTCTCCATGGAAAATTGACCCTCAGTGTCAGGGGGATTAGCAGGGTAAATAGATGGGGTTATGGGGATAGGGCCTGGGTGGGATTGTGGTCGGTGCAGACTCGATGGGCTGAATGGCCTCCCTATGCACTGTAGGATTCTATGATTCTAACAGGCTATATAAGGTCCACTCCTGCTCCTGTATTCCCCCCAATCTCAGGAGGGGAACCAGTCTACCGAACCAAATGCAGCAATTCTCTTCAGTGGTCTCCAAGTCCATTGGAAACCTTTGGCCGTGCCAATTAGAAGGTTCCAGATTTGTTTGGTTCTGGGCACTAGCCACTGAGCTTCTGAATGAGGGAAGGAGAAATCTGCCTGGCTTCCCCCAGCTTGTGGCTGCCATCCAGATACTGCTGCTGGAAGTGATGACTTGTTCCTCCTGGGGGCAGTTGCTGAGTGCAGTGGCTGTCCTGAGAATCTCTGACACAGACTTGAGGAGCTTTTGGGAAGTATCTCAGAGCCGGGAACCTCCGTCCTGGGAACCTTGCTGATAAATTCTCGCTCAAGGGCAGCTTCCTGATTCCGTTCCGTGTTTTCTTTTTGCTGCTGACATTGAGATCACGGCTGAGAAACAGGCCATTCAACCCATCTACTCAATGCTGGTATCTGTACTCCACACCAGTCTCCTTCTACCCTACATTCTCTAACCCCAGCAGCAGAATCTTCTGTTCCTTCCTCTTGTCTTTATGAAGGACATCTGCACTGTTTGCTTCGCAGCTTCAAAGCAAGTTGCGCATTATCGCCACACTTTGGCTCAAGACATTTCTCCTGAACTCCTTATTACGTTTATTAGGGACCATCTTTCTTTTTCTCCAAATGTATACTCTATTCACATAATTTATAAAAATACATTACATGACCGTTCAAAATTGACAAGACATAAAGTGCAAAGGTTTCTTCCAATCCTGTACCTTACTTACCATTAACGTTAATATTTGCAATATTTACTACATGTCGAACGTACAGCCCAAGGGGGTTCTATACAATTCCCCTCCCTTCAATTCACTGTGGCTGAAACGTCTCGGGCAGCGACCTTCCCCATTGCGCTACTGCGACTGCTGCCCCAAGCTTTAGTGCGTCTCTCAGCATGTAGTCCTGGGCTTTGGAATGTGCACAGTCCAATTACTTGGAGCGTTTTGTGGCAGTGTAGCCAGACCCATCCTTCACAACACAGGGGACAGGTACAGCCTCAGTACGTACTGACACTTGGTGTTTCTGTACCGAGGATCTACGCACAGCTTGGTGCAGCCACACATAAAGGTGGCGATCAGGATTAGGACGACGCTGGACATGTCTTTCCACCTTTATCAAGGGATTTGTACAGAGTGTTCCAGCAGACATAGTTTATTTTCAATCTCCGGGTAAAGTGGAGATAGTTTGGGTGATTGCCACGGTGCAGGAGTGGGGTACGGACTGGACCTGCGCCACGTCGATTAGCACCCATTTATTGACACAGTCACGGAATTGTTACAGAGCAGAAAGAGGTCATTCAGTCCATCGTGTCTGCACCAGCTCTCCGAACGAGCAATTCACCCAGTATCATTCTCCCGCCTTCTCGTAACCCTTCCGTTTCAGAGCAATCTAATTCCCTTTGGAATGCCTGGGTTGAACCTGCAGAACATTCCAGACCTTAACCGCTCGCTGTTTG
Organism: Mustelus asterias; assembly: GCF_964213995.1. Lineage (NCBI taxonomy): Eukaryota > Metazoa > Chordata > Chondrichthyes > Carcharhiniformes > Triakidae > Mustelus > Mustelus asterias. The sequence goes on from NC_135812.1 coordinate 7,309,003, forward strand.
AAGGTGTTTTTTTCTCACATCACTTTTGCCTCTTTTACTGAGTTAAATCTCTCGTTCTCGATCCTTCCACAGGTGGGAAGTTTCTCCCTGCATACCCTGTCCAGACCCCTCGTGATTTTGAGTATCTTTATTAAATCTCCTCTCGGCCTTTCCTCCAAGAGAAAGAAATCTGACTTTTCCAATCTTTATTCATAACTGAAGTTTCTCATCGCTGGAGGTATTCGAGTGAATTGGTTCCACATTCTCTCCAATGGCTTCACATCCTTCCCAAAGTGTGGCACCTAGAACTGGATATCCCAGCTGAGGCCACATTAGCATCTTGTACTCTGTGCCCTTATTAATAAAGCCCAAAATACTTTATGCTTTCTGCCACCTCCAATGCCTGATGCACATATACACCCAGCTCCTGCACCCATTGAGAATACCCTCCATTTTATACTGTCTCCATATTCCCCCGACCAAAATGTACCACCCCACTTTTTTATTCATTCGTGGGACACGGGCGTCGCTGGTTGGTCAGCATTTATTGCCCATCCCTAGTTGCCCGCGGGCAGTGGAGAGTCAAACACATTGCTGTGGCTCTGACTCAGACACCGGCTGTACCTCAGACACCGGCTGTACCTCAGACACCGGCTGTACCTCAGACACCGGCTGTACCTCAGACACCGGCTGTACCTCAGACACCGGCTGTACCTCAGACACCGGCTGTACCTCAGACACAGGCTGTGACTCAGACACAGGCTGTGACTCAGACACAGGCTCAGACACAGGGTGTAACTCAGACACAGACACAGGCTCTGACTCAGACACCGGCTGTACCTCAGACACCGGCTGTACCTCAGACACAGGCTGTGACTCAGACACAGACTCAGACACAGGCTCAGACACAGGCTGTAACTCAGACACAGACACAGGCTCTGACTCAGACACCGGCTGTACCTCAGACACCGGCTGTGACTCAGACACAGACTCAGACTCAGACACAAGCTCAGACACCGGCTGTACCTCAGACACAGGCTGTGACTCAGACACAGACTCAGACATAGACTCAGACACATGCTGTAACTCAGACACAGGCTGTAACTCAGACACAGACACAGACTCAGACACAGACTCAGACACAGGCTGTAACTCAGACACAGACACAGACTCAGACACATGCTGTAACTCAGACACAGGCTGTAACTCAGACACAGGCTGTAACTCAGACACAGACTCAGACTCAGACACAGGCTGTAACTCAGACACAGACACAGACACAGACACAGACTCAGACACAGGCTGTAACTCAGACACAGACTCAGACTGTAACTGCCTGGCTAAAATCACGTGAAGCTCGATGGCCGTGAAGAGCTTTTCTAAAGTAATTTTAGCCGGTGTCAGTGTTGCGTTAATGAACAATACTAGACTGAGGAGGAGAGCTGGTGGAAGGTTTTAATGAACAGAATCTTCAGTTAATTGTGTTGCGATGTCAGAGGGACAGGATCTAAGCAGGGCTTGCTCTGTCTGTCTGCCTGTGTGTGTGTCTGTGTCTGTCTGTCAGTGGCTGCTGCTGGGACTGGGTTAATAATCCGGGGGTCAGCAGTTTAAATACCGTCCCAAATTACAGAAAGAAGCTCAATTCAATAAGTCTGCTCCTTTGCGAATTAGTAAGGAAGTCTGTCGGTCTGGATTACCTCCTCAACTCGAGAGTGACTGAAGTCACCAGAGGCTGCAGTGGTTCAAGTGAGATCTTCATTACTAATTGTCACACTCGATAAATGATTCCAGTTTCACAGACAACAGGGGCTGAGATTAAACTACACAAGGAATAGGGTTCTGAAGAATGTGGAGGAACAGAGAGATCTTGGGGTCCATATCCACAGATCTCTAAAGGTTGCCACTCAAGTGGATAGAGCTGTGAAGAAGGCCTGTAGTGTGTTAGCTTTTATTGATGTGGAGATGCCGGCGTTGGACTGGGGTAAACACAGTAAGAAGTTTAACAACACCAGGTTAAAGTCCAACAGGTTTATTTGGTAGCAAAAGCCACACAAGCTTTCGAGGCTCTGAGCCCCTTCTTCAGGTGAGTGGGAATTCTGTTCACAAACAGAACTTATAAAGACACAGACTCAATTTACATGAATAATGGTTGGAATGCGAATACTTACAACTAATCCAGTCTTTAAGAAACAAAACAATGGGAGTGGAGAGAGCATCAAGACAGGCTAAAAAGATGTGTATTGTCTCCAGACAAGACAGCCAGTGAAACTCTGCAGGTCCACGCAACTGTGGGAGTTACAAATAGTGTGACATAAACCCTCAACCGGGATATTGGGTTTATGTCACACTATTTGTAACTCCCACAGTTGCGTGGACCTGCAGAGTTTCACTGGCTGTCTTGTCTGGAGACAATACACATAGGATAGGATAGGCATGTGCCTGTAAAAAGGAAAGATAGGAAAGGTAGGATTCGAGAGCCGTGGATAACCAGGGAAATTGAGGATCTGATTAAAATGAAAAGGGAGGCGTACGTTAAGTCCAGGCAACTGAAAACAGATGGAGCTCTGGAGGAATACAGAGAGAGTAGGAAAGATCTCAAACGGGGAGTTAGAAGGGCAAAAAGAGGGCACGAGATGTTCTTGGCAGGCAGGATTAAGGAGAATCCTAAGGCATTCTATTCATACGTTAGGAACAAAAGAGTTGTCAGGGAGAAAATCGGACCTCTCAGGGACAAAGGAGGGGAATTATGCTTAGAACCCAAGGGAATAGGGGAGATCCTAAATGAATACTTTGCATCGGTATTCACGAAGGAGAGGGGCGTGTTAACCGGGAGTGTCTCGGAGGGAGGTGTTGACCCGTTAGAGAAAATCTCCATTACGAGAGAGGAAGTGTTAGGTTTTTTAGGGAACATTAAAACTGACAAAGCCCCAGGGCCTGATGGCATCTATCCTCGACTGCTCAGGGAGACGAGAGAGGAAATTGCTGGGCCTCTGACGGAAATCTTTGTCGCTTCTTTGGACACGGGTGAGGTCCCTGAGGATTGGAGGATAGCGAATGTGGTCCCGTTGTTTAAGAAGGGTAGCAGGGATAACCCAGGAAATTATAGGCCGGTGAGCTTGACGTCCGTGGTAGGGAAGTTGTTGGAGAGGATTCTTAGAGACAGGATGTATGTGCATTTAGAACGGAACAATCTCATTAGTGACAGACAGCATGGTTTTGTAAGAGGGAGGTCGTGCCTTACAAATTTGGTGGAGTTTTTTGAGGAAGTGACAAAAACGGTTGATGAAGGAAGGGCCGTGGATGTCGTCTATATGGATTTCAGTAAGGCATTTGACAAAGTCCCACATGGCAGGTTGGTTAAGAAGGTTAAGGCTCATGGGATACAAGGAGAAGTGGCTCGATGGGTGGAGAACTGGCTTGGCCATAGGAGACAGAGGGTAGTGGTCGAAGGGTCTTTTTCCGGCTGGAGGTCTGTGACCAGTGGTGTTCCGCAGGGCTCTGTACTGGGACCTCTGCTATTTGTGATATATATAAATGATTTGGAAGAAGGTGTAACTGGTGTAATCAGCAAGTTTGCGGATGACACAAAGATGGCTGGAATTGCGGATAGCGAAGAGCATTGTCGGGCAATACAGCAGGATATAGATAGGCTGGAAAATTGGGCGGAGAGGTGGCAGATGGAATTTAATCCGGATAAATGCGAAGTGATGCATTTTGGAAGAAATAATGTAGGGAGGAGTTATGCAATAAATGGCAGAGTCATCAGGAGTATAGAAACACAGAGGGACCTAGGTGTGCAAGTCCACAAATCCTTGAAGGTGGCAACACAGGTGGAGAAGGTGGTGAAGAAGGCATATGGTATGCTTGCCTTTATAGGACGGGGTATAGAGTATAAAAGCTGGAGTCTGATGATGCAGCTGTATAGAACGCTGGTTAGGCCGCATTTGGAGTACTGCGTCCAGTTCTGGTCGCCGCACTACCAGAAGGACGTGGAGGCATTGGAGAGAGTGCAGAGAAGGTTTACCAGGATGTTGCCTGGTATGGAGGGTCTTAGCTATGAGGAGAGATTGGGTAGACTGGGGTTGTTCTCCTTGGAAAGACGGAGAATGAGGGGAGATCTAATAGAGGTATACAAGATTATGAAGGGTATAGATAGGGTGAACAGTGGGAAGCTTTTTCCCAGGTCGGAGGTGACGATCACGAGGGGTCACGGGCTCAAGCTGAGAGGGGCGAAGTATAACTCAGACATCAGAGGGACGTTTTTTACACAGAGGGTGGTGGGGGCCTGGAATGCGCTGCCAAGTAGGGTGGTGGAGGCAGGCACGCTGACATCGTTTAAGACTTACCTGGATAGTCACATGAGCAGCCTGGGAATGGAGGGATACAAACGATTGGTCTAGTTGGACCAAGGAGCGGCACAGGCTTGGAGGGCCGAAGGCCTGTTTCCTGTGCTGTACTGTTCTTTGTTCTTTGTTCTTTGAAGGGGGGGAGGTTTAACACAGATATCAGAAGGACATATTTCACACAGAGGGTCGTGGGGGCCTGGAATGTGTTGCCGGGCAAGGTGGTGGAGGCGGACACACTGGGAACGTTTAAGACTTATCTAGACAGCTATATGACCGGAGTGGGAATGGAGGGATACAAAAGAGTGGTCTAGTTTGGACCAGGGAGCGGCGCGGGCTAATTGTTCCTTGTTTCTCGTTTCAAGGCTTCATTCTATGATCATCTTGCTGGTGCCAGTACAGAGCGAGACTGCGGATAGTTGGGAACCTGTCTCGGGGGCAGGGAATTCATATGGTGTTCATGGAAGTGGAAATGACTAGGGTTGGGAAGCATTTTCCGATCAGGGCCATTGTGATCTCCTGGACTCGTTTCGATCGCCTCAGGGGGTCGGAGAGGAATTTCCCAGATTTTTCTTTTCCCCATATTGGCCCTGGGGTTTTTCACTCTGGGTTTTCGCCTCTCCCTGGAGATCACATGGTCTGGAATAGGGGGGTGGGGGTGAGTTAATAGGTTGTAATGAACAAAGCATCGTAGCTGTGAGGGACAGCTCGGTGGATAGGATATTGGTATGTAGATAGGCTGGAAAATTGGGCGGGGATCCTGGATTCAGGATTCAATCCTGGACCGGGGAGCGGCGCGGGCTTGGAGGGCCGAAGGGCCTGTTCCTGTGCTGTATTGTTCTTTGTTACGTGCGATGTATATACCAGAGTACGTGCGGTCTATATATCAGGGTATGTGCGGTGTATGTACCAGAGTACATGCGATATATATACCAGTATACGTGTGGTCTATATATCAGGGTATGTGCGGTGTATGTACCAGAGTACATGCGATATATATACCAGTATACGTGTGGTCTATATATCAGGGTATGTGGGGTATATATACCAGGGGACATGAAGAGTATATAATGGAGTACGTGCGCAGTATATGGGGTATGTGCAGATATATACCAGAATACGTGCAGTGTATATCCCAGGGTAGGTGCTGTGTATCTATCTGGGTACATACGGAGTATATACCGGGGTACGTGCAGAGTATATACCAGGATACATGCGGTGTATATACCAGAGTACATGCGGAGTATATACTTGGGTATGTGCAGTGTATATATCAGGGTACATGTGCTGGCTCTCTGTGTCTCGAGAGAGAAGGGGACCAGTTTCTGACTGGGACAATATGCCGATATTCCCCAATTCTTCTGAAGCCTCCAGTAACTGAAGATCATTCCTTTTCCTGAAGGTTGATTTGACTGTTTTTCATTTTCCTGACATTGTAAAGTCCGACCTATATAGAACAGCAAAAAGAAACCGGTCACAACTAGTCCAGGGCAGCCTGAGAATCGATGGCCACCTCATGCCCTGTGGCTACTCTGTTCCTGAGAGATTCTTCCTGGCACGTTACCCCTTAATAAGTTCCTTCTGAAACAGACACTCCATCTTTCTCTCACTCGATATCCCGGGTACAGTGGCTTATTCTGTGGTATCGTCTCACTGGTTCCCAGGAAGCGACGGTCACTAGACAATCCGACTGTGGTAGGCATCGCAGGCTAAAACCCTATTCTGTTCCCATAGAATCATATAGTGCGGGAGGCCATTTGGCCCATCAGGTCTGCACTGACCACAATCCCACCCAGGCTCTATTCCCGTAACCCCACACATTTACCCTGCTAATCCCCTGGCTGGTTTGCGTGATGGATTGGGCTACATTCACAACCTTTTGTAGTTCCTTGTGGTCTTGGGCAGAGCAGGAGCCCATACCAAGCTGTGATACAACCAGAAAGAATGCTTTCTATGGCGCATCTGTAAAAGTTGGTGAGAGTTGGTGAGATATCCTTTAATCCAAAACACCCCCGGGGTTTCAATCTTGGAAACTCCAATTGTTTCCCAGCATCCACAGCCTTTGAGTGGAAAGGTGTTACCTGATTTGTGCAGTTTTGGTCTCCTTTTCTGAGGAAGGATGTTCTTGCTCTCGAGGTAGTGCAAGGAATTTGCCAGGCTGATTCCGGGGATGGCGGGACTGATGTATGAGGAGAGATTGACTGGGTTAGGATTTTTTTGCTGGAGTTTAGATGAATGAGGGGGATCCCCGAGGCTTATAAAATTCTAACAGGACTCGACAGGGTCGATGCAGGGAGGATGTTCCCGATGGTGAGGGGAGTCCAGAACCAGGGGGTCACAGTCTGAGGATTCAGGGTAGACCATTTAGGACGGAGGTGAGGAGACATTTCTTCACCCAGAGAGTGGTGAGTCTGTGGAATTCATTACCACAGGAAGTAGTTGATGCCAAAACATTGAATGTATTCAAGAGGCGGCTGGATATAGCACTTGGGGCGAATGGGATCAAAGGTTATGGGGAGAAAGCAGGATTAGGCTATTGAGTTGGACGATCAGCCGTGATCGTAATGAATGGCAGAACAGGCTTGAAGGGCCAAATGGCCTCCTCCTGCTCCTATCTTCTATGTTTCGACGCATGTTTCACTCCTGAATTGCTGAGTTGTAATGTTGAGATTATAACGTCACAGGACGATGGGGCCCAGAAGGCCATTCAGCCCATCGTATCTGTATCTTCTCTTTGAAAGGGCTATCCACTTAGTCCCACTCTCCAGCTCTGTCCCCCAAAGCCCAGTCATTTATTTTTCCTTTTTAATTCATTTTTGAAAGTTACAATTGAATCTGTTTCCACAGCCCTTCTCAGACAGTGTCTTTGAGATCATAACACTCCTAATTGCCCCTACCCAGAGATATTTACTGCACTTGTCGAGGTTTTGTTTTTGTACAGACAGCAGTATTGCCTCCTATGTCCATCTTGGCTGTGGTCGGATGTGAGCCGTGTTGCTCGGGCCTGGTTTGTTTTGAGTCTGTTTGGCAGCCTAACTCAGAGTCTGTTCAAAAGGACAGGCGGAGGCCACTGAAGAGAAAAGAAAAGTTAAGACCTGCATTTATATAGCGCCTTTCACAACCTCAGGACATCCCAAAAAGCGTTTTATAACTTGAATCATGGAGTCACAGAGTAATACAGCACGGAAGCAGGCCCTTCGGCCCAACCAGTCCATGCTGGCCATGGTGCCGTCCCAGTTAGTCCCAATTGCCCACATTTGGCCCACATCCCTCTAATCCTTTCCCATCCAGGTACTTATCCAAATGCTTTTTAAATGTTGCTATTGCACCTGCCTCAAACACTTCCTCTGGCAGCTCATTCCATCCACACACCACCCTCTGTGTAAAGCAGCTGCCCCTCAGGTCCCTTTTAAATCTTTCCCCTCTCACCTTGAACCTACGCCCTCTAATTTTCAATTCACCTTCCCTGGGAAAAGGACAAGGGGAGTATTTTTTTGGAAGTCCAGTCACTGTTTGTAACGAGGCGCAAACAGCAGGTTCCGCAGACAGCAATGTGATAATGTGACCAGCTGAGAATCTGTATCCAGTGAAACAATAACCACAAAATGGTTATTGGGGAACACTCAGCAGGTCAGGTGGCATCTGCAGAAAGAGGAAAACAGAGTTAACAGCCGTGATTCTCCATTCCTGCTCAAGGTCAGAGGGCAGCACGGGGGCACAGTGGTTAGCACTGCTGCCTCACAGTGCCAGGGACCCAGGTTCGATTCCCAGCTTGGGAGTCGGTGTGGAGTTTGCACATTCTCCCCGTGTCTGTGTGGGTTTCTTCCAGGTGTTCCGGGTTCCTCCCACACTCCAAAGATGTGCAGGATAGGCGGATTGACCATGATAAATGCATGGGGTTACAGGGAGAGGGCAGGGGGGTAAGATTCTCTTTTGGAGGGTCTGTGCAGAATTAATGGGCCAAGTGGCCTGCATTCTAGGGATTGTATGGTAGGATGTAAGAGCAGCACTCCCTCAGTACTGACCCTCTGACAGTGCGGCACTCCCTCAGTACTGACCCTCTGACAGTGCGGCACTCCCTCAGTACTGACCCTCTGACAGTGCGGCACTCCCTCAGTACTGACCCTCTGACAGTGCGGCACTGCCTCAGTACTGACCCTCTGACAGTGCGGCACTCCCTCAGTACTGACCCTCTGACAGTGTGGCACTCCCTGAGCACTGACCCTCTGACAGTGCGGCACTCCCTCAGCACTGACCCTCTGACAGTGCGGCACTCCCTCAGTACTGACCCTCTGACAGTGCAGCACTCCCTCAGTACTGACCCTCTGACAGTGCGGCACTCCCTCAGTACTGACCCTCTGACAGTGCGGCACTCCCTCAGCACTGACCCCCTGACAGTGCGGCACTCCCTCAGCACTGACCCCCTGACAGTGCGGCACTCCCTCAGCACTGACCCCCTGACAGTGCGGCACTCCCTCAGCACTGACCCCCTGACAGTGCATCACTCCCTCAGCACTGACCCTCTGACAGTGCGGCACTCCCTCAGCACTGACCCTCTGACAGTGCGACACTCCCTCGGTACTGACCCTTTGACTGTACGGCACTCCCTCGGTACTGACCCTCTGACAGTACGGCACTCCCTCGGTACTGACCCTCTGACAGTACGGCACTCCCTCGGTACTGACCCTCTGACAGTGCGGCACTCCCTCAGCACTGACCCTCTGGACACATCTTGGAGTGTAGGAGGAATCACAGAATACTACAGTGCAGAAGAGGCCCTTCGGCCCATCGAGTCTGCACCGACCACAATCCCACCGAGGTCCTATCCCCATATTTACCCTGCTAATCCCCCCTAATGATAAGGGGCAATTTAGCATGGCCAATCAGCCTAATCCACACATCTTTGGACTGAGAGAGGAAACTGGAGCACCCGGAGGAAACCCACGCAGACATGGGGAGAACGTGCAAACTCCACACAAGCCGGGAATCGAACCCTGGCCCCTGGTGCTGTGAGACAGCAGTGCTGACCACTGTGCCACCGTGACCGAGTTCTTCAGTTTATCAGTTAGAAAAATTGCTGGTGGTGATGAGAAAAGGTTATTTGACCGGGTGGGGCTGTAGATCGTGCAGGAATATCATTACCCACTCAGGCTGAGGGGGGAGGTGGATTTGGAGTATTTTCACCCCCTGGGGTGGGTGCTCTGGGTCCCTCTGTCTCTGTCGCAGTTCTGGAGTATTTCCACGGTTAATCGCAATGTAGTCACATTTTTGTACTTTTCTGTGAGATCTTCAAAGGAACACGACTCTACATTCCCCTGAACTATCCATCAAACAACAATGGCAGCAAATCATCCTGACACGGTGGGAGACGTGTGTGTGTTGAAAGGTCTGACAGTAATACATTAACTACCCCAGGCTTACTTTCTATTTTTAGGCACTTGAAATGTCCTTGCAGAATGCAGATAGTTCATCCCCCCTCCCCCACACTCCTCCCCCCACCCCACCCCACTCCCCCTCACCACCTCCTCCAGTTCCAACACCTTTTGATTTCACTGCATCAAACAGAATGAGTTATGGATTGGCCGTTACTGCTCTGTGTCTGTACCCATGAGTATGTGTGTGTGTGTGTGTGTCTGTATCCATATGTGTCTCTGAACCCACGCGTGTGTGTGTGTGCACATCTGTACCCATGTGTGTGTGTGTCTGCACCCACGTGCGTGTGTGTCTGTCTTGTGTACTTGGGATGTGTGTCTCTCTCTGCGGAGGGTGTGTGTGTCTCTCTCTCTGGGCGTGTGTCACTCTCTCTGGGCGTGTGTCTCTCTCTCTGGGCGTGTGTCTCTCTGGGTGTGTGTGTCTCTCTCTCTGGGTGTGTCTCTCTCTGGGGAGGGAGTGTGTGTGTCTCTCTCTGGCTGAATGTGTGTGTGTGTCTGGGGGGTGAATGTGTGTCTGGGGGGTGTGTGTTTGTGTGTGTGTGTCGGGGTGTGTGTTTGTGTGTGTGTCGGGGTGTGTTTGTGTGTGTGTGTGTCGGGGTGTGTGTGTGTGTGTGTCGGGGGTGTGTGTGTGTGTGTGTGTGTGTCGGGGGTGTGTGTGTGTGTGTGTGTCGGGGGTGTGTGTGTGTGTGTGTCGGGGATGTGTGTGTCGGGGGTGTGTGTGTGTGTGTGTCGGGGGTGCGTGTGTGTGTGTGTGTCGGGGGTGTGTGTGTCGGGGGTGTGTGTGTGTGTGTGTGTGTGTCGGGGATGTGTGTGTCGGGGGTGTGTGTGTGTGTGTGTCGGGGGTGTGTGTGTGTGTGTCTGGTGGGGTTGTGTGTGTGTGTGTCTGGGGGGGTTGTGTGTGTGTGTGTCTGGAGGGGTTGTGTGTGTGTGTGTCTGGGGGGGTTGTGTGTGTGTGTCTGGGGGGGTTGTGTGTGTCTGGGGGGGTTGTGTGTGTCTGGGGGGGTTGTGTGTGTCTGGGGGGGTTGTGTGTGTCTGGGGGGGTTGTGTGTGTGTGTGTGTGTCGGGGGGTTCTGTGTGTGTGTCTGGGGGGGTTGTGTGTGTGTGTGTCTGGGGGGGTTGTGTGTGTCTGGGGGGGTTGTGTGTGTCTGGGGGGGTTGTGTGTGTGTGTGTCTGGGTGGGTTTGTGTGTGTGTGTCTGGGTGGGTTGTGTGTGTGTGTGTGTCTGGGGGGGTTGTGTGTGTGTGTGTCTGGGTGGGTTGTGTGTGTGTGTGTGTCTGGGGGGGTTGTGTGTGTGTGTGTCTGGGGGAAGTTGTGTGTGTGTGTGTCTGGGGGAAGTTGTGTGTGTGTGTGTCTGGGGGAAGTTGTGTGTGTGTGTGTCTGGGGGGTAGTGTGTGTTGTGTGTCTGGGGGGATTGTGTGTGTGTGTCTGGGGGGGTTGCGTGTGTGTGTGTCTGTGTCTGGGGGGGTTGTGTGTGTGTGTGTCTGGGGGGAGTTGTGTGTGTGTCTAGTGGGGAGGTATGTGTGTCTCTGGGGGTGTGTGTGTCTCTGGGGGGGTTGTCTGGGGTGTGTGTGTGTCTCTCTGGGGGGTGGTGTGTGTGTCTCTCTGGGGGGGGTGTCTGTGGGGTGAGTGTGTGTCTCTGAGGGGGTGAGTGTGTGTCTCTGAGGGGGTGAGTGTGTGTCTCTGAGGGGGTGAGTGTGTGTCTCTGAGGGGGTGAGTGTGTGTCTCTGAGGGGGTGAGTGTGTGTCTCTGAGGGGGTGAGTGTGTGTCTCTGAGGGGGTGAGTGTGTGTCTCTGAGGGGGTGAGTGTGTGTCTCTGAGGGGGTGAGTGTGTGTCTCTGAGGGGGTGAGTGTGTGTCTCTGAGGGGGTGAGTGTGTGTCTCTGAGGGGGTGAGTGTGTGTCTCTGAGGGGGTGAGTGTGTGTCTCTCTGGGGGGGGGTGTGTCTGGGGGTGAGTGTGTCTCTCTGAGGGGGTGAGTGTGTGTCTCCATGGGGGTGTGTGTGTGTGTCTCTGAGGGGGTGAGTGTGTGTCTCTCTCTGTGTGCCTCTTTGTGTATATTAATATTCCTCATTGTGCTGTGTAAATGCCGCATTGGGGCCTGGCTGCACAGACCCACGGTTTGGGCTAATTTTATCTGGGTCTGAGTGCTGAGTGACGTCAGAGAGCCAGCTGCTTGTGGTCGATGTCAGGTCCTGGGGGGAGACCTAAATCGAGAAGCAGGCTGCCCACGTCCTGCAGAACACTGCTCTGCCCAAACTGGCACGCACAGTCCGAGTGAATTCTTCACTGCGTGAAACAGTGTTTCAAACATTGTGAAGCAAACAAAAGAGCGAGGTTATCGGTTTGTGTTTAAAGTGTTACTCAGCAACATTAGGGAGCCGCTGAGATGCAGTCACACTGAGACGTCTATTAACTGGAAAATTCAACCATCCCGAGAGCTACCTCACTCACAATCTCTTCCCGTAAAATTAACCCCTTCCGCTGCCGCCCACAGGGGATTTCCTGGACCAACCAGCAGTAAGGAAAGAAAGACTTATAGACTCATAGAATCATACAGTGCAGAAGAGGACTTTCGGCCCATCGAGTCTGCGCCGACTCATTAGAAACACCTGAACTCCCACCTTATCCCATCTACCAGCACTTGGCCCATAGCCCTGAATGTTATGATGTTCCAAGTGCCCATCCAGGTTTAAAGGATGTGGGGCAGCCCGCCTCCACCACCCTCCCAGGCAGCGCATTCCACACCCTCACCACCCTCTGGGTAACAAGGTTTTTCCTCACATCCTCCCTAAACCTCCCACCCCTCACCTTGAACCTATGTCCCCTCATGATTGACCCTTCAACACAGGGGAACAGCTGCTCCTTATCCACTCCCTCCATGTCCCTCATAATTTCTACACTTTGATCGGGTCACCCCTCAGTCTTCTCTGCTCCAGGGAAAACAACCCAAGCCTATCCAACCTCTCTTCATAACTTAAATGTTCCATCCCAGGCAGCATCCTGATGAATCTCCTCTGCACCCCCTCCAGTGCAACCACATCCTTTCTATAATGTGGCGATTTTGTGACTCGCATTTCGACAGCACTTTTCATGATGATTAAGCATCTTGAGAGTTTTACAGCCAGTTACGTGCTTTTTGAAGTGTAGTCACTGTTGTAATGAAGCTAATTTATGCACAGCAAGCTCCCACTCACAGCAATGTGAAAATGACCGAATAAATCTGTTTTTGTGATGTGGTTTGAGGGATAAATATTGGCTAATAGGCGCAGGGGTAATCCCCCTGCCCTGAAATAGCACCCATGGGACCTTTGACATTCACCCGAACAGGCAGACAGGAGCCTGCATTAACATCCCACCCGATGACCCCCTGCCTCAGTCAGCCCCTCACAGCCCTTACCCCGACTCATCGAGGGGAGGGGGGGGAGGCTGAAAAGCGTTCCCCCCCCTCCCACCCCTGGACTGGCATCTACTGTAAACCTTCATCTAGGGAGATCCGCGGAACCTTCCAGAGATGATGGCCAAAGGCTGACGTTACTATGGCAGGGAGGGAGGGGGGGGGCTTCCCATCCGCCAACTAAGCAAAAGCAAAATCCTACGGATGCTGGAATGTAGGCAGAAATTGCCGAAACGTTGTGTGATTTCAAGAAGGAATTAGATAGAGCTCTTGGGGCTAAAGGGATCAAAGGAATTGGAGGGAAGGAGGGGGGATCAGGATATTGAATTCACTGATCAGCCATGATCCAAATGAATGGTGGAGAGGCTGGAAGGGCCGAATGGCCTCCTCCTGCTTCTAGTTTCTATGTTTCTAAATACTCAGCGAGTCTGGCAGCATCTGCGGAGAGAGGAGCAAGTTTCAGGTCAATGATAGGTGGTCAGAACTGGAGGATGTCAGACAGAAAGAACCCCCCCCCCCCGACCCCCGCAATGACAGAAGATTTAATCTGAAATGATATATCCCATCTCCCTCTCGCTCTGTCTCCACAGCTGCAAGTTGCCAACTTGCGGGCGGCACAGTGCCACAGCGGTTAGCACCGCTGCCTCACAGCGCCAGGGTTCAATTCCAGCCTCGGGTCACTGTCTGTGCGGAGTCTGCACGTTCTCCCCGTGTCTGCGTGGGTTTCCTCCGGGTGCTCCGGTTTCCTCCCACAGTCCAAAGATGTGCGGGTTAGGTGGATTGGCCATGCTAAATTGCCCCTCAGTGTCAGTGGGACTAGCAGGGATAGGGCCTGGGTGGGATTGTGGTTGGTGCAGACTCGATGGGCCGAAGGGTCTCTTTCTGCACTGTCGGGATTCTATGTATAGTTCTGATTGGGTGTTTCCTTGGGAGATCTATCACATGTGCTCTGCCCTAACCATCCAGTGAAACCGCCTTTCTCGCACAGCCCACTCCCCTCCCAATCTCCAGTGGTTTTGTAACTAATTGCTTTTGCTACCAAATAAACCTGTTGGACTTTAACCTGGTGTTGTTAAACTTCTTACTTTGTAACTAATAGACGGAGCTATTTTTGGCGTGTTCCCCTGAGCTACGCCCGTGCGAAAGCTGAAATCATTGATTCCTGGAAAGACCTGGGCAGGTCCTGGAGGGTTGACAACCCTTTGCCTCTACTCTCCGTCCCTGTCCTCACTGAGTCATTCTAGCACGGGAGAGAGCACCTCGTCGCGGTCAGACAGTCCTTGGTGAAAGAACAAAGTCAAATCAAGGAAATGAGTCTTGTAGCCTGGAAAGTGTCACTTGGAGAGTAGTAATTGCCTGGTAGTCCCCTGTGAGAAAGCATCTTTAAGGGGATATTCTTGGAGATGCTTTTCATAGACAGATCAGCCACTTCCAGATGTGATAATATATGTATATCATATGCGCAAATAATCAAGTGGCTCATTAACATTCATACTTTATGCAAATGTGCAATATGCTGTTTTTGGCTGCTCTCTTTTCCCCCAGCTTGTTGTTAGCCAATCATCAGTCTTGATACTGCGCTGGAGGTCTCCAGGGTAACGCAGTCTATGAATAAAAATGTCCTTGGAGGATGGGGGGGAGGCGGGGGAACAAGAACTGCATTGGCAGCATCTTTGACAGCGAATAAATTAAACCAAAGCGGGCACCTTTGTTTCTGCGTTCGACGTTGGCCAAGAGCTAAGGGCGGCACAGTGGTTAGCGTTGCTGCCTCGCAGCGCTAGGGACCCGGGTTCGATTCCCGGCTTGGGTGACTGTCTGTGCGGAATCTGCACGTTCTCCCCGTGTCTGCCTGGGGTTTCCTCCGGGTGCTCCGGTTTCCTCCCACAGTCCAAGGATCTGTGGATTAGGTGGATTGGCCAGGCTAAATTGCCCCTTAGTGTCAGGGGGATTAGCTAGGATAAATATACGGGGTTATGGGGATAGGACCTGGGTGGGATTGTGGCCGGTGCAGACTCGATGGGCCGAGTGGCCTCCTTCTGCACTGTCGGGATTCTATGACTTGACACGTTAACTCTGTTCCTCTCGCTACAGATGCTGCAGGTCCTCATAGAATCCCTACAGTGCAGAAGAAGGCCATTCGGCCCATCAAGTCTGCACTGATTCTCCTTCAAAACATCTTACCCAGGCCCACCACCCCACCCTACCCCATATCCCCATGCATTTACCCCGCTAATCCCCCTAACTACATATCCTGGCACACTAAGGAGCAATTTAGCACGGTCAATCGACCCAACCTGCACATCTTTGGACTGTGGGAGGAAACCGGAGCACCCGGAGGAAACCCACGCAGACACGGGGAGAATGTGCAAACTCCACACAGACAGTGACCCGAGGCCGGAATTGAACCCGGGTCCCTGGCATTGTGAGGCAGCAGTGCTAACCACTGTGCCACCCATGACCTTCCAACTCAGATGTTACCCACTTAAAGACGTGTTATAGTCCGCCCTGGAGCTGGTTCCACCATTCCGTTAGACATTGCATGACACTGTGGTATGACGGTCCCGATTACCCACCCTCACTCTGCACCCCCTCATCCCCTCGCTCCCGCCGTTTCCAGTTTGGGGATTTCCGGTTGACTTTAAGCAGTTGACGGGGAGAGTCAGCCTTGTGGGGGAGGTGGGGACAGCAGCTGCTACTATAGCAGAGTGAATCAACGCGCTCGGGAAAGCAGAGCATGGGGGAGGGGCTGAGAAATAAATAGACAAAGAGAAACGAGAATAAAATTACAAACCGCTGCGTGAGGCTCGGGTGATGCACACTGCAGATTCTGTCAGGAACATAAAGGGTATTAATAAACAAAAGAGAAGCCGGCAGCCCACACCCCTCCAGAGCAGCCCACACCCCCCAGAGCAGCCCACCTGCTACCCCAGTCCCTACATGTCTCCCACATGCCCTCAGACTGTCTTCTGCCTGAGAGAGGACTCCACCCGCTGGGGTGATTACCCACTCTCGGTCCTAATTGGTCCCTCAGGCCAGGTGACCCTCTTCAGCTGTTTTGCCCTTAAAGGGACAGTCACCATGTTGGTGGAACATCTTTGGCAGCTCAGGAACAGTTGTATATCGCTCATAGAGTCATAGAGGTTTACAGCATGGAAACAGGCCCTTCGGTCCAACTTGTCCATGCTGCCCTTTTTTTAAAAAAACCCCTAAGCTAGTCCCAATTGCCCGCATTTGGCCCATATCCCTCTATACCCATCTTACCCATGTAACTGTCTAAACGCTTTTTAAAAGACAAAATTGTACCCGTCTCTACTACTACCTCCGGCAAAGACACTCACCACCCTCTGTGTGAAAAAATTGCCCCTCTGGACCCTTTTGTATCTCTCCCCTCTCATCTTAAACCCATGCCCTCTAGTTTTAGACTCCCCAACTTTGGGAAAAGATGTTGACTATCTAGCTTATCTGTGCCCCTCATTATTTTATAGACCTCTATAAGAGCACCCCTAAGCCTCCTACGCTCCAGAGAAAAAGTCCCAGTCTACCCAGCCTCACCTTATAACTCAATCCATCAAGTCCCGGAAGCATCCTAGTAAATCTTTTCTGCACTCTTTCTAGTTTAATAATATCCTTTCTATAATAGGGTGACCAGAATTGCACACAGTATTCCAAGTGTGGCCGTACCAATGTCTTATACAACTTCAACAAGACGTCCCAACTCCTGTATTCAATGTTCTGACCGATAAGCTCTGCTTATTGGGAGGTTGATTCCATTGAAACATATCAGATGCTGAGGGGCGGGGATGTCACAAAATAGACAAACAGAAAATGTTTCCCCTCATGAGGAGTGTAGAACTCGGGGGGACACTGAATAAGGGGTCTCAGTGATGATGCAACATTTCTTCTCTCGGAGCGTTGTTAGTGTTTGGAATTCTCCCCCCTGCTGTGAGCAGTGGGGGGCTGGGTCATTGAATATATTCAAAGGCAGAGTCTTGGTCAACGGAGAGTGAAGAGTTATGGGGGCAAACAGGGGAATGGAGTTAAGGGCACAGTCAGATCAGCCATGATTTTATTGACTGACAGAGCAGACTCGAGGGGCCGAATGGTCTACACCTGCTCTGATTTCTTATTTTTTTTATTCATTTGTGGGACATGGGCATCGCTGGCTGGCCAGCATTTATTGCCCATCCCTAGTTGCCCCTTGAGAAGGCGGTGGTGAGCTGCCTTCTTGAATCGCTGCAGTCCAAGTGCTGTGGGTTGGCCCACAATGCCGTTAGGGAGGGAATTCCAGGATTTTGACCCAGCGACTGCGAAGGAAGGGCGATATATTTCCAAGTCAGGCTGGTTAGGGGCTTGGAGGGGAACTTACTGGTAGTGGTGGTGTTCCCATGTATCTGCTGCCTCTGTCCTTCTAGATGGAAATAGTTGTGGGTTTGGAAGACGCTGTCTAAGGATCTTTGGTGAATTGTTGCATCTTGTAGATAGTACACACTGCTGCTACTGAGCGTCGGTGGTGGAGGGAGTGGATGTTTGTAGATGTGGAGCCAATCAAGCGGGGCTGCTTTGTTCTGGATGCTGTCAAGCTTCTTATGCTTGGACCCTATCTGGAATTAAGAATCTACTGATGACCATGAAACCATTGCCTATTATTGGAAAAACCCATCAGGTTCACTAATGTCCTTTAGTGAAGGAAATCTGCCATCCTTACCCGGTCTGGCCTACATGTGACTCCAGAACCACAGCTATGTGGTTGACCTCTGATATGGCCTAGCAAGACACTCAGTTCAAGGACAACAAGGATGGGTAATAAACATTGGCCAGCCAGGGACACCCAGGGAAAAAACAATGCATCTAATCCAGGCTGACATTCTCGGTGCCGTACTGAGGTTTCCTCTGGCTGTTCCAGTTTCCTCTCACAGTCCAAAGATGTACGGGTTAGGCACATTGGCCTTGCTATAGTGTCAGGGGGATGAGCTAGGGTAAATGCATGGGGTTATGGGGGTAGGGCCTTCATGGGATTGTGGTTGGTGCAGACTCAATGGGCCGAATGGCCTCCTTCTGCACTGTAAGATTCTACGATTCTGGAAATGCCTGGAATGAAGTGTTAATCCAAGCCCCTGTCTGCGCACTGTGGTAGATAATAACCATCCCACAGTATTATTTAAAAAGGAGCAGGGGGAGTCTGTAATAGAGGCTTACAGCCTGAAAACAGGCCCTGTGGACCAACTTGTCCATGCTGCCCAGTTTTTACCATTTCGCTAGTCCCAATTGCCCACGTTTAGCCCATATCCCTCTATACCCATCTTACCCATGTAACTGTCTAAATGCTTTTTAAAAGACAAAATTGTACCCGCCTCTACTACTACCTCTGGCAGCTTATTCCAGACACTCTGTGTGAAAAAATTGCCCCTCTGGACGGTTTTGTATCTCTCCCCTCTCACAAACCTATGCCCTCTAGTTTTAGACTCCCCTACCTTTGGGAAACGATGTTGACTATATACCGGATCTATGCCCCTTATCTGTTAATAGAATGTTAATTATATTGTTAAAGTTTATTCATTAGAGTCACAAGTCGGCTTACATTAACACTGCAATGAAGTTACTGTGAAAATCCCCGAGTCGCCACACTCCGGCGCCTGTTCGGGTACACTGAGGGATAATTTGGCACGGCCAATGCACCTAACCAGCACGTCTTTCGGACTGTGGGAGGAAACCAGAGCACCCAGAGGAAACCCACGCAGACACGGGGAGAACATGCAGACTCTGCACAGACAGTGACCCAAGCCAGGAATCGAACCCGGGTCTCTGGCACTGTGAGGCAGCAGTGCTAACCACTGTGCCACCGTGCCACCCTAAGATAGACAGGCGAAGGGCATAGAACCATAGAAAATTACAGCTCAGAAACAGCCCTTTTGGCCCCTCTTGTCTGTGCCGAACCATTTTTTGCCTAGTCCCACTGACCTGCACTTGGACCATATCCCTCCACACCCCTCTCATCCATGAACCCGTCCAAGTTTTCCTTAAATGTTAAAAGTGACCCCGCATTTACCACTTTATCCGGCAGCTCATTCCACACTCCCACCACTCTCTGCGTGAAGAAGCCCCCCCTAATATTCCCTTTAAACTTTGAATAGTTAAATACATTTGAGTGCATATCATTTGGGGACTGGTGGGACACTGGGTTTGTGACAAGCATGATCAGACTCAATACCATCACAGTTAAACTCTCTCAGTAGAGATAATCTCTGGTTTTGACTTCACCAACGGGGCTTGGATTCTAATGACTGAGTCCTGTCCCATTCTCTGCTGCGCCAAGGTCACCCAGCGTCACTGAAACACACCCGCTCTATTACCCGTCTGCTGTCTGTGGGAGCTTGCTGTGCGCAAACTGGCAGCCACATCTCTGGCATCACAGCTACGCTTCAGGAGATAACGGGGAAGTGCTTGGGGACGGAGGCTGTGAAAGGCGCTATATAATTGCAGATTCCGGCAATGTCTGCTCCCCCACAGCCTGAGCGTTGCAGATGGGAAAGTGGTAATGATCTATATTTACACATATTTTATTATATATAGTTAAAAAAAATGAAGAGAGAGGGCCTAACCACTGTGATTAAGTGCTGTAGACGTCACCTCTTAATGGATAGTTCGATGCACTGCAATTACCCTGCTGTTAAACGGCTGTTCCCTGGGTTTCCATGGTGGCATATGTTTTCTAATGAATTATTCAGCTCCTGACTGCTTGTCTCCATGTCAGGGGACAGTGAGTGGGGTGGTTTCAGAGCCTCCCGCACCCATCATCTCCAATCCTCGCCTCCGTACGTGACTGGGAGTTAGCCGGAAGCGATGGCATTCTCAGAACCTTCAGCTACTTTGGCGGAGGACTCGTATGGACTGTGCATTCTGACAGGAGGCCATTCAGCCCGTCGTGCCTATGCTGGCCCATTGATCCCACCTACCTCACTCCTCTCTGCCCTATCTCCATCATGGGGCGGCACGGTAGCACAGTGGTGAGCACTGCTGCCTCACAGCTCCAGGGGCCTGGGTTCGATTCCCGGCTCGGGTCACTGTCTGTGTGGAGTTTGCATGTTTTCCCCGTGTCTGCGTGGGTTTCCTCCGGGTGCTCCGGTTTCCTCCCACAGTCCAAAGATGTGCGGGTTAGGTGGATTGACCATGCTAAATTGCCCCTTAGTGTCCAGGGGGACGAGCTAAGGCAAATACATGGGGTTATGGGGATAGGGCTTGGGTGGGATTGTGGTTGGTGCAGACTCTATAGGCTGAATTGCCTCCTTCTGCACTGTAGGGATTCTATGATTCTGTAACCTCTAGTTCTGGACTCCCCCACCATCGGGAACATTCTTTCTGAACCTACCCTGTCTCACCTTGCTGGAATTTTATAAGTTTCTATGAGATCCTGTCTCACTCTTCTAAACTCCAGTGAATATAATCCTAACCGACTTAGTCTCGCCTTGTATGACAGAGCTGCCATCCCAGGAATCAGCCTTTCAGTCAGTGAATTCCAGATTGTTCATTTCTGCTTACCTTGTTTTCTGGTTAATGTGGACACATCTGCATCCTGAAGAAGCAGTTATTAAACACAGCAGATCTGTGAGGGAATGGTGAGCTACAGGAAGCAGAACTAATTCTGGAAACGTTAGTTTTGATGGCATTTTGACAATCTGTTTTATCCATTCATGAGATGAGTGTTGCTGGTAAGGTCAACATTTTTGCCCATCCTCAATTGTCCTTGAGAAGGTGGTGGTGAGCTGCCTTCTTGAATCACTGCAGCCCCTGTGTGTAGGTACACCCACAGTGCTGTTAGGGAGGGAGTTCCAGGAATTTGACCCAGCAACAGTGAAGGAACAGCCCATATATTTCTAAGTCAGTATGGTGAGCAGCTTGGAGGGGAACCTCCAAGTGGTGGTGTTCCCAGGTATCTATTACTCTTGTCCTTCTAGACGGTAGAGGTCATAGGTTTGGAAGGTGCTGTCTAAGGAACCTCGGTGAGTTCTTGCCGTGCATCTTGTAGATGGTACACACGGCTGCCACTATGTGTCATTGGTGGAGGGAGTGGATGTTTAAGATGTTGGTGAGTATTGGAGTTGCACTCATCCAGGCAAGTGGAAAGTATTCCATCACACTCCTGACTGGTGCCCCATAGATGATGGGCAGGCTTTGGGAGTCAGGAGGTGAGTTACTTGCTGTAGTTTTTGACTTGCTCCTGTAGCCACAGTATGTGTAAGACTGATCTGGTTCAGTTATTGGTCAATGGTATCCCCAATCCTTGGATATTGACAAGGGGGTTTTCAGTATCAGTAGATAGCAGTGGGGAAGCAATGGCCTAGTGATATTATCACTAGACTATTAATCCAGGAACTCATGTTCCGGGGACATGGGTTCGAATCCCGTCACAGCAGATGGTAGGATTTGAACTCAATAAAAAATATCTGGAATTAAAAATCTACTGATGACCATGAAACCATTGTCGGAAAAACCCATCTGGTTCACTAATGTCCTTCAGGGAAGGAAATCTGCCATCCTTACCTGGTCTGGCCTACATGTGACTCCAGACCCACAACAATGTGGTTGACTCTCAACTGTCCTCCAAGGGCAACTAGGGATGGGCAATAAATGCTGACCAGCCAGTGACGCCCATGTCCCACAAATGAATTTAAAAATGTGTTGTAACTGCCCTGGAACAGCCCAGCAGGGGGGTGGAGAGAGTCCTGCAGCACGTTGAATATACGTATGCCTCTATTGACACCCTTACATTTCACCCTATTGGTTTCAGATGAGATAAGAATGGAGTCAGCCTCAAGTGAGCAAGGACATAATATAACATAAGTAGGCCATTCAGCCCCTTGAACCTGCTCTCCCATTCAATAAGATGATGATGATGATGCCTAATCCCATCGTTGACCTCAACTCTGGTTTCCTGCCCCTTCCTCATATCCCTTAATTCCCTCAGGGTCCAAACATCTGTCTAGCACAACCGTGGATATACTCAGCAAGTGGAATCCTTAGCCCTCTGGGCTCAGAAATTCCAAAGTTTCCCAACCCTCTGATTGAAGAAATCTCTCCACATCTCAGTTCTAAATGACCACCCCCTTCTCCTCAGACCGTAACCTTTGGAAATAACTCCTCAGAGGCCAGCCTTCCTTCACCAGCTTCCCTTTACTTACAAATCTATCTCCACTCCTAAGAGTATAAGCTTCAGGTAGGAAGACAGAATCCGGACCTGACACTCCTCGATGTACATGTACACAGGTGAGACTCCCTGATTGGGCAGGCAATCATTACCTCAATCAGGGAGCTCATACTCAAAGAGGTTTTTCTCACGGTCCTTGGTGAGGTCATTACACTGCCAGTCTCCTGGCATCTGCCTTGTCAAACCCTCTGGGAAGACATTTCGGTGAGATCTCCCCTCATTCTTCTAAACTCCAGAGAAGATGGGCCCAATTTACTCAACCTTGCCTCAAGTGGTTAGCACTGCTGCCTCACAGCACCAAGGACTCGGGTTCGATTCCTTGCTTGGGTCACTGTCTATGCGGAGTTTGCACGTTCTCCCTGAGTCTGCGTGGGTTTCCTCCGGTTTCCTCCCACACTCCAAAGATGTGCGGGCTAGGTGGATTGGCCATGCTAAATTGCCCCTCAGTGTCAGGGGGACAACTAGTGTAAATACATGGGGTTATGGGGATAGGGTGGGATTGCTGTTGGCACTGGCTTGATGGGCTGAATGGCCTCCTTCTGCACTGTAGGGATTCTATGATTCCATGATTTAAAATCATGCCCTTTCCAAGACTGGGATATGAGAGAGAGGACCTATCAGGGGAAACATTGGCCATACCAAAGATGGCCCCATCCTGTGTTGAGTCATTCATATTGGACAAACCTTGAGGGTAGAATTTGAGGGTGGCGCCGTCTCTTAGCGCACGAAGCAACGTTGAAGTTTATAACGTCTCTTTCTTGTTAAACTCCCAAATTTCAATTTTGTGTCATTGAAAAACCAACTCGCAAGGGATCACAGAGTCATATGTTTCCTGTGACTAACAATCTATTTATTTAATGATAAGAATATATATTTTTAATTCCAAATGTCATTGGAGATGACTCAGAGAGGAATTAAAGAATCATGCACAATGGTAGAGGCAGTTTCTGGTCCAATCTGTGCATCTGTTTTGTAGAAAGCTTCTTTCACAAAATCTAACAAGCGTACATCGGGTGAAGTGATGTGTGCGACATTAGTACAACAAGAATGGAATAGGTTGAGGGCAAAGTGACTCACAGCAAAGATCTGGCAGTGAGGGTAAACTCGTCAGCTCCATAATGCAGTGAGGTGGTTTAAAAATAAAGATTATGAGAGATGGCACAGGCACAAGAGTTTGGAATATAATGTTAGGCCAAGCCTAATGTTAGGGCATCACAGTGTCTGGCACTGCTACCTCACAGCGCCAGGTACCTGGGTTTGATTCCCGGCTCGGGTCACTGTCTGTGTGGAGTCTGCACATTCTCCCCGTGTATGCGTGGGTTTCCTCCGGGTGCTCCGGTTTCCTCCCACAGTCTGAAAGACGTGCTGGTTAGGTGGCATTGGCTGTGCTAAATTCTCCCTCAGTGTACCCGAACAGGCGCCGGAGTGTGGCGACTAGGGGATTTTCACAGTAACTTCATTGCAGTGTTAATGTAAGCCAACCTGCGACACTATTAAATAAATATAAGCTCTCGCTTCTACTGCGCATTGTTCTGTCCCACAAGGGGCCGTGGAAGTGCTGGAGAAGGTCTCAGTGAGAACAATCCTGAGAGTGAAAGGGATGAGTTATGGAGGGGATTTTAATAAATTCCATCTCCACGCTGCAGTGAGGGGAGAACGGAGTTGAGGGTTTTGGTGGGAAGGTGAGGGAGGGGATGGTTGGTGCTCAGGTTTGCCAACCCTTCAGGAGTGGCCTGGAGTCACCAGGAATTGAAGATCGATCTCCAGGGCACGGCTCGGTGGCACGGTGGAGTAATGTCACCGGGACATTCACAGCAAGAAGTCTTATAATTTTCTCTGAACGTTTTTCTTTACCAGGTATAAAAATGTTAAAAATGGTGGGGGGGAAGAAATGGCTGTTTGGCTGAGTGTCAAGGATTATCCAATTGGATAATGAGTCTCTTTGCTTCCCATGGTGGCACAGTGGTTAGCACTGCTGCCTCACAGCGCCAGGGATCTGGGTTCGATTCCAGCCTCAGGTCACTGTCTATGTGGAGTTTGTACCTTCTCCCCGTGTCTGCGTGGGTTTCCTCCGGGTGCTCCGGTTTCCCTCCCACAGTCCAAAGATGTGCGGGTTAGGTGCATTGACCATGGTCAATTCTCCCTTAGTGTCAGGGGGGTTAGCAAGGGTAAATGCATGGGGTTACGGGAATAGGGCTGGGTGGGATTGTTGTCAGTGCAGGCTCGATGGGCCGAATGGCCTCCTTCTGCACGGTAGGGATTCTGTGACCAGTCAGATCCACAGGGATTATATCGAGCGCACGCTCTGGTTCCTCATCCACCTGTCGGCTCTGCCTCTACAGGTGGCTGGGGCGCAGTTGTAACCGTGACAGTTAGACAACTAATTTGTGCTACATTTCACACGCAAGATCTCCCAAAATGGACTAAATAATTAAATACACTGGGAAGAGGAGTCTGGCGGAGAGCATTATAATTATAATTACACACAAGCGCCAAGTGACACTCAATGTTTCAGGCACCTGACCCCAAAGAGCTAAGAATTGTTAAATGGTGTTTATTTTCTGAGCCCCCCCCCCTTGCCCCCCCCCCATGTGGCGTCCCCCTCACTCTGAAACGTGAGCTGGGTAAGGACCTCCGAGGAGGGGAATAATAAACCTGTTTGTCAAACGCTGCCTCGTCTGAAGCAACACCGGGGTAACAGCGGGTAGCTTTTGACACTAATGGCTAGATATCAGAGCTTTCTCCTTTACAACAGGAACTGGAGCTGTTTGCTCCATTAGAAGCCGATTTCTCCCAGCGCCGTCTCCCCTGCGAAGACTCCATGTTTTCCCAGCTCAGGCGCAGGCAATCGGGCCTCGCCGCTTTTATGGTTCATTTTCATCTTAAACTGTGTCGTTCCCCCACCTCTCCTGCTCCTTGCCATCCCGTCTTTCCGTTTGGCCCCCTGTTAATCATTGGAAATAGGAGCGGGCAAGTCCATTCAGCCCCTCAAACCTTTCCCACCATTCACTGAGAACGGGGAGGTGATTATTATCATGGGGAGTGGTATCATCATTGAATCCCTACATGCAGAAGGAGGCCATTCAGCCCATCGGGTCTGCACTGACTCTTCGACAGAGCGTCCCACCCAGGCCCTATCCCAGTAACCCCACGGATTTACCCCACTAATCCCCCTAACCCACACATCCTGGGACACTGAGGGAAAATTTATCATGGCCAATCCATCTAACATGCTTATCTTTGGACTGTGGGAGGAAACCAGAGCACCCGGAGGAAACCCACGCAGACACGGGGAGAATGCAAACTCTACACAGACAGTGACCCAAGGCCAGAATTGAACCCAGGTCCTTGGCGCTGTGAGGCAGCAGTGCTAACCACTGTGCCACCATGCCGCCCACTAGACTACAAATCCAGAAACTTGGCTAATGTTCTGGATCCGTGTTCAAATCCCACCATGGCAGAATTCAATTAAAAAAATCTGGAACTAAGAATCTACTGATGACCATGAAACCATTGTCGGTTGTCAGAAAAACCTGTCTGGTTCACTAATGTCCATTAAGGAAGGAAATGTGCCGTCCTTACCCGGTCTGGCCTACATGTGACTCCAGAGCCACAGTAATGTGGTTGACTCTCAACTCAACTAGGCATGGCAATAAATGCTAAATCAGTTAGCGTTGTATTCACTGGAGTTTAGAAGAGTGAGAGGGGATCTCACAGAAACTTATAATATTCTAACAGGATTAGACAGGGTAGATTCAGAAAGAATGTTCCCGATAGTGGGGAAGTCCAGAACTAGGGGGGTCATAGTTTGAGGATAAGGGGTAAACCTTTTAGAACTGAGGTGAGGAGAAATTTCTTCACCCAGAGGGTGGTGAATGTGTGGAATTCACTTCCACAGAAAGTAGTTGAGGCCAAAATGTTGTGTGATTTCAAGAAGGAATTAGATATAGCTCTTGGGGCTAAAGGGATCAAGGGATATGAGGGGGGGAGAAGGGGGGATCAGGATATTGAATTCGATGATCAGCCATGATCAGGATGAATGGCGGAGCAGGCTCGAAGGGCCGAATGGTCCACTCCTGCTTCTAGTTTCTATGGTTCTATGTTAACACTAGCCTTGGGATTTCTACTGGAGCAACATTGGCACTAAGCCACCATCTCCCCTCATTTCTCCTCATCTCAGTCCTGAATAGCTGAACCCACGTCCTGCCCCTTATTTCTGAAGTTCCCAGCCAGGGGAGACAGCCTCTCAGCATTTAAAACAAAAAACCCTCCTCAACTTGTGTTCTGGTAAGTTCGGAGAGATGTCAGGCGGGATTTTGCGACCTCGCTCGGGCGGGACCGGAAATTCCCTCCCAAGGTCAACGGAAATTTCCGTTGTCGGACCGTTGCCCCTGCCGATTCCGTGGCGGGCAAGGTGGTAGAGTTCCGGCCGAAGACATGGTGATTGGGTTTCAAAAAGCAGTAAATTGTAGAGGAGGTGGAGGGTGACAGAATCCCACAGTTTCCAAGTCCTTTGGAAAACTGAGAGAAGGAATGTGATGTGAGGATGTGATTGATCTCGACATACAGTGCACTCTTGGGGCTGCTGTAGCGTGGGTGTTGCACGGTGAAGAGTTTGCATTACTCCAACAGAGTGCCTCCATTTTATACCCAATGTCAGGACTGAGAATTCCTCGGGGTACAGAGTTAACCTCCCCCCAGTGCCGTCAAGCAAGGCTTCAACGTCAGAACAATAATGTACCTTTTCCCAACCCTGACCTCTCTCAGACTGAAATAGCTTCCTCCCCTGTGTCTCGCTACAGAGACTTGAGCACATAATCCATTGCCGCACTCTCTCTCTGTAACTCCTTGAGATTTCTCACACTTGACTTGGGCAAAGTAGCGAGAGAAAATTAATCAGATGCCAACCCTAACAGCTGTGTCTCAGTGGGTCGCACTCTCATCTCGAAGCCGGGAGGGTGAAGATTCACAACTTCACTCCTCCAAAGATTTCAGCAGTGAATCTATCCGGACGCTCCCGGTACTGAGGGAGCGCTGCACCCTGGGCAATGCCACCTGACATCCCAGCTGCTGCCTCAGGCAGGTGGAAAAGATCCCGCAGGGGGCAAATAAAAGCATCCAGATTCTAGAGCGAGACGTGAACCCTTAACCTTGACTGAGGCGAGAGAGAGAGAGAGAGAGTGCCATCAACTGAGCCTAGACTGCCACCTAACTGAGATAGTTTTCAACGTGAGGAGGGAAGAAAGGAGAGGAACGAACGAGGCTTATGGAGGACATTGTAGAGAATGGAGACAAGCTGGCTGAAGACTCTGCTACTGGGACAGGAGGCTGGAGCTGGAGGGTCTGATTGGGTGGGATGTGAGGCTGTGATAGATAGAGTGCCACACCCTCGGCCATGCTGCACCCACGACCGTGCCGCCGCGGCTGCGCCCCGCCCTCGACTGTACCCGCCACTGTGGGTCAGGATTGTTATCTTTGGCAGAATGTCTCTGTCTTCTAGGGAGTGTCTGCCACGAGGGTATTAAACACACGGTGACAGCGGCGATTGCGATGGGAGTGTGTGGCATCATTGTGAAACACAAAATTAACAATGGCTGCCCCAGCCAATCCCACCCCACACAAACGGAATTGTAACACCAGCCGCACCCCATTCTCCAGCCCTCACCCCATCTTCAAATCCGCACCCCAACCCTCAACCCATCTCCTAGCCTAAACCCCTTCACTCCCAACTCCTTCACTTCCAACTCCTTCACTCCCAACTCCTTCACTCCAAACCTTCACTCCCAACTCCTTCACTCCCAACTCCTTCACTCCCAACCCCTACACTCCCAACCCCTTCACTCCCAACCCCTTCACTCCCAACTCCTTCTCTCCCAACTCCTTACTCCCAAGCCCTTCACTCCCAATCCTTTAACTCCCAACTCCTTCACTCCCAACTCCTTCACTCCAAACCCCTTCACTCCCAACTCCTTCACTCCCAACCCCTTCACTCCTAATCTTTAACTCCTAACCCCTTTACTCTTAACCTCAACGTTAATCCCAAACCCACTTCTTAACTCTAAAATCAACTCAAAATCCATCCCCAGCTCAATCCCTTCATCCCAATTTAACCTCAAAGCCTAACCCCAGTCCAAACATTAACCCCAGTCCAAACATTAACCCCTAACCACCCTGAACCCCCCCGCCCCCCCCCCCCCCATAACCATGAACTCGAACCCACCAGTTGCCCACCTAGATTAAAACATTAACGATCTTGGGAAATGTGTATGTTTTTAAAATCTCGAGAAAACTGCTTCTTGAAATCTGTACTGGGATTTTTCTCTAAGGAACACGTTCCCGTTTCTGGATAATAACTTTGTGTATGATCTTTCTGGTGTTTGATATGAAGGTTTGGTGACTGTGTCTATCAGACAGGAGGGCTCACAGGTTTGTGTCTGGGAGTGGTGGGGGGGGTTTCTCTGACTCACTGGCTCGTGTAGCTGATTAGCATACATATTGCAAATGTTCCTGTGTGGGTGGAATATTCACTGATGAAGACTCTCCGTGACAAATGTGATGTGTCACACTCAGCGATGGCCTGTGTCAGCCTGGGCCTTTCACACTGAACTCTCTGACTAGTGAAAGTACCAGGCTGTAACTGAAATGCACAAGACCTTCCAAACAGAGTCATGATGTGGAGATGCCGGTGTTGGACTGGGGTGGGCACAGTAAGAAGTCTCTCAACGCCAGGTTAAAGTCCAACAGGTTTATTTGGAATAGCAGCGCTCCGAAAGCTCATGATTCCAAATAAAGCTTGGACTTTAACCTGGTATTGTGAGACTTCTTACTGTTCCAAAGAGAAAACTTTCCTCTCACCTGCCCAGAGTCCAAAACCCGGTCTTGGGTCGGAGTGCCTTTCCTGCAGGATGCTCCCTTGGTGCACTGCCAGGGTGGATCGGGAAGCCTGCTGGAGACTGCGTCCATTAACGGGATGCAGATGAAGGCCCAGCCAGAATCCACCCCCAACCCCGCTCCAGTCCTGATATTCTGCGATGCCAAAAGGAGGTCTAGAACACTCTGGAACAATGTGGCTCACCTGAAGAAGGTCCGAGGCTGCCTCTGGAGTTCAGGATGGCGTCTGACTATCCAGCCTGTAAACCTCTATCAGGTCGCCCTCGGCCTCCGTCGTTCCAGTGAGAACAAACTGAGTTTATCAACTTCTCCTCATAGCTCAAACCCTCAAGACCAGGCAACGTCCTGGTAAGCCTTCTTTGTACTCTCTCCAAAGCATCAACTTCCTTCTGGTAGTATGGTGACCAGAACTGGAGGGGAGGGTGGAGATTTTGGCTGGGCCTTCATCTGCATCCCATTAGGGTCGACTGCAAGAGGGCACAGGTTCAAGGCGAGAGGTGGTAAGTTTAGGGGAGACGTGCGGGGAAAGTTTTCACACAGAGAGTGGTGGGTGCCTGGAACGCGCTGCCAGTGGAGGTGGTAGAAGCAGGCACATTAGCAACATTCATGGTGTATCTTGATAGGCACATGAGCGGGAGGTGAACAGAAACCCTGTATGGGCAATGAGGAGTGGGTCTAAAGGATTAGGAATCAGCAGAGGCTGGGTGGGCAGAAGGGCCTGTTCCTGTGCTGTATTGTTTTGTGTTCCAATCGCTGACTCTTGCTTGTTAACCTCACCCAATCCCTGACTCCTAATGGCTTCTTGGAATCTACATAAGAAAATAAGAACTAGGAGCAGGAGTAGGCCATCTGGCCCCTCGAGCCTGCTCCACCATTCAATAAGATCATGGCTGATCCTTTCGTGGACTCAGCTCCACTTACCATAACCCTTAATTCCTTTACTGTTCAAAAATGTATTGCCTTAAAAACATTCAATGAGGAAGCCTCAACTGCTTCACTGGGCAGGGAATTCCACAGATTCACAACCCTTTGTGTGAAGAAGTTCCTCCTCCGATCTAAGCCCCGACAAATCCTGCTCCCTCAAACCTGAAGCTCAGGTGCTTACGACCTTCCCGAACCGAAGCTTAGATTCCTGATGTTCTACAACTCAAGGCAGTCCTTCCTGGTGGTCTCCATTCTCCAGTGAGATTCCTTACAGGAGGATATAGGCGATTACGTTGCTTATGTTATAATGAGTGGTGATGGATAATGGAAGGATGGATAAACAGGATGATTGTAAACATCTCAATCTCAGTAAAACCCGGGAAGTGAAGTTACCAACAGGTTAATGCAGCGTTTCACTAGGGTAGAGGCAGATCTCTTTGTTAATTACTCTGCTGAACTCTGGCGTGTTAGGAAATGAGTTTGCACCTCTCAATTCCCCAAGTGCTGAGTTCCTGATCGCAGTCAAATAATTACTGCATCAAAAAAGACTCATTTTGAATAAAGCTGGTTTGGGAATTCTCTGCAATCTATGCTGGAGTTGTTACTTTCCCTCCCAACTTGCTCCAGTGATTCGGCATGGACAGGAGCCTGAACCTCAGGAATGGGAGCCAGAATAGGCCGTTCGGCCCCTCGAGCCTATCCTCCATTCAATAAGAGAATTCCAAACACTAAGGACCCTCTGAGAGAAGGAATTCCTCCACACCGCCATTTTAAAGGGGAGACCCCTTATTTTGAATTGGTTCCCCCTGATTTTAGACTTCTCCACGAGGGGGAACATCTTTTCAGTATCCACCCTGTCACATCCACCCTGACACATCCACCCTGACACATCCACCCTGACACATCCACCCTGTCACATCCACCCTGTCACATCCACCCTGACACATCCACCCTGACACATCCACCCTGACACATCCACCCTGACACATCCACCCTGACACATCCACCCTGACACATCCACCCTGACACATCCACCCTGACACATCCACCCTGACACATCCACCCTGACACATCCACCCTGTCACATCCACACTGTCACATCCACCCTGACACATCCACCCTGACACATCCACCCTGACACATCCACCCTGACACATCCACCCTGTCACATCCACCCTGTCACATCCACCCTGACACATCCACCCTGACACATCCACCCTGTCACATCCACCCTGACACATCCACCCTGACACATCCACCCTGACACATCCACCCTGACACATCCACACTGTCACATCCCCTGGCCCCTCAGAATCTTATATCTTTTGATGTCTTATGAGGAGAGGTTGGGCAGTTTAGGCCGATACTCGCTGGAGTTTAGAAGATGGACAGGAGATCTTATTGAGGTGTGTAAGCTGCTAAAGGGGAGTGATGGGGTAGATACAGAGTGGATGTTTCCCCTTGTTGGACATTCTAGAATGAGAGGCCGTAGGGTCTGGGGGTGGCAGATTTAAAACAGAAATAAGGAGGAATTACTTCACTCAAAAGGTCGTGAATCTGTGGAATTCTCTACTCCAGAGTGCAGTGGACACTGGAACATTAGACACATTGAAGGAAGGGATAGAATCCTACTGTGCAGAAGGAGGCCATTCAGCCCATCGAGTCTGCACCGACCACAATCCCACCCAGGACCTATTCCCATAACCCCGTGCATTTACCCTACTAATCCCCCTGACACTAAGGGGCAATTTAGCATGGCCAATCAACCTAACCCGCACATCTTTGGACTGTGGGAGGAAACCGGAGCACCCGGAGGAAACCCACGCAGACACGGGGAGACTGTGCAAACTCCACACAGACAGTGACCCGAGCCGGGAATCGAACCCAGGTCCCTGGTGCTGTGAGGCAGCAGTGCTAACCACCGTGCCGCCCATAGATAGATAGGTTTTTAATTAGCAGCGGGATGAAGGGTTATGGGGAGCAGACAGGAAGGTGGAGATGAGATCAGCCATGATCATATTGAATGGTAGAGCAGGCTCCAGGGGCTGTATTGCCGGCTCCTGTTCCTCGTTCCTACGTTATCACCCTTCATTCTTCTAAACTCCAGTGAGCATAAGCCCACTCTGCTCAATCTTTCCTCAGAAGACAAACCCCTTCATCTCAGGAATCAGCTGAATTAAGGCTTACATTAACACTGCAATGAAGTTACTGTGAAAATCCCCTAGTTGCCACACTCCGGCGCCTGTTCGGGTACACTGAGGGAGAATTTAGCACGGTCAATGCACCCTAACCAGCACGTCTTTCAGACTGTGGGAGGAAACCGGAGCACCCGGAGGAAACCCACGCAGACACGGGAGAACGTGCAGACTCTGCACAAACAGTGACCCTAGTCGGGAATTGAACCCGGGTCCCCGGCGCTGTGAGGCAGCAGTGCTAACCACTGCGCCACCGTGCCGCCCCTGTGAACCTTCTCTGAACTGCTTCCAAGTATATCCCTCCTTAACGTGAGGAGACCAAAACTGTACACAGTATACTAGGTGCAGCCTCACCAGTGCCCAGTCTGGGTTCTACAGGAACCGGACTACGTTTCATTCATTCTCCAGCTATGGGTTTCAGAAGCAATGTTGGGATTTACTCACCATCACCAGTTACCCTCAAACCTGTGAAAGGTCCCGTTTGGAAGACAGTTACGAGCCAAGCGCAGGCTGACACAGAATCACGTGTCGCCCTTCTTGAGTAAGGAAGACAAGTTCTCCGTGTTAAGTCACTGGGACGGTTGTCAGTTTCAGTGGGGTCACTGCTGCTCCTGACTTTATTGTTTTATGTTTGGAAATGTTTAATACTGAATTCAGAGTGTCAGACTGCCATGGGAGGGACTTGAACTTCTATCCCAGGATTACTGTTAATTATCCACTGAAGTCTCACAGTATGCCACTGCTGTACAAAACCGCTCCCAAAGGTCACGACAGACGCACTTGAGCAATAAGTGGAGGCTTTACCACTGACGCCTACAATCTGAGAACGAATTAATAGAAGGCTTCACTGCCGGTGATTTAAACTTTCAAAATGTGGCCACTTGTTCTCATTGAATCCCTACAAAGAACAAAGAACAAAGAACAATACAGCACAGGAACAGGCCCTTCGGCCCTCCAAGCCCGCGCCGCTCCCCGTTCCAGGATTGAATCCTGAATCCAGGATCCCCGCCCAATTTTCCAGCCTATCTACATACCAATATCCTATCCACCGAGCTGTCCCTCACAGCTACGATGCTTTGTTCATTACAACCTATTAACTCACCCCCACCCCCCTATTCCAGACCATGTGATCCCCAGGGAGAGGCGAAAACCCAGAGTGAAAAACCCCAGGGCCAATATGGGGAAAAAAAAATCTGGGAAATTCCTCTCCGACCCCCTGAGGCGATCGAAACGAGTCCAGGAGATCACAATGGCCCTGATCGGAAAATGCTTCCCAACCCTAGTCATTTCCACTTCCATGAACACCATATGAATTCCCTGCCCCCGAGACAGGTTCCCAACTATCCGCAGTCTCGCTCTGTACTGGCACCAGCAAGATGATCATAGAATGAAGCCTTGAAACGAGAAACAAGGAACAATTAGCCCGCGCCGCTCCCTGGTCCAAACTAGACCACTCTTTTGTATCCCTCCATTCCCACTCCGGTCATATACAGTGCAGAAGGAGGTCATTCGGCCCATCGAGTCTGCACTGACTCTTTGACAGAGCATCCCATCCAGGCCCTCCTATCCCCGTAACCCCAGGTATTTACCCCGCTAATCTCCCTAACCTACGCAGCTTGGGATACTAATTTAGCATGGCCAATCCAACCTAACCCGCACATCTTTGGACTGTGGGAGGAAACCGGAGCACCCGGAGGAAACCCACGCAGACACGGGGGGAATGTGCAAACTCCACACAGACAGTGACCCGAGCCGGGAATCGAACCCGGGTCCCTGGCGCTGTGAGGCAGCAGTGCTAACCCACTGTGTCACCGAGCCACCCTATTGTGTGGGTAAACACAGCAGGAATACTGTGCACTGCTACATGCCATACCCGGCAGTGAGGTAAGTTAAGTGATTGGCAGGGTTGTTTCAGGACTGGAAAGTTGCCCTGGGCACCGGGAAGACTCACTACCCTGCAAAACATTGAGATGAGTTGAAGTTTTCTGCTGAGGGTATTTAGGGTTTCTGAACCAGGGCAGGGAGATGGAGTTGAGTTTAAAGTTTTTTAAAGTTTATTTACTGGTGTCACAAGTAGGCTTACATTCACACTGCAATGAAGTTACTGTGAAAATCCCCTAGTCGCCACACTCCCCTTTAAAATGGCGGTGTGGAGGAATTCCTTCTCTCAGAGGGTCCTTAGTGTTTGGAATTCTCTTATTGAATGGAGGATAGGCTCGAGGGGCCGAACAGGTGCCGGAGTGTGGCAACTAGGGGATTTTCACAGTAACTTCATTGCAGTGTTAATGTAAGCCTTAATTCAGGTACACTGAGGGAGAATTTAGCATGGCCAATGCACCTAACCAACACATCTTTTAGACTGTGGGGGGAAACCGGAGCACAGATCAGCTATGATCTCACTGAATGTGCCATTCAGCCCCTCAAACCTGTTCTGTCCTTCAATGAGATCACAGTTCCTGTTCCTGTGTCCCAGTATTTGAGGAAGGGCCGGGAAATTCTGGAGAGGTTTTGTGGCGTACTGGCGCTGCCTTCTCAGCCAGAGGTTCTGTCTTCAAATCCCGTTCTAGGCCGCAGAAGGTTAATTCAAAATGTGTCCAATAGGGTTGCTTGTCAGCCTGTGAATCCCTCCAGCGGCAGGCAGTGTGAGCGGTAGAGATTGGTGATCGGTGATATGATGGAAAAAGAGTCACAACTTCTACCATCCAGACTGCAACATGGATGTAACGGTGCATAGTCCTCCGCAACCTCCGCACTCCCTGCTGGGAGAGGCCCTTTGGCTGGAGGGCTGGTGTGTGGATTTGTGCCAACAGTGCCTCTTGGGGTGGGTTTGGTGCCCTCATCCTTGCCCTTACGCATGGTGATGAGACTCAAAGAAGGAGGGGACCTACAACCAGAAAAACCGGCCACATAACCTCACTGCTGTTTGTGGGATCTTAGAAACATAGAAACTAGAAGCAGGAGGAGGCCATTTGGCCCTTCAAACCTGCTCCACCATTCATTATGATCAAGGCTGACCATCGAATTCAATATCCTGATTCTCCCCTTCCTCACATATCCCTTGATCCCTTTAGCCCCAAGAGCTATATCTAATTTCTTCTTGAAATCACACAACATTTTGGCCTCAACTATTTTCTGTGTAGTGAATTCCACGCATTCACCACCCTCTGGGTGAAGAAATTTCTTCTCACCCTGTTAGAATTTTATTAGTTTCTATGAGATCCCCTCTCACTCTTGCTGTGGAACTCTTTGCCGCAGAAGGCTGTGGAGGCCAGGTCATTGAGTGTCTTTAAGACAGTGATAGATAGGTTCGTGATTAATAAGGGGATCAGGGGTTATGGGGAAAAGGCAGGAGAATGGGGATGAGAAAAATATCAGCCATGATTGAATGGCGGAGCAGACTTGATGGGCCGAGTGGCCTAATTCTGCTCCTATGTCTTATGGTCTTATGGTGTTGCGTTTCCAACATTGCTTCATCACTCTCTGACTGTGAAGAGTATTGGGCCGCCCTATACTTGAGAAAGGTGCTATACAAATGCACGCTCTCTCCCGCACGGTGCAAGGCAATGATTGGAGCGCAGTAACTCTCGGAATGGCACTGGAATGTACACGGGTTTAAACATCCTGCCCGCTGGATTGTTTAAGATCAGGATTGCTCCCGGACACCGAGCAGGAGATTGTTCCACGTCAGCGATGAACGCGGAGCATTGAGAACGGCGTGGGAGGGAGGGAGGGGAGGGAGAGAGCTGTCTTTACACATCTCCATTACCATGACAACAGCAACGCTGCTAAGATACAAGCCTTAGTTTCAAAACATCGTACACGTTTCCAGCATTCCTGCACAATTGCAGGAATGGAAATGCCTGGGACTGACTGGTTATCACCCCCCGCCCAGTGTTATCCGTCTGCTCATTATCGATCCGCGCCTTGCTGTATTGTCGATCTGTGTCTCGCTGTATTATCGATCTGCGACTCGCTGTATTATCGATCTGCCTCTCGCTGTATTATCGATCTGCGTCTCGCTGTATTATCAATCTGCGTCTCGCTGTATTATCGATCTCTGTCTTGCTGTATTATCGATCCGTGTATTATCGATCTGCGACTCACTGTATTGTCGATCTGCGCCTCGCTGCATTATCGATCTGTGTCTCGCTGTATTATCGATCTGCGTCTCGCTGTATTATCGATCTGTGACTCGCTGTATTATCGATCTGTGACTCGCTGTATTATCGATCTGCGACTCGCTGTATTATCGATCTGCGTCTCGCTGTATTATCGATCTGCGTCTCGCTGCATTATCGATCTGTGTCTCGCTGTATTATCGATCTGCGTCTCGCTGTATTATCGATCTGCGTCTCGCTATATTATCGATCTGCGTCTCGCTGTATTATCGATCTGCGTCTCGCTGTATTATCGATCTGCGTCTCGCTGTATTATCGATCCGCGTCTCGCTGTATTATCGATCTGTGACTCGCTGTATTATCGATCTGCGACTCGCTGTATTATCGATCTGCGTCTCGCTGTATTATCGATCTGCGTCTCGCTATATTATCGATCTGCGTCTCGCTGTATTATCGATCTGCGTCTCGCTGTATTATCGATCTGCGTCTCGCTGTATTATCAATCTGCGTCTCGCTGTATTATCAATCTCTGTCTTGCTGTATTATCGATCCGTGTATTATCGATCTGCGACTCACTGTATTGTCGATCTGCGCCTCGCTGCATTATCGATCTGTGTCTCGCTGTATTATCGATCTGCGTCTCGCTGTATTATCGATCTGCGTCTCGCTATATTATCGATCTGCGTCTCGCTGTATTATCGATCTGCGTCTCGCTGTATTATCGATCTGCGTCTCGCTGTATTATCGATCTGCATCTCGCAGTATTATCAATCTGCGTCTCGCTGTATTATCAATCTGCATCTCGCTGTATTATCGATCTGCGTCTCGCTGTATTTTCGATCTGCGCCTCGCTGTAGTCTCGATCTGCGGACTCGCTGTATTATCGATCCGTGTCTCGCTGTATTATCGATCTGTGTCTTGCTGTATTATCGATCTGTGTCTTGCTGTATTATCGATCACTGTCTTGTTGTATTATCGATCCGTGTCTCGCTGTATTATCGATCTGTGTCTTGCTGTATTATCGATCTGTATCTCGCTGTATTATCGATCCGTGACTCGCTGTATTATCGATCTGTGTCTTGCTGCATTATCGATCTGTGTCTCGCTGTATTATCGATCCGTGACTCGCTGTATTATCGATCTGTGTCTTGCTGCATTATCGATCTGTGACTCGCTGTATTATCGATCCGTGACTCGCTGTATTATCGATCTGTGTCTTGCTGCATTATCGATCTGTGTCTCGCTGTATTATCGATCCGTGACTCGCTGTATTATCGATCTGTGTCTTGCTGCATTATCGATCTGTGACTCGCTGTATTATCGATCTGCATCTCATTGTATTATCGATCTGCGACTCGCTGTATTATCGATCCGTGACTCGCTGTATTATCGATCTGCGTCTCGCTGTATTGTCGATCTGCGTCTCGCTGTATTATCAATCTGCGTTTCGCTGTATTATCGATCTGCGTCTCGCTGTATTCTCGATTTGCGTCTCGCTGTATTATCAATCTGCGTCTCGCTATATTATCGATCTGCGTCTCGCTGTATTATCGATCTGCGTGTCGCTGTATTATCGATCTGCGTGTCGCTGTATTATCGATCTGCGTCTCGCTGTATTATCAATCTGCGTTTCGCTGTATTATCGATCTGCGTCTCGCTGTATTCTCGATTTGCGTCTCGCTGTATTATCAAGCTGCGTCTCGCTATATTATCGATCTGCGTCTCGCTGTATTATCGATCTGCGTTTCGCTGTATTATCGATCTGCGTCTCGCTGTATTCTCGATTTGCGTCTCGCTGTATTATCAATCTGCGTCTCGCTATATTATCGATCTGCGTGTCGCTGTATTATCGATCTGCGTCTCGCTGTATTATCGATCTGCGTCTCGCTGTATTATCGATCTGCGTCTCGCTGTATTATCAATCTGCGTCTTGCTGTATTATCGATCTGCGTCTCGCTGTATTATCAATCTGCGTCTCGCTGTATTATCGATCTGCGTCTCGCTGTATTATCAATCTGCGTCTCGCTGTATTATCAATCTGCGTCTCGCTGTATTATCAATCTGCGTCTCGCTGTATTATCGATCTGCGTCTCGCTGTATTATCGATCTGCGTCTCGCTGTATTATCAATCTGCGTCTCGCTGTATTATCGATCTGCGTCTCGCTGTATTATCGATCTGCGTCTCGCTGTATTATCAATCTGCGTCTTGCTGTATTATCGATCTGCGTCTCGCTGTATTATCAATCTGCGTCTCGCTGTATTATCGATCCGCGTCTCGCTGTATTATCAATCTGCGTCTCGCTGTATTATCAATCTGCGTCTCGCTGTATTATCGATCTGCGTCTCGCTGTATTATCGATCTGCGTCTCGCTGTATTATCGATCTGCGTCTCGCTGTATTATCAATCTGCGTCTCGCTGTATTATCGATCTGCGTCTCGCTGTATTATCGATCTGCGGCTCGCTGTATTATCAATCTGCGACTCGCTGTCTTATCGATCTGCGTCTCGCTGTATTATCGATCTGCGTCTCGCTGTATTATCAATCTGCGACTCGCTGTCTTATCGATCTGCGTCTCGCTGTATTATCAATCTGCGTGTCGCTGTATTATCAATCTGTGTCTCGCTGTATTATCGATCTGCATCTCGCTGTATTATCGATCTGCGTCTCGCTGTATTATCGATCTGCGTCTCGCTGTATTATCAATCTGCGCCTCGCTGTATTATCGATCTGCGTCTCGCTGTATTATCAATCTGCGTCTCGCTGTATTATCAATCTGCGTCTCGCTGTATTATCAATCTGCGTGTCGCTGTCTTATCGATCTGCGTCTCGCTGTCTTATCAATCTGCGTCTCGCTGTCTTATCGATCTGCGTCTCGCTGTATTATCGATCTGCGACTCGCTGTATTATCAATCTGCGTCTCGCTGTCTTATTGATCTGCGTCTCGCTGTATTATCGATCTGCATCTCGCTGTATTATCGATCTGCGTCTCGCTGTATTATCAATCTGCGTCTCGCTGTCTTATCGATCTGCGTCTCGCTGTATTATCGATCTGCGTCTCGCTGTATTATCGATCTGCGTCTCGCTGTATTATCAATCTGCGTCTCGCTGTCTTATTGATCTGCGTCTCGCTGTATTATCGATCTGCATCTCGCTGTATTATCGATCTGCGTCTCGCTGTATTATCAATCTGCGTCTCGCTGTCTTATCGATCTGCGTCTCGCTGTATTATCGATCTGCGTCTCGCTGTATTATCGATCTGCGTCTCGCTGTATTATCAATCTGCGTCTCGCTGTCTTATTGATCTGCGTCTCGCTGTATTATCGATCTGCATCTCGCTGTATTATCGATCTGCGTCTCGCTGTATTATCAATCTGCGTCTCGCTGTCTTATTGATCTGCGTCTCGCTGTATTATCAATCTGCGTCTCGCTGTCTTATCGATCTGCGTCTCGCTGTATTATCGATCTGCGTGTCGCTGTATTATCGATCTGCGTCTCGCTGTATTATCAATCTGCGTCTCGCTGTATTATCGATCTGGGTCTTGCTGTTTATCGATCTGTGTCTCGCTGTATTATCGATCTGTGTCTCGCTGTATTATCGATCTGCGTCTCGCTGTATTATCGATCTGCGTCTCGCTGTATTATCGATCTGCGTCTCGCTGTATTATCGATCTGCGTCTCGCTGTATTGTTGATCCGCGTCTCGCTGTATTATCGATCTGCGACTCGCTGTATTATCGACCTATGAGTCGCTGTATTATCGATCCACGTCTCGCTGTATTATTGATCTGCGTTTCGCTGTATTATCGATCTGCGTCTCGCTGTATTATCAATCAGCGTCTCACTGTATTATCGATCTGCGTCTCGCTGTATTATCGATCTGCATCTCGCTGTATTATCGATCTGCGTCTCGCTGTATTATCAATCTGCATCTCGCTGTATTATCGATCTGCGTCTCGCTGTATTATCGATCTGCGTGTCGCTGTATTATCGATCTGCGTGTCGCTGTATTATCGATCTGTGTGTCGCTGTATTATCGATCTGTGTGTCGCTGTATTATCGATCTGTGTGTCGCTGTATTATCGATCTGTGTGTCGCTGTATTATCGATCTGTGTGTCGCTGTATTATCGATCTGTGTGTCGCTGTATTATCGATCTGCGTGTCGCTGTATTATCGATCTGCGTGTCGCTGTATTATCGATCTGCGTCTCGCTGTATTATCGATCTGCGTCTCGCTGTATTATCGATCTGCGTCTCGCTGTATTGTTGATCTATGGAGGATGAGGGGTGACCTAATAGAGGTGTATAAAATTAAGAAAGGCATAGATAAGGTAAACGGTGGGAAGCTTTTTCCCAGGTCGGTGGTGACGTTCACGAGGGGTCATAGGTTCAAGGTGAGGGGGGCGGGTAGGTTTAACACGGATATCAGAAGGACGTATTTTACACAGATTGTGGTGGGGGCCTGGAATGCGCTGCCGGGCAAGGAGGTGGAGGCGGACACACTGGGAACGTTTAAGACTTACCTAGATAGCCACATGAACGGAGTGGGAATGGAGGGATACAAAGAATGGTCTAGTTTGGACCAGGGAGCGGCGCGGGCTTGGAGGGCCAAAGGGCCTGTTCCTGTGCTGTATTGTTCTTTGTTCTGCGTCTCGCTGTATTATCGATCCGTGTCTCACTGTATTATCGATCCGTGTCTCGCTGTATTATCAATCCGTGTCTTGCTGTATTATCGAACTGTGTCTCGCTATATTATCGATCTGCGTCTCGCTGTATTATCGATCTGTGAGCCACTGTATTATCGATCTGTGTCTCGCTGTATTATCGATCTGCGACTCGCTGTATTATTGATCCGCGTCTCGCTGTATTATCGATCTGTGAGTCGCTGTATTATCAATCTGCGTCTCGCTGTATTATCGATCCGCGTCTCGCTGTATTATCGATCTGTGAGCCACTGTATTATCGATCTGTGTCTCGCTGTATTATCGATCTGCGACTCGCTGTATTATCGATCTGCGACTCGCTGTATTATCGATCTGCGACTCGCTGTATTATCGATCTGCGACTCGCTGTATTATCGATCCGCGTCTCACTGTATTATCGATCTGTGAGTCGCTGTATTATCGATCTGCGACTCGCTGTATTATCGATCTGCAACTCGCTGTATTATCGATCTGCGACTCGCTGTATTATCGATCTGCGACTCGCTGTATTATCGATCCGCGTCTCACTGTATTATCGATCTGTGAGTCGCTGTATTATCGATCTCCGTCTCACTGTATTATCGATCTGCGTCTCGCTGTATTGTCGATCTGTGACTAGCAGTATTATCGATCTGCGTCTCGCTGTATTGTCGATCTGTGAGTCGCTGTATTATCGATCTGCGTCTCGCTGTATTGTCGATCTGTGAGTCGCTGTATTATCGATCTGCGTCTCGCTGTATTGTCGATCTGTGAGTCGCTGTATTATCGATCCACGTCTTGCTGTATTATTGATCTGCGTCTTGCTGCACGGTAGCACGGTGGTTAGCACTGCTGCTTCACAGCTCCAGGGACCTTGGTTCAATTCCCGGCTTGG
This sequence comes from Mustelus asterias, assembly GCF_964213995.1. NCBI lineage: Eukaryota > Metazoa > Chordata > Chondrichthyes > Carcharhiniformes > Triakidae > Mustelus > Mustelus asterias. The sequence continues at coordinate 7,351,050 of NC_135812.1, forward strand.
ATCGCTGTCTGTGTGGAGTTTGCACATTCTCCTCGTGTCTGCGTGGGTTTCCTCCGGGCGCTCCAGTTTCCTCCCTCGGTCCAAAGATGTGCGGGTTAGGTTGATTGGCCATGCTAAAAAAAAAAAATGCCCTTTGTGTCCTGAGATGCGTAGGTGAGAGGGATTAGTGGGTAAATCTGTAGGGATATGGGGGTTGGGCCGGGGTGGGATTGTGGTCAGTGCAGACTCGATGGGCCAAATGGCCTCTTTCTGCACTGTAGGGTTTCTATGATTCATATGATTTCTATGATCTGTGTCTCACTGTATTATAGATCTGCGCCTCGCTGTATTATCGATCCACGTCTCGCTGTATTGTCGATCTGCGTCTCGCTGTATTATCAATCTGCGTCTCGCTGTATTATCGATCTGCGTCTCGCTGTATTATCGAACTGCGTCTCGCTGTATTCTCGATCTGCCTCTCGCTGTACAGACGATCTGCGTCTCACTGTATTATCGAACTGCGTCTCGCTGTATTATCGATCTGCGTCTCGCTGTATTGTCGATCTGTGTCTCGCTGTATTATCATTCCGCAACTCGCTATATTATCGATCTGCATCTCGCTGTACAGTCGAACTGCGTCTCGCTGTATTATTGATCTGCGTCTCGCTGTATTATCGATCTGCATCTCGCTGTATTATCGATCTGTGTCTCGCTGTATTATTGATCTGCGTCTCGCTGTATTATCGATCTGCGTGTCGCTGTATTATCGATCCGCGTCTCACTGTATTATCGATCTGCGTCTCGCTGTATTATCGATCTGCGTGTCGCTGTATTATCGATCCACGTCTCACTGTATTATCGATCTGCGTCTCACTGTATTATCGATCCGCGTCTCGCTGTATTATCGATCTGCGTCTCGCTGTATTATCGATCCACGTCTCGCTGTATTATCGATCTGCGTCTCGCTGTATTGTCGATCTGCGTGTCGCTGTATTATCGATCCGTGTCTCACTGTATTATCGATCTGCGTCTCGCTGTATTATCGATCCGCGTCTCGCTGTATTATCGATCCGCATCTCACTGTATTATCGATCTGCGTCTCGCTGTATTATCGATCCGTGGCTTGCGGTATTATCGAACTGTGTCTCGCTATATTATCAATCTGCGACTCGCTGTATTATCGATCTGCGTCTCGCTGTATTATCGATCTGCGTCTCGCTGTATTGTTGATCTAGGGAGGATGAGGGGTGACCTAATAGAGGTGTATAAAATTAAGAAAGGCATAGATAAGGTAAACGGTGGGAAGCTTTTTCCCAGGTCGGTGGTGACGTTCACGAGGGGTCATAGGTTCAAGGTGAGGGGGCGGGTAGGTTTAACACGGATATCAGAAGGACGTATTTTACACAGATTGTGGTGGGGGCCTGGAATGCGCTGCCGGGCAAGGAGGTGGAGGCGGACACACTGGGAACGTTTAAGACTTACCTAGATAGCCACATGAACGGAGTGGGAATGGAGGGATACAAAGAATGGTCTAGTTTGGACCAGGGAGCGGCGCGGGCTTGGAGGGCCAAAGGGCCTGTTCCTGTGCTGTATTGTTCTTTGTTCTTTGTTCTGCGTCTCGCTGTATTATCGATCCGCGTCTCGCTGTATTATCGATCCGTGTCTCGCTGTATTATCGATCCGTGTCTTGCTGTATTATCGAACTGTGTCTCGCTGTATTATCGATCTGTGTCTCGCTGTATTATCGATCTGTGAGCCACTGTATTATCGATCTGTGTCTCGCTGTATTATCGATCTGCGACTCGCTGTATTATTGATCCGCGTCTCGCTGTATTATCGATCTGTGAGTCGCTGTATTATCAATCTGCGTCTCGCTGTATTATCGATCCGCGTCTCGCTGTATTATCGATCTGTGAGCCACTGTATTATCGATCTGTGTCTCGCTGTATTATCGATCTGCGACTCGCTGTATTATCGATCTGCGACTCGCTGTATTATCGATCTGCGACTCGCTGTATTATCGATCTGCGACTCGCTGTATTATCGATCCGCGTCTCACTGTATTATCGATCTGCGACTCGCTGTATTATCGATCTGCGACTCGCTGTATTATCGATCTGCGACTCGCTGTATTATCGATCTGCGACTCGCTGTATTATCGATCTGCGACTCGCTGTATTATCGATCCGCGTCTCACTGTATTATCGATCTGTGAGTCGCTGTATTATCGATCTCCGTCTCACTGTATTATCGATCTGCGTCTCGCTGTATTGTCGATCTGTGACTAGCAGTATTATCGATCTGCGTCTCGCTGTATTGTCGATCTGTGAGTCGCTGTATTATCGATCTGCGTCTCGCTGTATTGTCGATCTGTGAGTCGCTGTATTATCGATCCACGTCTTGCTGTATTATTGATCTGCGTCTTGCTGCACGGTAGCACGGTGGTTAGCACTGCTGCTTCACAGCTCCAGGGACCTTGGTTCAATTCCCGGCTTGGATCGCTGTCTGTGTGGAGTTTGCACATTCTCCTCGTGTCTGCGTGGGTTTCCTCCGGGCGCTCCAGTTTCCTCCCTCGGTCCAAAGATGTGCGGGTTAGGTTGATTGGCCATGCTAAAAAAAAAAATTGCCCTTTGTGTCCTGAGATGCGTAGGTGAGAGGGATTAGTGGGTAAATCTGTAGGGATATGGGGGTTGGGCCGGGGTGGGATGGTGGTCAGTGCAGACTCGATGGGCCAAATGGCCTCTTTCTGCACTGTAGGGTTTCTATGATTCATATGATTTCTATGATCTGTGTCTCACTGTATTATAGATCTGCGCCTCGCTGTATTATCGACCAACGTCTCGCCGTATTATCGATCTGTGCCTCGCTGTATTATTGATCTGCGTCTCGCTGTATTATCGATCCGCGTCTCGCTTTATCATCGATCTGCGTCTCACTGTATTATCGATCTGTGCCTCGCTGTATTATCGACCTGTGTCTCGCTGTATTATCGATCTGTGCCTCGCTGTATTATCAATCTGCGTCTCGCTGCATTATCGATCCACGTCTCGCTGTATTATCGATCTGCGTCTCGCTGCATTATCGATCTGCGTCTCGCTGTATTATCGATCTGCGACTCGCTGTATTATCGATCTGCGTCTCGCTGTATTATCGATCCGCGTCTCGCTGTATTATTGATCTGCCCCTCGCTGTATCATCGATCCGCGTCTCACTGTATTATCGATCTGCGTCTCGCTGTATTGTCGATCTGTGACTAGCAGTATTATCGATCTGCGTCTCGCTGTATTGTCGATCTGTGAGTCGCTGTATTATCGATCTGCGTCTCGCTGTATTGTCGATCTGTGAGTCGCTGTATTATCGATCCACGTCTCGCTGTATTATTGATCTGCGTCTTGCTGCACGGTAGCACGGTGGTTAGCACTGCTGCTTCACAGCTCCAGGGACCTTGGTTCAATTCCCGGCTTGGATCGCTGTCTGTGTGGAGTTTGCACATTCTCCTCGTGTCTGCGTGGGTTTCCTCCGGGCGCTCCAGTTTCCTCCCTCGGTCCAAAGATGTGCGGGTTAGGTTGATTGGCCAAGCTAAAAACAAAAATTGCCCTTTGTGTCCTGAGATGCGTAGGTGAGAGGGATTAGTGGGTAAATCTGTAGGGATATGGGGTTGGGCCGGGGTGGTATTGTGGTCAGTGCAGACTCGATGGGCCAAATGGCCTCTTTCTGCACTGTAGGGTTTCTATGATTCATATGATTTCTATGATCTGTGTCTCACTGTATTATAGATCTGCGCCTCGCTGTATTATCGATCCACGTCTCGCTGTATTATCGATCTGTGCCTCGCTGTATTATTGATCTGCGTCTCGCTGTATTATCGATCCGCGTCTCGCTTTATCATCGATCTGCATCTCGCTGTATTATCGATCTGTGCCTCGCTGTATTATCGACCTGTGTCTCGCTGTATTATCGATCTGCGTCTCGCTGTATTATCGATCTGCGACTCGCTGTATTATCGATCCGCGTCTCGCTTTATCATCGATCCACGTCTCGCTGTATTATCGATCTGCGTCTCGCTGCATTATCGATCCACGTCTCGCTGTATTATCGATCTGCGTCTCGCTGTATTATCGATCTGCGACTCGCTGTATTATCGATCTGCGTCTCGCTGTATTATCGATCTGTGTCTCGCTGTTTTGTCGATCCACATCTCGCTGTATTATCAATCTGCGTCTCACTGTATTATCGATCTGTGTCTCGCTGTATTGTCGATCCACATCTCGCTGTATTATCAATCTGCGACTCGCTGTATTATCGATCTGTGTCTCGCTGTATTGTCGATCCACATCTCGCTGTATTATCAATCTGCGTCTCGCTGTATTATCGATCTGTGTCTCGCTGTTTTGTCGATCTGTGTCTCGCTGTATTATCGATCCATGTCTCATTGTATTATCGATCTGTGTCTCACTGTATTATCATTCTGCGTCTCGCTGTATTATCGATCTGCGCCTCGCTGTATTGTCGATCTGCAACTCGCTGTATGATCATTCTGCGTCTCACTGTATTATCATTCTGCGTCTCGCTGTATTATCGATCTGCGCCTCGCCATATCGTCGATCTGCGGCTCGCTGTATTGTCGATCTGCAACTCGCTGTATGATCATTCTGCGTCTCGCTGTATTATCGATCTGCGCCTCGCTGTTTGGTTCACCTGTGTCTCGCTGTATTATCGATCTGCGTCTCGCTGTATTATCGATCTGCGTCTCGCTGTATTATCGATCTGCGTCTCGCTGTATTATCGATCTGCGTCTCGCTGTACTATCGATCTGTGTCTCGCTGTATTATCGATCCGTGTCTCACTATTATCGATCTGCGTCTCGCTGTATTGTCGATCTATGTCTCACTGTATTATCGATCTGCGTCTCGCTGTGTTATCGATCCGCATCTCGCTGTATTATCGATCCGCGTCTCGCTGTTTTGTCGATCTGTGTCTCGCTGTATTGTCGTTCTGTGTTGCGCTGTATTGTCGATCTGCGCCTCGAGGTATTATCGATCTGCAACTCGCTGTATAGTCGATCTGCACCTCGCTGTATTATCGATCTGCGTCTCGCTGTATTGTCGCTCTGCGTCTCGCTGTATTGTCGATCTGCGTCTCGCTGTATTGTCAATCTGCGACTCGCTGTATTATCGATCTGCGTCTCGCTTTATTATCGATCTGCGTCTCGCTGTATTATCGATCTGGGTCTCGCTTTATTATTGATCTGCGTCTCGCTGTATTATTGATCTGCGTCTCGCTGTATTCTTGATCTGCGGCTCGCTGTATAGTCGATCTGCATCTCGCTGTATTGTCGATCTGCGTCTCGCTGTATTGTCGATCTGCGTCTCGCTGTATTGTCGATCTGCGTCTCACTGTATTATCGATCTGTGTCTCGCTGTATTATCATTCTGCGCCTCGCAGTATTATCGATCTGCGCCTCGCTGTATTATCGATCTGCAACTCGCTGTATGATCATTCTGCGTCTCGCTGTATTATCGATCTGCGCCTCGCCATATCGTCGATCTGCGCCTCGCTGTATTGTCGATCTGCAACTCGCTGTATGATCATTCTGCGTCTCGCTGTATTATCGATCTGCGCCTCGCTCTTTGGTTCATCTGTGTCTCACTGTATTATCGATCTGCGTCTCGCTGTATTATCGATCTGCGTCTCGCTGTATTATCATTCTGTGTCTCACAGTATTATCGAACTGTGTCTCGCTGTATTATCGATCTGTGTCTCGCTGTATTAGCGATCTGCGTCTCGCTGTATTATCGATCTGCGTCTCGCTGTATTATCATTCTGTGTCTCACAGTATTATCGAACTGCGTCTCGCTGTATTATCAATCTGCGCCTCGCTGGATTATCGATCTGTGCCTCGCTGTATTATCATTCTGTGTCTCACAGTATTATCGAACTGCGTCTCGCTGTATTATCGATCTGTGTCTCGCTGTATTATCATTCTGCGCCTCGCAGTATTATCGATCTGCGCCTCGCTGTATTATCGATCTGCAACTCGCTGTATGATCATTCTGCGTCTCGCTGTATTATCGATCTGCGCCTCGCCATATCGTCGATCTGCGCCTCGCTGTATTGTCGATCTGCAACTCGCTGTATGATCATTCTGCGTCTCGCTGTATTATCGATCTGCGCCTCGCTGTTTGGTTCATCTGTGTCTCGCTGTATTATCGATCTGCGTCTCGCTGTACTATCGATCTGTGTCTCGCTGTATTATCGATCCGTGTCTCGCTGTATTGTCGATCTACGTCTCACTGTATTATCGATCTGCGTCTCGCTGTATTCTCGATCTGCGTCTCACTGTACAGTCGATCTGCAACTCGCTGTATTATCAATCTGCATCTCGCTGTATTATCGATCTGCGTCTCGCTGTATTATTGAACTGCGTCTCGCTGTATTATCATTCTGCGTCTTGCTGTATTCTCGATCTGCGTCTCGCTGTACAGTCGATCTGCAACTCGCTGTATAATCAATCTGCGTCTCGCTGTATTATCGAACAGCGCCTCGCTGTATTATCATTCTGCGACTCGCTGTATTATTGATCTGCGTCTCGCTGTATTATCGATCCGCGTCTCGCTGTATTGTCGATCTGTATCTCGCTGTATTATCATTCCGCAACTCGCTGTATTATCGATCTGCATCTCGCTGTACAGTCGAACTGCGTCTCGCTGTATTATTGATCTGCGTCTCGCTGTATTATCGATCTGCGTCTCGCTGTATTATCGATCTGTGTCTCGCTGTATTGTCGATCCACATCCCGCTGTATTATCAATCTGCGCCTCGCTGGATTATCGATCTGCGCCTCGCTGTATTATCATTCTGTGTCTCGCAGTATTATCGAACTGCGTCTCGCTGTATTATCGATCTGTGTCTCGCTGTTTTGTCGATCTGTGTCTCGCTGTATTATCGATCCATGTCTCATTGTATTATCGATCTGTGTCTCGCTGTATTATCATTCTGCGTCTCGCTGTATTATCGATCTGCGCCTCGCTGTATTGTCGATCTGCAACTCGCTGTATGATCATTCTGCGTCTCACTGTATTATCATTCTGCGTCTCGCTGTATTATCGATCTGCGCCTCGCCATATCGTCGATCTGCGCCTCGCTGTATTGTCGATCTGCAACTCGCTGTATGATCATTCTGCGTCTCGCTGTATTATCGATCTGCGCCTCGCTGTTTGGTTCATCTGTGTCTCGCTGTATTATCGATCTGCGTCTCGCTGTATTATCGATCTGCGTCTCGCTGTATTATCGATCTGCGTCTCGCTGTATTATCGATCTGCGTCTCGCTGTACTATCGATCTGTGTCTCGCTGTATTATCGATCCGTGTCTCACTATTATCGATCTGCGTCTCGCTGTATTGTCGATCTACGTCTCACTGTATTATCGATCTGCGTCTCGCTGTGTTATCGATCCGCATCTCGCTGTATTATCGATCCGCGTCTCGCTGTTTTGTCGATCTGTGTCTCGCTGTATTGTCGTTCTGTGTTGCGCTGTATTGTCGATCTGCGCCTCGAGGTATTATCGATCTGCAACTCGCTGTATAGTCGATCTGCACCTCGCTGTATTATCGATCTGCGTCTCGCTGTATTGTCGCTCTGCGTCTCGCTGTATTGTCGATCTGCGTCTCGCTGTATTGTCAATCTGCAACTCGCTGTATTATCGATCTGCGTCTCGCTTTATTATCGATCTGCGTCTCGCTGTATTATCGATCTGGGTCTCGCTTTATTATTGATCTGCATCTCGCTGTATTATTGATCTGCGTCTCGCTGTATTCTTGATCTGCGGCTCGCTGTATAGTCGATCTGCATCTCGCTGTATTGTCGATCTGCGTCTCGCTGTATTGTCGATCTGCGTCTCGCTGTATTGTCGATCTGCGTCTCACTGTATTATCGATCTGCGTCTCTCTGTATTATCGATCTGGGTCTCGCTTTATTATCGATCTGCATCTCGCTGTATTATTGATCTGCGTCTCGCTGTATTCTTGATCTGCGGCTCGCTGTATAGTCGATCTGCATCTCGCTGTATTGTCGATCTGCGTCTCGCTGTATTGACGATCTGCGTCTCGCTGTATTGTCGATCTGCGTCTCACTGTATTCTTGATCTGCGTCTCGCTGTATTGTCGATCTGCATCTCGCTGTGTTGTCGATCTGCGTCTCGCTGTATTGTCGATCTGCGTCTCGCTGTATTGTCGATCTGTGTCTCGCTGTATTATCGATCTGCGTCTCTCTGTATTATCGATCTGCGTCTCGCTGTATTGTCGATCTGCGTCTCGCTGTATTGTCGATCTGTGTCTCGCTGTATTATCGATCCGCATCTCGCTGTATTATCATTCTGCGTCTTGCTGTATTCTCGATCTGCGTCTCGCTGTACAGTCGATCTGCAACTCGCTGTATTATCAATCTGCATCTCGCTGTATTATCGATCTGCGCCTCGCTGTATTATTGAACTGCGTCTCGCTGTATTACCATTCTGCGTCTCGCTGTATTCTCGATCTGCGTCTTGCTGTACAGTCGATCTGCAACTCGCTGTATAATAAATCTGCGACTCGCTGTATTATCGATCTGCGTCTCGCTGTATTATCGATCCGCGTCTCGCTGTATTGTCGATCTGTGTCTCGCTGTATTATCATTCCGCATCTCGCTGTATTATCGATCTGCATCTCGCTGTACAGTCGAACTGCGTCTCGCTGTATTATTGATCTGCGTCTCGCTGTATTATCAATCTGCGCCTCGCTGGAATATCGATCTGCGCCTCGCTGTATTATCATTCTGTGTCTCGCTGTTTTGTCGATCTGTGTCTCGCTGTATTATCGATCCACGTCTCATTGTATTATCGATCTGTGTCTCGCTGTATTATCATTCTGCGTCTCGCTGTATTATCGATCTGTGCCTCGCCATATCGTCGATCTGCGCCTCGCTGTATTGTCGATCTGCAACTCGCTGCATGATCATTCTGCGTCTCGCTGTATTATCGTTCTGCGCCTCGCTGTATTATCGATCTGCATCTCGCTGTTTGGTTCATCTGTGTCTCGCTGTATTATCGATCTGCGTCTCGCTGTATTATCGATCTGTGTCTCGCTGTATTATCGATCCGTGTCTCACTGTATTATCGATCTGCGTCTCGCTGTATAGTCGATCTGCACCTCGCTGTATTATCGATCTGCGTCATGCTGTATTGTCGCTCTGCGTCTCGCTATATTGTCAATCTGCGACTCGCTGTATTATCGATCTGCGTCTCGCTTTATTATCGATCTGCGTCTCACTGTATTGTCGATCTGCGTCTCGCTGTATTATCGATCTGGGTCTCGCTGTATTATCGATCTGGGTCTCGCTCTATTATCGATCTGCGTCTCGCTGTATTATCGATCTGGGTCTCGCTGTATTATCGATCTGGGTCTCGCTGTATTATCGATCTGCGTCTCGCTGCATTGTCGATCTGCATCTCGCTGTATTGTCGATCTGCATCTCGCTGTATTGTCGATCTGCGTCTCGCTGTATTGTCGATCTGGGTCTCGCTGTATTATCGATCTGGGTCTCGCTGTATTATCGATCTGGGTCTCGCTGTATTATCGATCTGGGTCTCGCTGTATTATCGATCTGCATCTCGCTTTATTATCAATCTGCGTCTCGCTGTATTATCGATCTGCATCTCGCTGTATTGTCGATCTGCAACTCGCTGTATTGTCGATCTGCATCTCGCTGTATTGTCGATCTGCGACTCGCTGTATTATCGATCTGCGTCTCGCTGTATTGTCGATCTGCGTCTCGCTGTATTGTCGATCTGCATCTCGCTGTATTGTCGATCTGCGTCTCGCTGTCTTATCGATCTGCGCCTCGCTGTATTATCGATCTGCGACTCGCTGTATTATCGATCTGCGTCTCGCTGTATTGTCGATCTGCGTCTCGCTGTATTGTCGATCTGCGTCTCGCTGTATTGTCGATCTGCATCTCGCTGTCTTATCGATCTGCGTCTCGCTGTATTGTCGATCTGCGTCTCGCTGTATTGTCGATCTGCATCTCGCTGTCTTATCGATCTGCGTCTCGCTGTATTGTCGATCTGCGTCTCGCTGTATTATCGATCTGCGCCTCGCTGTATTATCGATCTGCGACTCGCTGTATTATCGATCTGCGTCTCGCTGTATTGTCGATCTGCGTCTCGCTGTGTTGTCGATCTGCGTCTCGCTGTATTATCGATCTGCGTCTCGCTTTATTATCGATCTGCGTCTCGCTGTATTCTTGATCTGCGGCTCGCTGTACTATCGATCTGTGTCTCGCTGTATTATCAATCCGTGTCTCGCTGTATTGTCGATCTACGTCTCACTGTATTCTCGATCTGCGTCTCGCTGTACAGTCGATCTGCAACTCGCTGTATTATCGATCTGCGTCTCGCTGTATTATCAATCTGCGTCTTGCTGTATTATCGATCTGCGTCTCGCTGTATTATTGAACTGCGTCTCGCTGTATTATCATTCTGCGTCTCGCTGTATTCTCGATCTGCGTCTTGCTGTATTATCGATCTGCGTCTCGCTGTATTATTGAACTGCGTCTCGCTGTATTATCATTCTGCGTCTCGCTGTATTCTCGATCTGCGTCTTGCTGTATTATCGATCTGCGTCTCGCTGTATTATTGAACTGCGTCTCGCTGTATTATCGATCCGCGTCTCGCTGTATTGTCGATCTGTATCTCGCTGTATTATCATTCCGCAACTCGCTGTATTATCGATCTGCATCTCGCTGTACAGTCGAACTGCGTCTCGCTGTATTATTGATCTGCGTCTCGCTGTATTATCGATCTGCGTCTCGCTGTATTATCGATCTGTGTCTCGCTGTATTGTCGATCCACATCTCGCTGTATTATCAATCTGCGCCTCGCTGGATTATCGATCTGCGCCTCGCTGTATTATCATTCTGTGTCTCGCAGTATTATCGAACTGCGTCTCGCTGTATTATCGATCTGTGTCTCGCTGTTTTGTCGATCTGTGTCTCGCTGTATTATCGATCCATGTCTCATTGTATTATCGATCTGTGTCTCGCTGTATTATCATTCTGCGTCTCGCTGTATTATCGATCTGCGCCTCGCTGTATTGTCGATCTGCAACTCGCTGTATGATCATTCTGCGTCTCACTGTATTATCATTCTGCGTCTCGCTGTATTATCGATCTGCGCCTCGCCATATCGTCGATCTGCGCCTCGCTGTATTGTCGATCTGCAACTCGCTGTATGATCATTCTGCGTCTCGCTGTATTATCGATCTGCGCCTCGCTGTTTGGTTCATCTGTGTCTCGCTGTATTATCGATCTGCGTCTCGCTGTATTGTCGATCTACGTCTCACTGTATTATCGATCTGCGTCTCGCTGTGTCATCGATCCGCATCTCGCTGTATTATCGATCCGCGTCTCGCTGTTTTGTCGATCTGTGTCTCGCTGTATTGTCGTTCTGTGTTGCGCTGTATTGTCGATCTGCGCCTCGAGGTATTATCGATCTGCAACTCGCTGTATAGTCGATCTGCACCTCGCTGTATTATCGATCTGCGTCTCGCTGTATTGTCGCTCTGCGTCTCGCTGTATTGTCGATCTGCGTCTCGCTGTATTGTCAATCTGCGACTCGCTGTATTATCGATCTGCGTCTCGCTTTATTATCGATCTGCGTCTCGCTGTATTATCGATCTGGGTCTCGCTTTATTATTGATCTGCATCTCGCTGTATTATTGATCTGCGTCTCGCTGTATTCTTGATCTGCGGCTCGCTGTATAGTCGATCTGCATCTCGCTGTATTGTCGATCTGCGTCTCGCTGTATTGTCGATCTGCGTCTCGCTGTATTGTCGATCTGCGTCTCACTGTATTATCGATCTGCGTCTCTCTGTATTATCGATCTGGGTCTCGCTTTATTATCGATCTGCATCTCGCTGTATTATTGATCTGCGTCTCGCTGTATTCTTGATCTGCGGCTCGCTGTATAGTCGATCTGCATCTCGCTGTATTGTCGATCTGCGTCTCGCTGTATTGACGATCTGCGTCTCGCTGTATTGTCGATCTGCGTCTCACTGTATTCTTGATCTGCGTCTCGCTGTATTGTCGATCTGCATCTCGCTGTATTGTCGATCTGCGTCTCGCTGTATTGTCGATCTGCGTCTCGCTGTATTGTCGATCTGTGTCTCGCTGTATTATCGATCTGCGTCTCTCTGTATTATCGATCTGCGTCTCGCTGTATTGTCGATCTGCGTCTCGCTGTATTGTCGATCTGTGTCTCGCTGTATTATCGATCCGCATCTCGCTGTATTATCATTCTGCGTCTTGCTGTATTCTCGATCTGCGTCTCGCTGTACAGTCGATCTGCAACTCGCTGTATTATCAATCTGCATCTCGCTGTATTATCGATCTGCGCCTCGCTGTATTATTGAACTGCGTCTCGCTGTATTACCATTCTGCGTCTCGCTGTATTCTCGATCTGCGTCTTGCTGTACAGTCGATCTGCAACTCGCTGTATAATAAATCTGCGACTCGCTGTATTATCGATCTGCGTCTCGCTGTATTATCGATCCGCGTCTCGCTGTATTGTCGATCTGTGTCTCGCTGTATTATCATTCCGCATCTCGCTGTATTATCGATCTGCATCTCGCTGTACAGTCGAACTGCGTCTCGCTGTATTATTGATCTGCGTCTCGCTGTATTATCAATCTGCGCCTCGCTGGAATATCGATCTGCGCCTCGCTGTATTATCATTCTGTGTCTCGCTGTTTTGTCGATCTGTGTCTCGCTGTATTATCGATCCACGTCTCATTGTATTATCGATCTGTGTCTCGCTGTATTATCATTCTGCGTCTCGCTGTATTATCGATCTGTGCCTCGCCATATCGTCGATCTGCGCCTCGCTGTATTGTCGATCTGCAACTCGCTGCATGATCATTCTGCGTCTCGCTGTATTATCGTTCTGCGCCTCGCTGTATTATCGATCTGCATCTCGCTGTTTGGTTCATCTGTGTCTCGCTGTATTATCGATCTGCGTCTCGCTGTATTATCGATCTGTGTCTCGCTGTATTATCGATCCGTGTCTCACTGTATTATCGATCTGCGTCTCGCTGTATAGTCGATCTGCACCTCGCTGTATTATCGATCTGCGTCATGCTGTATTGTCGCTCTGCGTCTCGCTATACTGTCAATCTGCGACTCGCTGTATTATCGATCTGCGTCTCGCTTTATTATCGATCTGCGCCTCACTGTATTGTCGATCTGCGTCTCGCTGTATTATCGATCTGGGTCTCGCTGTATTATCGATCTGGGTCTCGCTCTATTATCGATCTGCGTCTCGCTGTATTATCGATCTGGGTCTCGCTGTATTATCGATCTGGGTCTCGCTGTATTATCGATCTGCGTCTCGCTGCATTGTCGATCTGCATCTCGCTGTATTGTCGATCTGCATCTCGCTGTATTGTCGATCTGCGTCTCGCTGTATTGTCGATCTGGGTCTCGCTGTATTATCGATCTGGGTCTCGCTGTATTATCGATCTGGGTCTCGCTGTATTATCGATCTGGGTCTCGCTGTATTATCGATCTGCATCTCGCTTTATTATCAATCTGCGTCTCGCTGTATTATCGATCTGCATCTCGCTGTATTGTCGATCTGCAACTCGCTGTATTGTCGATCTGCATCTCGCTGTATTGTCGATCTGCGACTCGCTGTATTATCGATCTGCGTCTCGCTGTATTGTCGATCTGCGTCTCGCTGTATTGTCGATCTGCATCTCGCTGTATTGTCGATCTGCGTCTCGCTGTCTTATCGATCTGCGCCTCGCTGTATTATCGATCTGCGACTCGCTGTATTATCGATCTGCGTCTCGCTGTATTGTCGATCTGCGTCTCGCTGTATTGTCGATCTGCGTCTCGCTGTATTGTCGATCTGCATCTCGCTGTCTTATCGATCTGCGTCTCGCTGTATTGTCGATCTGCGTCTCGCTGTATTGTCGATCTGCATCTCGCTGTCTTATCGATCTGCGTCTCGCTGTATTGTCGATCTGCGTCTCGCTGTATTATCGATCTGCGCCTCGCTGTATTATCGATCTGCGACTCGCTGTATTATCGATCTGCGTCTCGCTGTATTGTCGATCTGCGTCTCGCTGTGTTGTCGATCTGCGTCTCGCTGTATTATCGATCTGCGTCTCGCTTTATTATCGATCTGCGTCTCGCTGTATTCTTGATCTGCGGCTCGCTGTACTATCGATCTGTGTCTCGCTGTATTATCAATCCGTGTCTCGCTGTATTGTCGATCTACGTCTCACTGTATTCTCGATCTGCGTCTCGCTGTACAGTCGATCTGCAACTCGCTGTATTATCGATCTGCGTCTCGCTGTATTATCAATCTGCGTCTTGCTGTATTATCGATCTGCGTCTCGCTGTATTATTGAACTGCGTCTCGCTGTATTATCATTCTGCGTCTCGCTGTATTCTCGATCTGCGTCTTGCTGTATTATCGATCTGCGTCTCGCTGTATTATTGAACTGCGTCTCGCTGTATTATCATTCTGCGTCTCGCTGTATTATCGATCTGCGACTCGCTGTATTATCGATCTGCGTCTCGCTGTATTATCGATCCGCGTCTCGCTGTATTATCGATCCGCGTCTCGCTGTATTGTCGATCTGTATCTCGCTGTATTATCATTCTGCGACTCGCTGTATTATCGATCTGCGCCTCGCTGTATTATCGATCTGCATCTCGCTGTACAGTCGAACTGCGTCTCGCTGTATTATTGATCTGCGTCTCGCTGTATTATCGATCTGCGTCTCGCTGTATTATCGATCTGTGTCTCGCTGTATTGTCGATCCACATCTCGCTGTATTATCAATCTGCGCCTCGCCGAATTATCGATCTGCGCCTCGCTGTATTATCATTCTGTGTCTCGCAGTATTATCGAACTGCGTCTCGCTGTATTATCGATCTGTGTCTCGCTGTTTTGTCGATCTGTGTCTCGCTGTATTATCGATCCATGTCTCATTGTATTATCGATCTGTGTCTCGCTGTATTATCATTCTGCGTCTCGCTGTATTATCGATCTGCGCCTCGCTGTATTGTCGATCTGCAACTCGCTGTATGATCATTCTGCGTCTCACTGTATTATCATTCTGCGTCTCGCTGTATTATCGATCTGCGCCTCGCCATATCGTCGATCTGCGCCTCGCTGTATTGTCGATCTGCAACTCGCTGTATGATTATTCTGCGTCTCGCTGTATTATCGATCTGCGCCTCGCTGTTTGGTTCATCTGTGTCTCGCTGTATTATCGATCTGCGTCTCGCTGTATTATCGATCTGTGTCTCGCTGTATTATCGATCTGCGTCTCGCTGTATTATCGATCTGCGTCTCGCTGTACTATCGATCTGTGTCTCGCTGTATTATCGATCCGTGTCTCACTATTATCGATCTGCGTCTCGCTGTATTGTCGATCTACGTCTCACTGTATTATCGATCTGCGTCTCGCTGTGTTATCGATCCGCATCTCGCTGTATTATCGATCCGCGTCTCGCTGTTTTGTCGATCTGTGTCTCGCTGTATTGTCGTTCTGTGTTGCGCTGTATTGTCGATCTGCGCCTCGAGGTACTATCGATCTGCAACTCGCTGTATAGTCGATCTGCACCTTGCTGTATTATCGATCTGCGTCTCGCTGTATTGTCGCTCTGCGTCTCGCTGTATTGTCGATCTGCGTCTCGCTGTATTGTCAATCTGCGACTCGCTGTATTATCGATCTGCGTCTCGCTTTATTATCGATCTGCGTCTCGCTGTATTATCGATCTGGGTCTCGCTTTATTATCGATCTGCGTCTCGCTGTATTATTGATCTGCGTCTCGCTGTATTCGTGATCTGTGGCTCGCTGTATAGTCGATCTGCATCTCGCTGTATTGTCGATCTGCGTCTCGCTGTATTGTCGATCTGCGTCTCGCTGTATTGTCGATCTGCGTCTCACTGTATTATCGATCTGCGTCTCTCTGTATTATCGATCTGGGTCTCGCTTTATTATCGATCTGCGTCTCGCTGTATTATTGATCTGCGTCTCGCTGTATTCTTGATCTGCGGCTCGCTGTATAGTCGATCTGCATCTCGCTGTATTGTCGATCTGTGTCTCGCTGTATTATCGATCTGCGTCTCTCTGTATTATCGATCTACGTCTCGCTGTATTGTCGATCTGTGCCTCGCCATATCGTCGATCTGCGCCTCGCTGTATTGTCGATCTGCAACTCGCTGCATGATCATTCTGCGTCTCGCTGTATTATCGTTCTGCGCCTCGCTGTATTATCGATCTGCATCTCGCTGTTTGGTTCATCTGTGTCTCGCTGTATTATCGATCTGCGTCTCGCTGTATTATCGATCTGTGTCTCGCTGTATTATCGATCCGTGTCTCACTGTATTATCGATCTGCGTCTCGCTGTATAGTCGATCTGCACCTCGCTGTATTATCGATCTGCGTCATGCTGTATTGTCGCTCTGCGTCTCGCTATATTGTCAATCTGCGACTCGCTGTATTATCGATCTGCGTCTCGCTTTATTATCGATCTGCGTCTCACTGTATTGTCGATCTGCGTCTCGCTGTATTATCGATCTGGGTCTCGCTGTATTATCGATCTGGGTCTCGCTCTATTATCGATCTGCGTCTCGCTGTATTATCGATCTGGGTCTCGCTGTATTATCGATCTGGGTCTCGCTGTATTATCGATCTGCGTCTCGCTGCATTGTCGATCTGCATCTCGCTGTATTGTCGATCTGCATCTCGCTGTATTGTCGATCTGCGTCTCGCTGTATTGTCGATCTGGGTCTCGCTGTATTATCGATCTGGGTCTCGCTGTATTATCGATCTGGGTCTCGCTGTATTATCGATCTGCGTCTCGCTGCATTGTCGATCTGCATCTCGCTGTATTGTCGATCTGCATCTCGCTGTATTGTCGATCTGCGTCTCGCTGTATTGTCGATCTGGGTCTCGCTGTATTATCGATCTGGGTCTCGCTGTATTATCGATCTGGGTCTCGCTGTATTATCGATCTGGGTCTCGCTGTATTATCGATCTGCATCTCGCTTTATTATCAATCTGCGTCTCGCTGTATTATCGATCTGCATCTCGCTGTATTGTCGATCTGCAACTCGCTGTATTGTCGATCTGCATCTCGCTGTATTGTCGATCTGCGACTCGCTGTATTATCGATCTGCGTCTCGCTGTATTGTCGATCTGCGTCTCGCTGTATTGTCGATCTGCATCTCGCTGTATTGTCGATCTGCGTCTCGCTGTCTTATCGATCTGCGCCTCGCTGTATTATCGATCTGCGACTCGCTGTATTATCGATCTGCGTCTCGCTGTATTGTCGATCTGCGTCTCGCTGTATTGTCGATCTGCGTCTCGCTGTATTGTCGATCTGCGTCTCGCTGTATTGTCGATCTGCGTCTCGCTGTATTGTCGATCTGCATCTCGCTGTCTTATCGATCTGCGTCTCGCTGTATTGTCGATCTGCGTCTCGCTGTATTATCGATCTGCGCCTCGCTGTATTATCGATCTGCGACTCGCTGTATTATCGATCTGCGTCTCGCTGTATTGTCGATCTGCGTCTCGCTGTGTTGTCGATCTGCGTCTCGCTGTATTATCGATCTGCGTCTCGCTTTATTATCGATCTGCGTCTCGCTGTATTCTTGATCTGCGGCTCGCTGTACTATCGATCTGTGTCTCGCTGTATTATCAATCCGTGTCTCGCTGTACTGTCGATCTACGTCTCACTGTATTCTCGATCTGCGTCTCGCTGTACAGTCGATCTGCAACTCGCTGTATTATCGATCTGCGTCTCGCTGTATTATCAATCTGCGTCTTGCTGTATTATCGATCTGCGTCTCGCTGTATTATTGAACTGCGTCTCGCTGTATTATCATTCTGCGTCTCGCTGTATTCTCGATCTGCGTCTTGCTGTATTATCGATCTGCGTCTCGCTGTATTATTGAACTGCGTCTCGCTGTATTATCATTCTGCGTCTCGCTGTATTATCGATCTGCGACTCGCTGTATTATCGATCTGCGTCTCGCTGTATTATCGATCCGCGTCTCGCTGTATTATCGATCCGCGTCTCGCTGTATTGTCGATCTGTATCTCGCTGTATTATCATTCTGCGACTCGCTGTATTATCGATCTGCGCCTCGCTGTATTATCGATCTGCATCTCGCTGTACAGTCGAACTGCGTCTCGCTGTATTATTGATCTGCGTCTCGCTGTATTATCGATCTGCGTCTCGCTGTATTATCGATCTGTGTCTCGCTGTATTGTCGATCCACATCTCGCTGTATTATCAATCTGCGCCTCGCCGAATTATCGATCTGCGCCTCGCTGTATTATCATTCTGTGTCTCGCAGTATTATCGAACTGCGTCTCGCTGTATTATCGATCTGTGTCTCGCTGTTTTGTCGATCTGTGTCTCGCTGTATTATCGATCCATGTCTCATTGTATTATCGATCTGTGTCTCGCTGTATTATCATTCTGCGTCTCGCTGTATTATCGATCTGCGCCTCGCTGTATTGTCGATCTGCAACTCGCTGTATGATCATTCTGCGTCTCACTGTATTATCATTCTGCGTCTCGCTGTATTATCGATCTGCGCCTCGCCATATCGTCGATCTGCGCCTCGCTGTATTGTCGATCTGCAACTCGCTGTATGATTATTCTGCGTCTCGCTGTATTATCGATCTGCGCCTCGCTGTTTGGTTCATCTGTGTCTCGCTGTATTATCGATCTGCGTCTCGCTGTATTATCGATCTGTGTCTCGCTGTATTATCGATCTGCGTCTCGCTGTATTATCGATCTGCGTCTCGCTGTACTATCGATCTGTGTCTCGCTGTATTATCGATCCGTGTCTCACTATTATCGATCTGCGTCTCGCTGTATTGTCGATCTACGTCTCACTGTATTATCGATCTGCGTCTCGCTGTGTTATCGATCCGCATCTCGCTGTATTATCGATCCGCGTCTCGCTGTTTTGTCGATCTGTGTCTCGCTGTATTGTCGTTCTGTGTTGCGCTGTATTGTCGATCTGCGCCTCGAGGTATTATCGATCTGCAACTCGCTGTATAGTCGATCTGCACCTCGCTGTATTATCGATCTGCGTCTCGCTGTATTGTCGCTCTGCGTCTCGCTGTATTGTCGATCTGCGTCTCGCTGTATTGTCAATCTGCGACTCGCTGTATTATCGATCTGCGTCTCGCTTTATTATCGATCTGCGTCTCGCTGTATTATCGATCTGGGTCTCGCTTTATTATCGATCTGCGTCTCGCTGTATTATTGATCTGCGTCTCGCTGTATTCGTGATCTGTGGCTCGCTGTATAGTCGATCTGCATCTCGCTGTATTGTCGATCTGCGTCTCGCTGTATTGTCGATCTGCGTCTCGCTGTATTGTCGATCTGCGTCTCACTGTATTATCGATCTGCGTCTCTCTGTATTATCGATCTGGGTCTCGCTTTATTATCGATCTGCGTCTCGCTGTATTATTGATCTGCGTCTCGCTGTATTCTTGATCTGCGGCTCGCTGTATAGTCGATCTGCATCTCGCTGTATTGTCGATCTGCGTCTCGCTGTATTGACGATCTGCGTCTCGCTGTATTGTCGATCTGTGTCTCGCTGTATTATCGATCTGCGTCTCTCTGTATTATCGATCTACGTCTCGCTGTATTGTCGATCTGCGTCTCGCTGTATTGTCGATCTGTGTCTCGCTGTATTATCGATCTGCTTCTCGCTGTATTATCGATCCACGTCTCGCTGTATTATCATTCTGCGTCTTGCTGTATTATCGATCTACGTCTCGCTGTATTATTGAACTGCGTCTCGCTGTATTATCATTCTGCGTCTCGCTGTATTCTCGATCTGCGTCTTGCTGTACAGTCGATCTGCAACTTGCTGTATAATCAATCTGCGTCTCGCTGTATTATCGAACAGCGCCTCGCTGTATTATCATTCTGCGACTCGCTGTATTATCGATCTGCGTCTCGCTGTATTATCGATCCGCGTCTCGCTGTATTGTCGATCTGTGTCTCGCTGTATTATCATTCCGCATCTCGCTGTATTATCGATCTGCATCTCGCGGTACAGTCGAACTGCGTCTCGCTGTATTATTGATCTGCGTCTCGCTGTATTATCAATCTGCGCCTCGCTGGAATATCGATCAGCGCCTCGCTGTATTATCATTCTGTGTCTCGCTGTTTTGTCGATCTGTGTCTCGCTGTATTATCGATCCACGTCTCATTGTATTATCGATCTGTGTCTCGCTGTATTATCATTCTGCGTCTCGCTGTATTATCGATCTGCGCCTCGCCATATCGTCGATCTGCGCCTCGCTGTATTGTCGATCTGCAACTCGCTGTATGATCATTCTGCGTCTCGCTGTATTATCGTTCTGCGCCTCGCTGTATTATCGATCTGCATCTCGCTGTTTGGTTCATCTGTGTCTCGCTGTATTATCGATCTGCGTCTCGCTGTATTATCGATCTGTGTCTCGCTGTATTATCGATCCGTGTCTCACTGTATTATCGATCTGCGTCTCGCTGTATTATCGATCTGCGTCTCGCTGTGTTATCGATCCGCATCTCGCTGTATTATCGATCCGCGTCTCGCTGTTTTGTCGATCTGTGTCTCGCTGTATTGTCGTTATGTGTTGCGCTGTATTGTCGATCTGCGTCTCGAGGTATTATCGATCTGCAACTCGCTGTATAGTCGATCTGCACCTCGCTGTATTATCGATCTGCGTCATGCTGTATTGTCGCTCTGCGTCTCGCTGTATTGTCGATCTGCGTCTCGCTATATTGTCAATCTGCGACTCGCTGTATTATCGATCTGCGTCTCGCTTTATTCTCGATCTGCGTCTCACTGTATTGTCGATCTGCGTCTCGCTGCATTATCGATCTGGGTCTCGCTGTATTATCGATCTGGGTCTCGCTCTATTATCGATCTGCGTCTCGCGGTATTATCGATCTGCGTCTCGCTGCATTGTCGATCTGCATCTCGCTGTATTGTCGATCTGCATCTCGCTGTATTATCAATCTGCGTCTCACTGTATTATCGATCTGCATCTTGCTGTATTGTCGATCTGCAACTCGCTGTATTGTCGATCTGCATCTCGCTGTATTGTCGATCTGCGACTCGCTGTATTATCGATCTGCGTCTCGCTGTATTGTCGATCTGCGTCTCGCTGTATTGTCGATCTGCATCTCGCTGTATTGTCGATCTGCGTCTCGCTGTATTGTCGAACTGCATCTCGCTGTCTTATCGATCTGCGTCTCGCTGTATTGTCGATCTGCGTCTCGCTGTATTGTCGATCTGCGTCTCGCTGTATTGTCGATCTGCATCTCGCTGTCTTATCGATCTGCGTCTCGCTGTATTGTCGATCTGCGTCTCACTGTATTGTCGATCTACGTCTCGCTGTATTGTCGATCTGCGTCTCGCTGTATTGTCGATCTGTGTCTCGCTGTATTATCGATCTGCTTCTCGCTGTATTATCGATCCACGTCTCGCTGTATTATCATTCTGCGTCTTGCTGTATTCTCGATCTGCGTCTCACTGTATTGTCGACCTACGTCTCACTATTATCGATCTGCGTCTCGCTGTATTATCGATCCGCATCTCGCTGTATTATCATTCTGCGTCTTGCTGTATTCTCGATCTGCGTCTCGCTGTACAGTCGATCTGCAACTCGCTGTATTATCAATCTGCAACTCGCTGTATTATCAATCTGCAACTCGCTGTATTATTGAACTGCGTCTCGCTGTATTATCATTCTGCGTCTCGCTGTATTCTCGATCTGCGTCTTGCTGTACAGTCGATCTGCAACTCGCTGTATAATCAATCTGCGTCTCGCTGTATTATCGAACAGCGCCTCGCTGTATTATCATTCTGCGACTCGCTGTATTATCGATCTGCGTCTCGCTGTATTATCGATCCGCGTCTCGCTGTATTGTCGATCTGTGTCTCGCTGTATTATCATTCCGCATCTCGCTGTATTATCGATCTGCATCTCGCGGTACAGTCGAACTGCGTCTCGCTGTATTATTGATCTGCGTCTCGCTGTATTATCAATCTGCGCCTCGCTGGAATATCGATCAGCGCCTCGCTGTATTATCATTCTGTGTCTCGCTGTTTTGTCGATCTGTGTCTCGCTGTATTATCGATCCACGTCTCATTGTATTATCGATCTGTGTCTCGCTGTATTATCATTCTGCGTCTCGCTGTATTATCGATCTGCGCCTCGCCATATCGTCGATCTGCGCCTCGCTGTATTGTCGATCTGCAACTCGCTGTATGATCATTCTGCGTCTCGCTGTATTATCGTTCTGCGCCTCGCTGTATTATCGATCTGCATCTCGCTGTTTGGTTCATCTGTGTCTCGCTGTATTATCGATCTGCGTCTCGCTGTATTATCGATCTGTGTCTCGCTGTATTATCGATCCGTGTCTCACTGTATTATCGATCTGCGTCTCGCTGTATTATCGATCTGCGTCTCGCTGTGTTATCGATCCGCATCTCGCTGTATTATCGATCCGCGTCTCGCTGTTTTGTCGATCTGTGTCTCGCTGTATTGTCGTTATGTGTTGCGCTGTATTGTCGATCTGCGTCTCGAGGTATTATCGATCTGCAACTCGCTGTATAGTCGATCTGCACCTCGCTGTATTATCGATCTGCGTCATGCTGTATTGTCGCTCTGCGTCTCGCTGTATTGTCGATCTGCGTCTCGCTATATTGTCAATCTGCGACTCGCTGTATTATCGATCTGCGTCTCGCTTTATTATCGATCTGCGTCTCACTGTATTGTCGATCTGCGTCTCGCTGTATTATCGATCTGGGTCTCGCTGTATTATCGATCTGGGTCTCGCTCTATTATCGATCTGCGTCTCGCGGTATTATCGATCTGCGTCTCGCTGCATTGTCGATCTGCATCTCGCTGTATTGTCGATCTGCATCTCGCTGTATTATCGATCTGCATCTTGCTGTTTTGTTCATCTGTGTCTCGCTGTATTATCGATCTGCATCTCGCTGTATTATCCATCTGCGTCTCGCTGTATTATCGATCTGCGTCTCGCTGTATTATCGATCTGCATCTCGCTGTTTTGTTCATCTGTGTCTCGCTGTATTGTCGATCTGTGTCGCGCCGTATTGTCGATCTGCGTCTCGCCGTATTATCGATCTACGTCTCACTGTATTATTGTTCTGCTCCTCGCTGTATTATCGATCCACGTCTCACTGTATTATCGATCTGCGTCTCACTATTATCGATCTGCGTCTCGCTGTATTATCGATCCGCATCTCGCTGTATTATCATTCTGCGCCTCGCTGTATTCTCGATCTGCATCTCGCTGTACAGTCGATTTGTAACTCGCTGTATTATCGATCTGCGCCTCGCTGTATTATTGAACTGCGTCTCGCTGTATTATCATTCTGCGTCTCGCTGTATTCTCGATCTGCGTCTTGCTGTACAGTCGATCTGCAACTCGCTGTATAATCAATCTGCGTCTCGCTGTATTATCGAACAGCGCCTCGCTGTATTATCATTCTGCGACTCGCTGTATTATTGATCTGCGTCTCGCTGTATTATCGATCCGCGCCTCGCTGTATAATCGATCTGTGTCTCGCTGTATTATCAATCTGTGTCTCGCTGTATTGTCGATCTGCGTCTCGCTGTATTGTCGATCTGCGACTCACTGTATTGTCGATCTGCGTCTCACTGTATAGTCGATCTGCACCTCGCTGTATTATCGATCTGTGTCTTGCTGTATTATCGATCTGCGTCTTGCTGTTTTGTCGATCTGTGTCTCGCTGTATTGTCGATCTGCGACTCGCTGTATTATCGATCTGCGACTCGCTGTATTATCGATCTGTGTCTCACTGTATTATCGATCTGTGTCTCGCTGTATTATCGATCTGTGACTCACTGTATTATCGATCTGTGACTCACTGTATTATCGATCTGTGTCTCGCTGTATTGTCGATCTGCGACTCGCTGTATTATCGATCTGCGTCTCACTGTATAGTCGATCTGCGTCTCGCTGTATTATCGATCTGCGTCTCACTGTATAGTCGATCTGCGTCTCGCTGTATTGTCGATCTGCGTCTCGCCGTATTGTCGATCTGCGTCGCGCCGTATTGTCGATCTGCATCTCGCTGTATTATCGATCTGTGTCTCGCTGTATTATCGATCTGCATCTCACTGTATTATCGATCAGTGTCCTGCTGTATTATCGATCTGCGCCCTGCTGTATTATCCATCTGCGTCTCGCTGTATTATCGATCTGCGTCTCGCTGTATTATCGATCTGCAACTCGCTGTATTATCGATCTGCACCTCGCTGTTTTGTTCATCTGTGTCTCGCTGTATTGTTGATCTGTGTCGCGCCGTATTGTCGATCTGCGTCTCGCCGTATTATCGATCTACGTCTCACTGTATTATCGTTCTGCTCCTCGCTGTATTATCGATCCACGTCTCGCTGTATTATCGATCTGCGTCTCGCTGTATTATCCATCTGCGTCTCGCCGTATTATCGATCTACGTCTCACTGTATTATCGATCCGCGTCTCGCTGTATTGTCGACCTACGTCTCACTATTATCGATCTGCGCCTCGCTGTATTATCGATCCGCATCTCGCTGTATTATCATTCTGCGTCTTGCTGTATTCTCGATCTGCGTCTCGCTGTACAGTCGATCTGCAACTCGCTGTATTATCAATCTGCAACTCGCTGTATTATCAATCTGCATCTCGCTGTATTATCGATCTGCGCCTCGCTGTATTATTGAACTGCGTCTCGCTGTATTATCATTCTGCGTCTCGCTGTATTCTCGATCTGCGTCTTGCTGTACAGTCGATCTGCGTCTCGCTGTATTATCGAACAGCGCCTCGCTGTATTATCATTCTGCGACTCGCTGTATTATCGATCTGCGTCTCGCTGTATTATCATTCTGCGTCTCGCTGTATTATCGATCTGCGTCTCGCTGTATTATCGATCAGTGTCCTGCTGTATTATCGATCTGTGTCTCGCTGTATTATCCATCTGCGTCTCGCTGTATTATCGATCTGCGTCTCGCTGTATTATCGATCTGCATCTCACTGTATTATCGATCTGCATCTCGCTGTTTTGTTCATCTGTGTCTCGCTGTATTGTCGATCTGTGTCGCGCTGTATTGTCGATCTGCGTCTCGCCGTATTATCGATCTACGTCTCACTGTATTATCGATCTGTGTCTCGCTGTATTATCGATCTGCGTCTCACTGTATTGTCGACCTACGTCTCACTGTATTATCGATCTGCATCTCGCTGTATTATCGATCCGCATCACGCTGTATTGTCGATCTGCGTCTCGCTGTAATGTCGATCTGCGACTCGCTGTATTATCGATCTGTGTCTCGCTGTATTATCGATCTGCGCCTCGCTGTATTGTCGATCTGCGCCTCGCTGTATAATCGATCTGTGTCTCGCTGTATTATCAATCTGTGTCTCGCTGTATTGTCGATCTGCGTCTCGCTGTATTGTCGATCTGCGACTCACTGTATTGTCGATCTGCGTCTCACTGTATAGTCGATCTGCGTGTCGCTGTATTATCGATCTGCGTCTCACTGTATTATCGATCTGCGCCTCGCTGTATTGTCGATCTGCGCCTCGCTGTATAATCGATCTGTGTCTCGCTGTATTATCAATCTGTGTCTCGCTGTATTGTCGATCTGCGTCTCGCTGTATTGTCGATCTGCGACTCACTGTATTATCGATCTGCGTCTTGCTGTTTTGTCGATCGGCGTCTCGCTGTATTGTCGATCTGCGACTCGTTGTATTATCGATCTGCGTCTCACTGTATAGTCGATCTGCGACTCGCTGTATTATCGATCTGTGTCTCACTGTATTATCGATCTGTGTCTCGCTGTATTATCGATCTGTGTCTCACTGTATTATCGATCTGTGTCTCACTGTATTATCGATCTGTGTCTCGCTGTATTGTCGATCTGCGACTCGCTGTATTATCGATCTGCGTCTCACTGTATTATCGATCTGCGTCTCACTGTATAGTCGATCTGCGTCCCGCTGTATTATCGATCTGCATCTTGCTGTTTTGTCGATCGGTGTCTCGCTGATTGTCGACCTGCGACTCGCTGTATTATCGATCTGCGCCTCGCTGTATTATCGATCTGCGACTCGCTGTATTATCGATCTGCGACTCGCTGTATTATCGATCTGTGTCTCACTGTATTATCGATCTGTGTCTCGCTGTATTGTCGATCTGTGACTCACTGTATTATCGATCTGTGACTCACTGTATTATCGATCTGTGTCTCGCTGTATTGTCGATCTGCGACTCGCTGTATTATCGATCTGCGTCTCACTGTATAGTCGATCTGCGTCTCGCTGTATTATCGATCTGCGTCTCACTGTATAGTCGATCTGCGTCTCGCTGTATTGTCGATCTGCGTCTCGCCGTATTGTCGATCTGCGTCGCGCCGTATTGTCGATCTGCATCTCGCTGTATTATCGATCTGTGTCTCGCTGTATTATCGATCTGCATCTCACTGTATTATCGATCAGTGTCCTGCTGTATTATCGATCTGCGCCCTGCTGTATTATCCATCTGCGTCTCGCTGTATTATCGATCTGCGTCTCGCTGTATTATCGATCTGCATCTCGCTGTATTATCGATCTGCACCTCGCTGTTTTGTTCATCTGTGTCTCGCTGTATTGTTGATCTGTGTCGCGCCGTATTGTCGATCTGCGTCTCGCCGTATTATCGATCTACGTCTCACTGTATTATCGTTCTGCTCCTCGCTGTATTATCGATCCACGTCTCGCTGTATTATCGATCTGCGTCTCGCTGTATTATCCATCTGCGTCTCGCCGTATTATCGATCTACGTCTCACTGTATTATCGATCCGCGTCTCGCTGTATTGTCGACCTACGTCTCACTATTATCGATCTGCGCCTCGCTGTATTATCGATCTGCATCTCGCTGTATTATCATTCTGCGTCTTGCTGTATTCTCGATCTGCGTCTCGCTGTACAGTCGATCTGCAACTCGCTGTATTATCAATCTGCAACTCGCTGTATTATCAATCTGCATCTCGCTGTATTATCGATCTGCGCCTCGCTGTATTATTGAACTGCGTCTCGCTGTATTATCATTCTGCGTCTCGCTGTATTCTCGATCTACGTCTTGCTGTACAGTCGATCTGCGTCTCGCTGTATTATCGAACAGCGCCTCGCTGTATTATCATTCTGCGACTCGCTGTATTATCGATCTGCGTCTCGCTGTATTATCGATCAGTGTCCTGCTGTATTATCGATCTGTGTCTCGCTGTATTATCCATCTGCGTCTCGCTGTATTATCGATCTGCGTCTCGCTGTATTATCGATCTGCATCTCACTGTATTATCGATCTGCATCTCGCTGTTTTGTTCATCTGTGTCTCGCTGTATTGTCGATCTGTGTCGCGCTGTATTGTCGATCTGCGTCTCGCCGTATTATCGATCTACGTCTCACTGTATTATCGATCTGTGTCTCGCTGTATTATCGATCTGCGTCTCACTGTATTGTCGACCTACGTCTCACTGTATTATCGATCTGCATCTCGCTGTATTATCGATCCGCATCACGCTGTATTGTCGATCTGCGTCTCGCTGTAATGTCGATCTGCGACTCGCTGTATTATCGATCTGTGTCTCGCTGTATTATCGATCTGCGCCTCGCTGTATTGTCGATCTGCGCCTCGCTGTATAATCGATCTGTGTCTCGCTGTATTATCAATCTGTGTCTCGCTGTATTGTCGATCTGCGTCTCGCTGTATTGTCGATCTGCGACTCACTGTATTGTCGATCTGCGTCTCACTGTATAGTCGATCTGCGTGTCGCTGTATTATCGATCTGCGTCTCACTGTATTATCGATCTGCGCCTCGCTGTATTGTCGATCTGCGCCTCGCTGTATAATCGATCTGTGTCTCGCTGTATTATCAATCTGTGTCTCGCTGTATTGTCGATCTGCGTCTCGCTGTATTGTCGATCTGCGACTCACTGTATTATCGATCTGCGTCTTGCTGTTTTGTCGATCGGCGTCTCGCTGTATTGTCGATCTGCGACTCGCTGTATTATCGATCTGCGTCTCACTGTATAGTCGATCTGCGACTCGCTGTATTATCGATCTGTGTCTCACTGTATTATCGATCTGTGTCTCGCTGTATTATCGATCTGTGTCTCACTGTATTATCGATCTGTGTCTCACTGTATTATCGATCTGTGTCTCGCTGTATTGTCGATCTGCGACTCGCTGTATTATCGATCTGCGTCTCACTGTATTATCGATCTGCGTCTCACTGTATAGTCGATCTGCGTCCCGCTGTATTATCGATCTGCATCTTGCTGTTTTGTCGATCGGTGTCTCGCTGATTGTCGACCTGCGACTCGCTGTATTATCGATCTGCGCCTCGCTGTATTATCGATCTGCGACTCGCTGTATTATCGATCTGTGTCCCACTGCATTATCGATCTGCGTCTCACTGTATTGTCGATCTGCGACTCGCTGTATTATCGATCTGCGTCTCGCTGTATTATCGATATGTGTCTCGCGGTATTACCGATCTGCGCCTCGCTGTATTATCGATCTGCGCCTCGCTGTATTATCGATCTGCGCCTCGCTGTATTATTGATCTGTGTCTCACTGTATTATCGATCTGCGACTCGCTGTATTGTCGATCTGTGTCTCGCTGTCTTATCGATCTGTGTCTCGCTGTATTGTCGATCCACGTCTCGCTGTATTATCGATCTGCGTCTCGCTGTATTATCGATCTGCGCCTCGCTGTAATATCGATCTGTGTCTCGCTGTATTATCGATCTGCGCCTCGCTGTATTATCGATGTGTGTCACACTGTATTATCGATCTGCGCCTCGCTGTATTATCGATCCGTGTCTCGCTGTATTATCGATCTGTGTCTCGCTGTATTATTGATCTGCGCCTCGCTGTATTATCGATCTGCGCCTCGCTGTATTATCGATCTGTGTCACACTGTATTATTGATCTGCGCCTCGCTGTATTATCGATCCGTGTCTCGCTGTATTATCGATCTGCGCCTCGCTGTATTATCGATCTGCGTCTCACTGTATTATCGATCCGTGTCTCGTTGTATTGTCGATCTGCGACTCGCTGTATTATCGATCTGCGTGTCGCTGTATTGTCGATCTGCGACTCGCTGTATTGTCGATCTGCGTCTCGCTGTATTGTCGATCTGCATCTCGCTCTATTATAGATCCGTGTCTCGCTGTATTGTCGATCTGCATCTCGCTGTATTATCGATCCGTTTCTCGCTGTATTATCGTTCTGCGTCTCGCTGTATTGTCGATCTGCGTCTCGCTGTATTGTCGATCCACGTCTCGCTGTATTATCAATCTGCGCCTCGCTGTATTATCATTCTGCGTCTCGCTGCATTATCGATCTGCATCTCGCTGTATTCTCGATCTGCAACTCGCTGTATTATCATTCTGCGTCTCGCTGTATTATCGATCTGCGTCTCGCTGTATTATCATTCTGCGTCTCACTGTGTTATCGATCTGCGTCTCGCTGTATTATCGATCTGCGTCTCGCTGTATTATCATTCTGCGTCTCGCTGTATTATCGATCTGCGTCTCACTGTATTCTCATTCTGCGTCTCGCTGCATTATCGATCTGCGTCTCGCTGTATTATCATTCTGCGTCTCGCTGCATTATCGATCTGCATCTCGCGGTATTCTCGATCTGCATCTCGCTGTATTATCATTCTGCATCTCGCTGTATTTTCGATCTGCGTCTCGCTGTATTATCATTCTGCGTCTCGCTGTATTATCATTCTGCGTCTCGCTGCCTTATCGATCTGCATCTCGCTGTATTCTCGATCTGCATCTCGCTGTATTATCATTCTGCGTCTCGCTGTATTATCGATCTGCGCCTCGCTGTATTGTCGATCTGCGTCTCACTGTATTATCGATCTGCGTCTCACCGTATTATCGATCTGTGTCTCGCCGTATTATCGATCTACGTCTCACTGTATTATCGATCTGTGTCTCGCTGTATTATCGTTCTGCGCCTCGCTGTATTATCAATCCGCGTCTCGCTGTATTATCGATCTACGTCTCACTGTATTATCGATCTGTGTCTCGCTGTATTATCGTTCTGCGCCTCGCTGTATTATCAATCCGCGTCTCGCTGTATTGTCGATCTGCGTCTCGCTGTATTGTCGATCTGCGTCTCACTGTATTATCGATCTGCATCTCGCTGTATTATCGATCTGCATCTCGCTGTATTGTCGATCTGCGACTCGCTGTATTATCGATCTGTGTCTCGCTGTATTGTCGACCTACGTCTCACTGTATTATCGATCTGCATCTCGCTGTATTGTCGATCTGCGTCTCGCTGTAATGTCGATCTGCGACTCGCTGTATTATCGATCTGTGTCTCGCTGTATTATCGATCTGTGTCTCGCTGTATTATCGATCTGCGCCTCGTTGTATTGTCGATCGGCGTCTCGCTGTATTGTCGATCTGCGTCTCACTGTATTATCGATCTGCATCTCACTGTATTATCGATCCGTGTCTCGTTGTATTGTCGATCTGCGACTCGCTGTATTATCGATCTGCGTGTCGCTGTATTGTCGATCTGCGTCTCACTGTATTATCGATCTGCGTCTCACCGTATTATCGATCTGTGTCTCGCCGTATTATCGATCTACGTCTCACTGTATTATCGATCTGTGTCTCGCTGTATTATCATTCTGCATCTCGCTGTATTATCGATCTGCGCCTCGCTGTATTGTCGATCTGCGTCTCACTGTATTATCGATCTGCGTCTCACCGTATTATCGATCTGTGTCTCGCCGTATTATCGATCTACGTCTCACTGTATTATCGATCTGTGTCTCGCTGTATTATCGTTCTGCGCCTCGCTGTATTATCAATCCGCGTCTCGCTGTATTATCGATCTGCTTCTCGCTGTATTGTCGATCTGCGTCTCGCTGTATTTTCGACCTACGTCTCACTGTATTATCGATCTGCATCTCGCTGTATTATCGATCTGCATCTCGCTGTATTGTCGATCTGCGTCTCGCTGTATTGTCGACCTACGTCTCACTGTATTATCAATCCGCGTCTCGCTGTATTATCGATCTGCGTCTCGCTGTATTGTCGATCTGCGTCTCGCTGTATTATCGACCTACGTCTCACTGTATTATCGATCTGCATCTCGCTGTATTATCGATCTGCATCTCGCTGTATTATCGATCTGCATCTCACTGTATTGTCGATCTGTGACTCGCTGTATTATCGATCTGCATCTCGCTGTATTATCGATCTGCATCTCGCTGTATTGTCGATCTGCGACTCGCTGTATTATCGATCTGCATCTCGCTGTATTATCGATCTGCATCTCGCTGTATTGTCGATCTGCGTCTCGCTGTATTGTCGATCTGCGTCTCACTGTATTATCGATCTGCATCTCGCTGTATTATCGATCTGCATCTCGCTGTATTGTCGATCTGCGACTCGCTGTATTATCGATCTGTGTCTCGCTGTATTGTCGACCTACGTCTCACTGTATTATCGATCTGCATCTCGCTGTATTGTCGATCTGCGTCTCGCTGTAATGTTGATCTGCGACTCGCTGTATTATCGATCTGCGTCTCGCTTTATTATCGATCTGCGTCTCGCTGTACTGTCGATCTGCGACTCGCTGTATTATCGATCTGTGTCTCGCTGTATTATCGATCTGCGTCTTGCTTTATTATTGATCTGTGTCTCGCTGTATTATCAATCTGTGTCTCGCTGTATTATTGATCTGCGTCTCGCTGTATTATCGATCTGCGACTCGCTGTATTATCGATCTGCGACTCGCTGTATTGTCGATCTGCGTCTCGCTGTATTGTCGATCTGCATCTCGCTCTATTATCGATCCGTGTCTCGCTGTATTGTCGATCTGCATCTCGCTGTATTATCGATCCGTGTCTCGTTGTATTGTCGATCTGCGACTCGCTGTATTATCGATCTGCGTGTCGCTGTATTGTCGATCTGCGTCTCACTGTATTGTCGATCTGCGTCTCGCTGTATTATCGATCTGCGTCTCGCTTTATTATCAATCTGCGTCTCGCTGTATTGTCGATCTGCGACTCGCTGTATTATCGATCTGTGTCTCGCTGTATTATCGATCTGTGTCTCGCTGTATTATTGATCTGCGTCTCGCTGTATTATCGATCTGCGACTCGCTGTATTATCGATCTGCGACTCGCTGTATTGTCGATCTGTGTCTCGCTGTATTGTCGATCTGCGTCTCGCTGTATTATCGATCTGCGTCTCGCTTTATTATCGATCTGCGTCTCGCTGTACTGTCGATCTGCGACTCGCTGTATTATCGATCTGTGTCTCGCTGTATTATCGATCTGCGTCTTGCTTTATTATTGATCTGTGTCTCGCTGTATTATCAATCTGTGTCTCGCTGTATTATTGATCTGCGTCTCGCTGTATTATCGATCTGCGACTCGCTGTATTATCGATCTGCGACTCGCTGTATTGTCGATCTGCGTCTCGCTGTATTGTCGATCTGCATCTCGCTCTATTATCGATCCGTGTCTCGCTGTATTGTCGATCTGCATCTCGCTGTATTATCGATCCGTTTCTCGCTGTATTATCATTCTGCGTCTCGCTGTATTGTCGATCTGCGTCTCGCTGTATTATCGATCTGCGTCTCACTGTATTATCATTCTGCGTCTCGCTGCATTATCGATCTGCGTCTCGCTGCATTATCGATCTGCGTCTCGCTGTATTATCATTCTGCGTCTCGCTGCATTATCGATCTGCGCCTCGCTGTATTATCGATCTGCGTCTCGCTGTATTATCATTCTGCGTCTCGCTGTATTATCATTCTGTGTCTCGCTGCCTGATCGATCTGCATCTCGCTGTATTCTCGATCTGCATCTCGCTGTATTATCATTCTGCGTCTCGCTGTATTATCGATCTGCGCCTCGCTGTATTGTCGATCTGCGTCTCACTGTATTATCGATCTGCGTCTCACCGTATTATCGATCTGTGTCTCGCCGTATTATCGATCTGCGCCCCGCTGTATCATCGATCTGCGTCTCACTGTATTATCGATCTACGTCTCACTGTATTATCGATCTGTGTCTCGCTGTATTATCGTTCTGCGCCTCGCTGTATTATCGATCCGCGTCTCGCTGTATTATCGATCCGCGTCTCGCTGTATTGTCGGTCTGCGTCGCGCTGTATTGTCGATCTGCGTCTCGAGGTATTTTCAATCTGCAACTCGCTGTATAGTCAATTTGCACCTCGCTGTATTATCGATCACGCTGTATTGTCAATCTGCGTCTCGCTGTATTGTCGATCTGCGTCTCGCTGTATTGTCGATCTGCGTCTTGTTTTATTATCGATCTGCGTCATGCTGTATTGTCGATCTGCATCTCGCTGTATTGTCGATCTGCGACTCGCTGTATTATCGATCTGCGTCTCACTGTATAGTCGATCTGCGACTCGCTGTATTATCGATCTGTGTCTCACTGTTTTATCGATCTGTGTCTCGCTGTATTATCGATCTGTGTCTCACTGTATTATCGATCTGTGTCTCGCTGTATTATCGATCAGCATCTTGCTGTTTTGTCGATCGGCGTCTCGCTGTATTGTCGATCTGCGACTCGCTGTATTATCGATCTGCGTCTCACTGTATAGTCGATCTGCGACTCGCTGTATTATCGATCTGTGTCTCACTGTATTATCGATCTGCATCTTGCTGTTTTGTCGATCTGTGTCTCGCTGTATTGTCGATCTGCGACTCGCTGTATTATTGATCTGCGTCTCACTGTATAGTCGATCTGCGTCTCGTTGTATTATCGAACTGCATCTTGCTGTTTTGTCGATCGGCGTTTCGCTGTATTGTCGATCTGCGACTCGCTGTGTTATCGATCTGCGTCTCGCTGTATTATCGATCTGTGTCTCGCTGTATTATCGATCTGCGTCTTGCTGTATTATCAATCTGCGTCTCGCTGTATTGTCGATCTGCAACTCGCTGTATTATCGATCTGCAACTCGCTGTATTGTCGATCTGCGTCTCACTGTATAGCCAATCTGCGTCTCACTGTATAGCCAATCTGCAACTCGCTGTATTATCGATCTGCGTCTCGCTGTATTATCGATCTGCGTCTCACTCTATAGTCGATCTGCAACTCGCTGTATTATCGATCTGCGTCTCGCTGTATTGTCGATCTGCGTCTCGCTGTATTGTCGATCTGCGTCTCGCTGTATTGTCGATCTGCGTCTCGCTGTATTGTCGATCTGCGTCTCACTGTATTATCGATCTGCGTCTCGCTGTATTATCGATCTGCGTCTCACTGTATAGTCGATCTGCAACTCGCTGTATAATCGATCTGCGTCTCCCTGTATAGTCGATCTACAACACGCTGTATTGTCGATCTGCGTCACGCTGTATTGTCGATCTGCGTCTCGCTGTATTGTCGATCTGCAACTCACTGTATTATCGATCTGCGTCTCGCTGTATTGTCGATCTGCATCACGCTGTATTATCGATCTGCGACTCGCTGTATTGTCGATCTGCAACTCGCTGTATTATCGATCTGCGTCTCGCTGTATTATCGATCTGCGTCTCGCTGTATTATCGATCTGCATCTTGCTGTATTATCGATCTGCGTCCCGCTCTATTATCGATCTGCGTCTCGCTGTATTATCGATCTGCGTCTCGCTGTATTATCGATCTGTGTCTCGCTGTATTATTGATCTGCGTCTCGCTGTATTATCGATCTGCGTCTCGCTGTATTATCGATCTGCGTCTCGCTGTATTATCGATCTGCGTCTCACTGTATTATCGATCCGCGTCTCGTTGTATTGTCGATCTGCGACTCGCTGTATTATCGATCTGCGTGTCGCTGTATTGTCGATCTGCGACTCGCTGTATTGTCGATCTGCGTCTCGCTGTATTGTCGATCTGCATCTCGCTCTATTATAGATCCGTGTCTCGCTGTATTGTCGATCTGCATCTCGCTGTATTATCGATCCGTTTCTCGCTGTATTATCGTTCTGCGTCTCGCTGTATTGTCGATCTGCGTCTCGCTGTATTGTCGATCCACGTCTCGCTGTATTATCAATCTGCGCCTCGCTGTATTATCATTCTGCGTCTCGCTGCATTATCGATCTGCATCTCGCTGTATTCTCGATCTGCAACTCGCTGTATTATCATTCTGCGTCTCGCTGTATTGTCGATCTGCATCTCGCTGTATTGTCGATCTGCGTCTCACTGTATTGTCGATCTGCGTCTCGCTGTATTGTCGATCTGCGTCTCGCTGTATTATCATTCTGCGTCTCGCTGTATTCTCGATTTGCGTCTCGCTGTACAGTCGATCTGCAACTCGCTGTATTATCGATCTGCGTCTCGCTGTATTATCATTCTGCGTCTCGCTGTATTCTCGATCTGTGTCTCGCTGTACAGTCGATCTGCAACTCGCTGTATTATCAATCTGCGTCTCGCTGTATTATCGAACTGCGTCTCGCTGTATTATCATTCTGTGACTCGCTGTATTATCGATCTGCGTCTCGCTGTATTATCGATCAGCGTCTCGCTGTATTATCAATCTGCGTCTCGCTGTATTATCGATCTGCGCCTCGCTATATTATCGATCTGCGTCTCGCTGTATTATCATTCTGCGTCTCGCTGTATTCTCGATCTGCGTCTCACTGTATTCTCGATCTGCGCCTCGCTGTAATCTCGATCTGCGCCTCGCTGTATTATTGATCTGCGTCTCGCTGTATTATCGAACTGTGTCTCGCTGTACTATCATTCTGCGTCTCGCTGTATTCTCGATCTGCATCTCGCTGTACAGTCGATCTGCAACTCGCTGTATTATCATTCTGCGACTCGCTGTATTATCGATCTGCGTTTCGCTGTATTATCGATCCGCGTCTCGCTGTATTATCGATCTGCATCTCGCTCTATTATCGATCTGTGTCTCGCTGTATTGTCGATCCACGTCTCGCTGTATTATCAATCTGCGTCTCGCTGTATTATCGATCTGCGTCTCGCTGTATTATCGATCTGCGTCTCGCTGTATTATCATTTTGCATCTCGCTGTATTATCGATCTGCGTCTCGCTGTATTATCGATCTGTGTCTCGCTGTATTATCGATCTGCGTCTCGCTGTATTCTCGATCTGCGTCTCGCTGTATTATCATTCTGCGTCTCGCTGTATTGTCGATCTGCGACTCGCTGTATTGTCGATCTGCATCTTGCTGTATTATCGATCTGCGTCTCGCTGTATTGTCGATCTGCATCTCGCTGTATTGTCGATCCACGTTTCGCTGTATTATCGATTTGTGTCTCACTGTATTGTCGATCTGTGTCTCGCTGTACTCTCGATCTGCGTCTCGCTGTATTGTCGATCTGCAACTCGCTGTATTATCAAGATATAGATAGGCTGGCAAATTGGGCGGAGAGGTGGCAGATGGAGTTTAATCCGGATAAATGCGAAGTGATGCATTTTGGAAGAAATAATGTAGGGAGGAGTAATACAATAAATGGCAGAGTCATCAGGAGTATAGAAACACAGAGGGACCTAGGTGTGCAAGTCCACA
Organism: Mustelus asterias; assembly: GCF_964213995.1. Taxonomy (NCBI): domain Eukaryota; kingdom Metazoa; phylum Chordata; class Chondrichthyes; order Carcharhiniformes; family Triakidae; genus Mustelus; species Mustelus asterias. The sequence goes on from NC_135812.1 coordinate 7,387,703, forward strand.
AATCCTTGAAGGTGGCAAAGCAGGTGGAGAAGGTGGTGAAGAAGGCATATGGTATGCTTGCCTTTATAGGACGGGGTATAGAGTATAAAAGCTGGAGTCTGATGATGCAGCTGTATAGAACGCTGGTTAGGCCACATTTGGAGTACTGCGTCCAGTTCTGGTCGCCGCACTACCAGAAGGACGTGGAGGCGTTAGAGAGAGTGCAGAGAAGGTTTACCAGGATGTTGCCTGGTATGGAGGGTCTTAGCTATGAGGAGAGATTGGGTAGACTGGGGTTGTTCTCCTTGGAAAGACGGAGAATGAGGGGAGATCTAATAGAGGTGTACAAGATTAAGAAGGGTATAGATAGGGTGAACAGTGGGAAGCTTTTTCCCAGGTCGGAGGTGACGATCACGAGAGGTCACGGGCTCAAGGTGAGAGGGGCGAAGTATAACTCAGATATCAGAGGGACGTTTTTTCCACAGAGGGTGGTGGGGGCCTGGAATGCGCTGCCAAGTAGGGTGGTGGAGGCAGGCACGCTGACATCGTTTAAGACTTATCTGGATAGTCACATGAGCAGCCTGGGAATGGAGGGATACAAACGATTGGTCTAGTTGGACCAAGGAGCGGCACAGGCTTGGAGGGCCGAAGGGCCTGTTTCCTGTGCTGTACTGTTCTTTGTTCATTGTTCTTTGTTCTCGCTGGATTATCGATCTGCGTCTTGCTGTATTATCATTCTGCGTCTTGCTGTATTATCGATCTGCGTCTCGCTGTATTATCATTCTGCGTCTTGCTGTATTATCGATCTGCGTCTCGCTGTATGATCCATCTGCGTCTCGCTGTATTATCATTCTGCGTCTCGCTGTTTTGTCGATCTGTGTCTCGCTGTATTATCGATCTGCGTCTCGCTGTATTGTCGATCTGCATCTTGCTGTATTGTCGATCTGCATCTTGCTGTATTATCGATCTGCGTCTCGCTGTTTTGTCGATCTGTGTCTCGCTGTCTTGTCGATCTGTGTCTCGCTGTCTTGTCGATCTGCGGCGCGCCGTATTGTCGATCTGCATCTCGCTGTATTATCGATGTACGTCTCACTGTATTATCGATCTGTGTCTCGCTGTATTATCGATCTGCGCCCTGCTGTATTATCCATCTGCGTCTCGCTGTATTATCGATCTGCGTCTCGCTGTATTATCGATCCGCATCTCGCTGTATTATCATTCTGCGTCTTACTGTATTCTCGATCTGCGTCTCGCTGTACAGTCGATCTGCAACTCGCTGTATTATCAATCTGCATCTCGCTGTATTATCGATCTGCGCCTCGCTGTATTATTGAACTGCGTCTCGCTGTATTATCATTCTGCGTCTCGCTGTATTCTCGATCTGCGTCTTGTTGTACAGTCGATCTGCATCTCGCTGTATAATCAATCTGCGTCTCGCTGTATTATCGAACTGCGCCTCGCTGTATTATCATTCTGCGACTCGCTGTATTATCGATCTGCGTCTCGCTGTATTATCGATCTGCGTCTCGCTGTATTATCGATCCGCGTCTCGCTGTATTATCGATCTGCATCTCGCTGTATTATCAAGATATAGATAGGCTGGCAAATTGGGCGGAGAGGTGGCAGATGGAGTTTAATCCGGATAAATGCGAAGTGATGCATTTTGGAAGAAATAATGTAGGGAGGAGTAATACAATAAATGGCAGAGTCATCAGGAGTATAGAAACACAGAGGGACCTAGGTGTGCAAGTCCACAAATCCTTGAAGGTGGCAAAGCAGGTGGAGAAGGTGGTGAAGAAGGCATATGGTATGCTTGCCTTTATAGGACGGGGTATAGAGTATAAAAGCTGGAGTCTGATGATGCAGCTGTATAGAACGCTGGTTAGGCCACATTTGGAGTACTGCGTCCAGTTCTGGTCGCCGCACTACCAGAAGGACGTGGAGGCGTTAGAGAGAGTGCAGAGAAGGTTTACCAGGATGTTGCCTGGTATGGAGGGTCTTAGCTATGAGGAGAGATTGGGTAGACTGGGGATGTTCTCCTTGGAAAGACGGAGAATGAGGGGAGATCTAATAGAGGTGTACAAGATTAAGAAGGGTATAGATAGGGTGAACAGTGGGAAGCTTTTTCCCAGGTCGGAGGTGACGATCACGAGAGGTCACGGGCTCAAGGTGAGAGGGGCGAAGTATAACTCAGATATCAGAGGGACGTTTTTTCCACAGAGGGTGGTGGGGGCCTGGAATGCGCTGCCAAGTAGGGTGGTGGAGGCAGGCACGCTGACATCGTTTAAGACTTATCTGGATAGTCACATGAGCAGCCTGGGAATGGAGGGATACAAACGATTGGTCTAGTTGGACCAAGGAGCGGCACAGGCTTGGAGGGCCGAAGGGCCTGTTTCCTGTGCTGTACTGTTCTTTGTTCATTGTTCTTTGTTCTCGCTGGATTATCGATCTGCGTCTTGCTGTATTATCATTCTGCGTCTTGCTGTATTATCGATCTGCGTCTCGCTGTATTATCATTCTGCGTCTTGCTGTATTATCGATCTGCGTCTCGCTGTATGATCCATCTGCGTCTCGCTGTATTATCAGTCTGCGTCTCGCTGTATTGTCGATCTGCATCTTGCTGTATTGTCGATCTGCATCTTGCTGTATTATCGATCTGCGTCTCGCTGTTTTGTCGATCTGTGTCTCGCTGTCTTGTCGATCTGTGTCTCGCTGTCTTGTCGATCTGCGGCGCGCCGTATTGTCGATCTGCATCTCGCTGTATTATCGATGTACGTCTCACTGTATTATCGATCTGTGTCTCGCTGTATTATCGATCTGCGCCCTGCTGTATTATCCATCTGCGTCTCGCTGTATTATCGATCTGCGTCTCGCTGTATTATCGATCCGCATCTCGCTGTATTATCATTCTGCGTCTTACTGTATTCTCGATCTGCGTCTCGCTGTACAGTCGATCTGCAACTCGCTGTATTATCAATCTGCATCTCGCTGTATTATCGATCTGCGCCTCGCTGTATTATTGAACTGCGTCTCGCTGTATTATCATTCTGCGTCTCGCTGTATTCTCGATCTGCGTCTTGCTGTACAGTCGATCTGCAACTCGCTGTATAATCAATCTGCGTCTCGCTGTATTATCGAACTGCGCCTCGCTGTATTATCATTCTGCGACTCGCTGTATTATCGATCTGCGTCTCGCTGTATTATCGATCTGCGTCTCGCTGTATTATCGATCCGCGTCTCGCTGTATTATCGATCTGCATCTCGCTGTATTATCGATCTGCATCTCGCTGTTTTGTTCATCTGTGTCTCGCTGTATTGTCGATCTGTGTCGCGCCGTATTGTCGATCTGCGTCTCGCCGTACTATCGATCTACGTCTCACTGTATTATCGTTCTGCTCCTCGCTGTATTATCGATCCACGTCTCGCTGTATTGTCGATCTGCGTCTCGCCGTATTATCGATCTACGTCTCACTGTATTATCGTTCTGCTCCTCGCTGTATTATCGATCCACGTCTCGCTGTATTATCGATCCGCGTCTCGCTGTATTATCGATCCGCGTCTCGCTGTATTGTCGACCTACGTCTCACTATTATCGATCTGCGTCTCGCTGTATTATCGATCCGCATCTCGCTGTATTATCATTCTGCGTCTTGCTGTATTCTCGATCTGCGTCTCGCTGTACAGTCGATCTGCAACTCGCTGTATTATCAATCTGCATCTCGCTGTATTATCGATCTGCGCCTCGCTGTATTATTGAACTGCGTCTCGCTGTATTATCATTCTGTGTCTCGCTGTATTCTCGATCTGCGTCGTGCTGTACAGTCGATCTGCAACTCGCTGTATAATCAATCTGCGTCTCGCTGTATTATCGAACAGCGCCTCGCTGTATCATCATTCTGCGACTCGCTGTATTATCGATCTGCGTCTCGCTGTATTATCGATCCGCGTCTCGCTGTATTATCGAACTGCGTCTCGCTGTATTATTATTCTGCGACTCGCTGTATTATCGATCTGCGTCTCGCTGTATTATCGATCTGCATCTCGCTGTTTTGTTCATCTGTGTCTCGCTGTATTGTCGATCTGTGTCGCGCCGTATTGTCGATCTGCGTCTCGCCGTACTATCGATCTACGTCTCACTGTATTATCGTTCTGCTCCTCGCTGTATTATCGATCCACGTCTCGCTGTATTGTCGATCTGCGTCTCGCCGTATTATCGATCTACGTCTCACTGTATTATCGTTCTGCTCCTCGCTGTATTATCGATCCACGTCTCGCTGTATTATCGATCCGCGTCTCGCTGTATTATCGATCCGCGTCTCGCTGTATTGTCGACCTACGTCTCACTATTATCGATCTGCGTCTCGCTGTATTATCGATCCGCATCTCGCTGTATTATCATTCTGCGTCTTGCTGTATTCTCGATCTGCGTCTCGCTGTACAGTCGATCTGCAACTCGCTGTATTATCAATCTGCATCTCGCTGTATTATCGATCTGCGCCTCGCTGTATTATTGAACTGCGTCTCGCTGTATTATCATTCTGTGTCTCGCTGTATTCTCGATCTGCGTCGTGCTGTACAGTCGATCTGCAACTCGCTGTATAATCAATCTGCGTCTCGCTGTATTATCGAACAGCGCCTCGCTGTATCATCATTCTGCGACTCGCTGTATTATCGATCTGCGTCTCGCTGTATTATTATTCTGCGACTCGCTGTATTATCGATCTGCGTCTCGCTGTATTATCGATCTGCGTCTCGCTGTATTATCGATATGTGTCTCGCGGTATTATCGATCTGCGCCTCGCTGTATTATCGATCTGCGCCTCGCTGTATTATCGATCTGTGTCTCGCTGTATTATCGATCTGTGTCTCACTGTATTATCGATCTGCGTCTCGCTGTATTATCGATCTGCGCCTCGCTGTAATATCAATTTGTGTCTCGCTGTATTATCGATCTGCGCCTCGCTGTATTATCGATCTGTGTCACACTGTATTATTGATCTGCGTCTCGCTGTATTATCGATCCGTGTCTCCCTGTATTATCGATCTGCGCCTCGCAGTATTATCGATCTGCGCCTCGCTGTATTATCGATCTGTGTCACACTGTATTATCGATCTGCGCCTCGCTGTATTATCGATATGCGTCTCGCTGTATTATCGATCCGCGACTCGCTGTATTATCGATCTGTGTCTCGCTGAATTATCGATCTGCGTCTCGCTGTATTATCGATATGTGTCTCGCGGTATTATCGATCTGCGACTCGCTGTATTATCGATCTGCGTCTCGCTGTATTATCGATCTGTGTCTCGCTGAATTATCGATCTGCGTCTCGCTGTATTATCGATATGTGTCTCGCGGTATTATCGATCTGCGACTCGCTGTATTATCGATCTGCGTCTCGCTGTATTATCGATATGTGTCTCGCGGTATTATCGATCTGCGCCTCGCTGTATTATCGATCTGCGCCTCGCTGTATTATCGATCTGCGCCTCGCTGTATTATCGATATGCGTCTCGCTGTATTATCGATCCGCGACTCGCTGTATTATCAATCTACGTCTCGCTGTATTATTGATCTGCCCCTCGCTGTATCATCGATCCGCGTCTCACTGTATTATCGATCTGCGACTCGCTGTATTACCGATCCGTGTCTCGCTGTATTATCGATCTGCGTCTCGCTGTATTATCGATCTGCGCCTCGCTGTACTGTCGATCTGTGACTCGCTGTGTGATCGATCTGTGTCACACTGTATTATCGATCTGCTCTTGCTGTATTAGCGATCTGCGCCTCGCTGTATTATTGATCTGCCCCTCGCTGTATCATCGATCCATGTCTCGCTGTATTATCGATCTGAGACTCGCTGTATTACCGATCCGTGTCTCGCTGTATTATCGATCTGCGTCTCGCTGTATTATCGATCTGAGACTCGCTGTATTACCGATCCGTGTCTCGCTGTATTATCGATCTGTGTCTCGCTGTATTATCGATCTGAGACTCGCTGTATTACCGATCCGTGTCTCGCTGTATTATCGATCTGCGTCTCGCTGTATTGTCGATCCGCATCTCGTTGTATTATCGATCCGCGTCTCGCTGTTTTGTCGGTCTGTGTCGCGCTGTATTGTCGATCTGTATCTCGAGGTATTATCAACCTGCAACTCGCAGTATAGTCGATTTGCACCTCGCTGTATTATCGATCTGCGTCACGCTGTATTGTCGATCTGCGTCTCGCTGTATTATCGAACTGCGCCTCGCTGTATCATCATTCTGCGACTCCTGTATTATCGATCTGCGTCTCGCTGTATTATCGATCCGCGTCTCGCTGTATTATCGAACTGCGTCTCGCTGTATTATTATTCTGCGACTCGCTGTATTATCGATCTGCGTCTCGCTGTATTATCGATCCGCGTCTCGCTGTATTATCGATCCGCGTCTCGCTGTATCATCGATCTGCGTCTCGCCGTATTATTGATCTGCCACTCGCTGTATGATCGATCTGCCACTCGCTGTATTATCGATCTGCGTCTCGCTGTATTATTGATCTGCCACTCGCTGTATGATCGATCTGCGTCTCGCTGTATTATCCATCTGCGTCTCGCTGTATTATCGATCTGCGTCTCGCTGTATTATCGATCCGCATCTCGCTGTATTATCATTCTGCGTCTTACTGTATTCTCGATCTGCGTCTCGCTGTACAGTCGATCTGCAACTCGCTGTATTATCAATCTGCATCTCGCTGTATTATCGATCTGCGCCTCGCTGTATTATTGAACTGCGTCTCGCTGTATTATCATTCTGCGTCTCGCTGTATTCTCGATCTGCGTCTTGTTGTACAGTCGATCTGCATCTCGCTGTATAATCAATCTGCGTCTCGCTGTATTATCGAACTGCGCCTCGCTGTATTATCATTCTGCGACTCGCTGTATTATCGATCTGCGTCTCGCTGTATTATCGATCTGCGTCTCGCTGTATTATCGATCCGCGTCTCGCTGTATTATCGATCTGCATCTCGCTGTATTATCAAGATATAGATAGGCTGGCAAATTGGGCGGAGAGGTGGCAGATGGAGTTTAATCCGGATAAATGCGAAGTGATGCATTTTGGAAGAAATAATGTAGGGAGGAGTAATACAATAAATGGCAGAGTCATCAGGAGTATAGAAACACAGAGGGACCTAGGTGTGCAAGTCCACAAATCCTTGAAGGTGGCAAAGCAGGTGGAGAAGGTGGTGAAGAAGGCATATGGTATGCTTGCCTTTATAGGACGGGGTATAGAGTATAAAAGCTGGAGTCTGATGATGCAGCTGTATAGAACGCTGGTTAGGCCACATTTGGAGTACTGCGTCCAGTTCTGGTCGCCGCACTACCAGAAGGACGTGGAGGCGTTAGAGAGAGTGCAGAGAAGGTTTACCAGGATGTTGCCTGGTATGGAGGGTCTTAGCTATGAGGAGAGATTGGGTAGACTGGGGATGTTCTCCTTGGAAAGACGGAGAATGAGGGGAGATCTAATAGAGGTGTACAAGATTAAGAAGGGTATAGATAGGGTGAACAGTGGGAAGCTTTTTCCCAGGTCGGAGGTGACGATCACGAGAGGTCACGGGCTCAAGGTGAGAGGGGCGAAGTATAACTCAGATATCAGAGGGACGTTTTTTCCACAGAGGGTGGTGGGGGCCTGGAATGCGCTGCCAAGTAGGGTGGTGGAGGCAGGCACGCTGACATCGTTTAAGACTTATCTGGATAGTCACATGAGCAGCCTGGGAATGGAGGGATACAAACGATTGGTCTAGTTGGACCAAGGAGCGGCACAGGCTTGGAGGGCCGAAGGGCCTGTTTCCTGTGCTGTACTGTTCTTTGTTCATTGTTCTTTGTTCTCGCTGGATTATCGATCTGCGTCTTGCTGTATTATCATTCTGCGTCTTGCTGTATTATCGATCTGCGTCTCGCTGTATTATCATTCTGCGTCTTGCTGTATTATCGATCTGCGTCTCGCTGTATGATCCATCTGCGTCTCGCTGTATTATCATTCTGCGTCTCGCTGTTTTGTCGATCTGTGTCTCGCTGTATTATCGATCTGCGTCTCGCTGTATTGTCGATCTGCATCTTGCTGTATTGTCGATCTGCATCTTGCTGTATTATCGATCTGCGTCTCGCTGTTTTGTCGATCTGTGTCTCGCTGTCTTGTCGATCTGTGTCTCGCTGTCTTGTCGATCTGCGGCGCGCCGTATTGTCGATCTGCATCTCGCTGTATTATCGATGTACGTCTCACTGTATTATCGATCTGTGTCTCGCTGTATTATCGATCTGCGCCCTGCTGTATTATCCATCTGCGTCTCGCTGTATTATCGATCTGCGTCTCGCTGTATTATCGATCCGCATCTCGCTGTATTATCATTCTGCGTCTTACTGTATTCTCGATCTGCGTCTCGCTGTACAGTCGATCTGCAACTCGCTGTATTATCAATCTGCATCTCGCTGTATTATCGATCTGCGCCTCGCTGTATTATTGAACTGCGTCTCGCTGTATTATCATTCTGCGTCTCGCTGTATTCTCGATCTGCGTCTTGTTGTACAGTCGATCTGCATCTCGCTGTATAATCAATCTGCGTCTCGCTGTATTATCGAACAGTGCCTCGCTGTATTATCATTCTGCGACTCGCTGTATTATCGATCTGCGTCTCGCTGTATTATCGATCTGCGTCTCGCTGTATTATCGATCCGCGTCTCGCTGTATTATCGATCTGCATCTCGCTGTATTATCAAGATATAGATAGGCTGGCAAATTGGGCGGAGAGGTGGCAGATGGAGTTTAATCCGGATAAATGCGAAGTGATGCATTTTGGAAGAAATAATGTAGGGAGCAGTAATACAATAAATGGCAGAGTCATCAGGAGTATAGAAACACAGAGGGACCTAGGTGTGCAAGTCCACAAATCCTTGAAGGTGGCAAAGCAGGTGGAGAAGGTGGTGAAGAAGGCATATGGTATGCTTGCCTTTATAGGACGGGGTATAGAGTATAAAAGCTGGAGTCTGATGATGCAGCTGTATAGAACGCTGGTTAGGCCACATTTGGAGTACTGCGTCCAGTTCTGGTCGCCGCACTACCAGAAGGACGTGGAGGCGTTAGAGAGAGTGCAGAGAAGGTTTACCAGGATGTTGCCTGGTATGGAGGGTCTTAGCTATGAGGAGAGATTGGGTAGACTGGGGATGTTCTCCTTGGAAAGACGGAGAATGAGGGGAGATCTAATAGAGGTGTACAAGATTAAGAAGGGTATAGATAGGGTGAACAGTGGGAAGCTTTTTCCCAGGTCGGAGGTGACGATCACGAGAGGTCACGGGCTCAAGGTGAGAGGGGCGAAGTATAACTCAGATATCAGAGGGACGTTTTTTCCACAGAGGGTGGTGGGGGCCTGGAATGCGCTGCCAAGTAGGGTGGTGGAGGCAGGCACGCTGACATCGTTTAAGACTTATCTGGATAGTCACATGAGCAGCCTGGGAATGGAGGGATACAAACGATTGGTCTAGTTGGACCAAGGAGTGGCACAGGCTTGGAGGGCCGAAGGGCCTGTTTCCTGTGCTGTACTGTTCTTTGTTCATTGTTCTTTGTTCTCGCTGGATTATCGATCTGCGTCTTGCTGTATTATCATTCTGCGTCTTGCTGTATTATCGATCTGCGTCTCGCTGTATTATCATTCTGCGTCTTGCTGTATTATCGATCTGCGTCTCGCTGTATGATCCATCTGCGTCTCGCTGTATTATCAGTCTGCGTCTCGCTGTTTTGTCGATCTGTGTCTCGCTGTATTATCGATCTGCGTCTCGCTGTATTGTCGATCTGCATCTTGCTGTATTGTCGATCTGCATCTTGCTGTATTATCGATCTGCGTCTCGCTGTTTTGTCGATCTGTGTCTCGCTGTCTTGTCGATCTGTGTCTCGCTGTCTTGTCGATCTGCGGCGCGCCGTATTGTCGATCTGCATCTCGCTGTATTATCGATGTACGTCTCACTGTATTATCGATCTGTGTCTCGCTGTATTATCGATCTGCGCCCTGCTGTATTATCCATCTGCGTCTCGCTGTATTATCGATCTGCGTCTCGCTGTATTATCGATCCGCATCTCGCTGTATTATCATTCTGCGTCTTACTGTATTCTCGATCTGCGTCTCGCTGTACAGTCGATCTGCAACTCGCTGTATTATCAATCTGCATCTCGCTGTATTATCGATCTGCGCCTCGCTGTATTATTGAACTGCGTCTCGCTGTATTATCATTCTGCGTCTCGCTGTATTCTCGATCTGCGTCTTGCTGTACAGTCGATCTGCAACTCGCTGTATAATCAATCTGCGTCTCGCTGTATTATCGAACTGCGCCTCGCTGTATTATCATTCTGCGACTCGCTGTATTATCGATCTGCGTCTCGCTGTATTATCGATCTGCGTCTCGCTGTATTATCGATCCGCGTCTCGCTGTATTATCGATCTGCATCTCGCTGTATTATCGATCTGCATCTCGCTGTTTTGTTCATCTGTGTCTCGCTGTATTGTCGATCTGTGTCGCGCCGTATTGTCGATCTGCGTCTCGCCGTACTATCGATCTACGTCTCACTGTATTATCGTTCTGCTCCTCGCTGTATTATCGATCCACGTCTCGCTGTATTGTCGATCTGCGTCTCGCCGTATTATCGATCTACGTCTCACTGTATTATCGTTCTGCTCCTCGCTGTATTATCGATCCACGTCTCGCTGTATTATCGATCCGCGTCTCGCTGTATTATCGATCCGCGTCTCGCTGTATTGTCGACCTACGTCTCACTATTATCGATCTGCGTCTCGCTGTATTATCGATCCGCATCTCGCTGTATTATCATTCTGCGTCTTGCTGTATTCTCGATCTGCGTCTCGCTGTACAGTCGATCTGCAACTCGCTGTATTATCAATCTGCATCTCGCTGTATTATCGATCTGCGCCTCGCTGTATTATTGAACTGCGTCTCGCTGTATTATCATTCTGTGTCTCGCTGTATTCTCGATCTGCGTCGTGCTGTACAGTCGATCTGCAACTCGCTGTATAATCAATCTGCGTCTCGCTGTATTATCGAACAGCGCCTCGCTGTATCATCATTCTGCGACTCGCTGTATTATCGATCTGCGTCTCGCTGTATTATCGATCCGCGTCTCGCTGTATTATCGAACTGCGTCTCGCTGTATTATTATTCTGCGACTCGCTGTATTATCGATCTGCGTCTCGCTGTATTATCGATCTGCGTCTCGCTGTATTATCGATATGTGTCTCGCGGTATTATCGATCTGCGCCTCGCTGTATTATCGATCTGCGCCTCGCTGTATTATCGATCTGTGTCTCGCTGTATTATCGATCTGTGTCTCACTGTATTATCGATCTGCGTCTCGCTGTATTATCGATCTGCGCCTCGCTGTAATATCGATTTGTGTCTCGCTGTATTATCGATCTGCGCCTCGCTGTATTATCGATCTGTGTCACACTGTATTATTGATCTGCGTCTCGCTGTATTATCGATCCGTGTCTCCCTGTATTATCGATCTGCGCCTCGCAGTATTATCGATCTGCGCCTCGCTGTATTATCGATCTGTGTCACACTGTATTATCGATCTGCGCCTCGCTGTATTATCGATATGCGTCTCGCTGTATTATCGATCCGCGACTCGCTGTATTATCGATCTGTGTCTCGCTGAATTATCGATCTGCGTCTCGCTGTATTATCGATATGTGTCTCGCGGTATTATCGATCTGCGACTCGCTGTATTATCGATCTGCGTCTCGCTGTATTATCGATCTGTGTCTCGCTGAATTATCGATCTGCGTCTCGCTGTATTATCGATATGTGTCTCGCGGTATTATCGATCTGCGACTCGCTGTATTATCGATCTGCGTCTCGCTGTATTATCGATATGTGTCTCGCGGTATTATCGATCTGCGCCTCGCTGTATTATCGATCTGCGCCTCGCTGTATTATCGATCTGCGCCTCGCTGTATTATCGATATGCGTCTCGCTGTATTATCGATCCGCGACTCGCTGTATTATCAATCTACGTCTCGCTGTATTATTGATCTGCCCCTCGCTGTATCATCGATCCGCGTCTCACTGTATTATCGATCTGCGACTCGCTGTATTACCGATCCGTGTCTCGCTGTATTATCGATCTGCGTCTCGCTGTATTATCGATCTGCGCCTCGCTGTACTGTCGATCTGTGACTCGCTGTGTGATCGATCTGTGTCACACTGTATTATCGATCTGCTCTTGCTGTATTAGCGATCTGCGCCTCGCTGTATTATTGATCTGCCCCTCGCTGTATCATCGATCCATGTCTCGCTGTATTATCGATCTGAGACTCGCTGTATTACCGATCCGTGTCTCGCTGTATTATCGATCTGCGTCTCGCTGTATTATCGATCTGAGACTCGCTGTATTACCGATCCGTGTCTCGCTGTATTATCGATCTGTGTCTCGCTGTATTATCGATCTGAGACTCGCTGTATTACCGATCCGTGTCTCGCTGTATTATCGATCTGCATCTCGCTGTATTGTCGATCCGCATCTCGTTGTATTATCGATCCGCGTCTCGCTGTTTTGTCGGTCTGTGTCGCGCTGTATTGTCGATCTGCATCTCGAGGTATTATCAACCTGCAACTCGCAGTATAGTCGATTTGCACCTCGCTGTATTATCGATCTGCGTCACGCTGTATTGTCGATCTGCGTCTCGCTGTATTATCGAACTGCGCCTCGCTGTATCATCATTCTGCGACTCCTGTATTATCGATCTGCGTCTCGCTGTATTATCGATCCGCGTCTCGCTGTATTATCGAACTGCGTCTCGCTGTATTATTATTCTGCGACTCGCTGTATTATCGATCTGCGTCTCGCTGTATTATCGATCCGCGTCTCGCTGTATTATCGATCCGCGTCTCGCTGTATCATCGATCTGCGTCTCGCCGTATTATTGATCTGCCACTCGCTGTATGATCGATCTGCCACTCGCTGTATTATCGATCTGCGTCTCGCTGTATTATTGATCTGCCACTCGCTGTATGATCGATCTGCGTCTCGCTGTATTATCGATCAGTGTCCCGCTGTATTATCGATCTGCGTCCCGCTGTATTATCCATCTGCGTCTCGCTGTATTATCGATCTGCGTCTCGCTGTATTATCGATCTGCATCTCGCTGTATTATCGATCTGCATCTCGCTGTTTTGTTCATCTGTGTCTCGCCTTATTGTCGATCTGCGTCTCGCCGTATTATCAATCTACGTCTCACTGTATTATCGATCTGTGTCTCGCTGTATTATCGTTCTGCGCCTCGCTGTATTATCAATCCGCGTCTCGCTGTATTATCGATCTGCGTCTCACTGTATTGTCGACCTACGCCTCACTGTATTATCGATCTGCGTCTCGCTGTATTATCGATCCGCGTCTCGCTGTATTATCGATCCGCGTCTCGCTGTATCATCGATCTGCGTCTCGCCGTATTATTGATCTGCCACTCGCTGTATGATCGATCTGCCACTCGCTGTATTATCGATCTGCGTCTCGCTGTATTATTGATCTGCCACTCGCTGTATGATCGATCTGCGTCTCGCTGTATTATCGATCAGTGTCCCGCTGTATTATCCATCTGCGTCTCGCTGTATTATCGATCTGCGTCTCGCTGTATTATCGATCTGCATCTCGCTGTATTATCGATCTGCATCTCGCTGTTTTGTTCATCTGTGTCTTGCCTTATTGTCGATCTGCGTCTCGCCGTATTATCAATCTACGTCTCACTGTATTATCGATCTGTGTCTCGCTGTATTATCGTTCTGCGCCTCGCTGTATTATCAATCCGCGTCTCGCTGTATTATCGATCTGCGTCTCACTGTATTGTCGACCTACGCCTCACTGTATTATCGATCTGCGTCTCACTGTATTATCGATCTGTGTCTCGCTGTATTATCGTTCTGCGCCTCGCTGTATTATCAATCCGCGTCTCGCTGTATTATCGATCTGCGTCTCACTGTATTATCGATCTGCGACTCGCTGTATTATCGATCTGCGCCTCGCTGTATAATCGATCTGTGTCTCGCTGTATTATCAATCTGTGTCTCGCTGTATTGTCGATCTGCGTCTCGCTGTATTGTCGATCTGCGTCTCGCTGTATTGTTGATCTGCGACTCACTGTATTGTCGATCTGCGTCTCGCTGTATTGTCGATCTGCGTCTCGCTGTATTGTCGATCTGCGTCTCACTGTATAGTCGATCTGCGACTCGCTGTATTGTCGATCTGCGTCACGCTGTATTGTCGATCTGCGTCTCGCTGTATTGTCGATCTGCGTGTCGCTGTATTATCGATCTGTGTCTCACTGTATTATCGATCTGTGTCTCGCTGTATTATCGATCTGCGTCTCACTGTATTATCGATCTGTGTCTCGCTGAATTATCGATCTGCGTCTCGCTGTATTATCGATATGTGTCTCGCGGTATTATCGATCTGCGACTCGCTGTATTATCGATCTGCGTCTCGCTGTATTATCGATCTGTGTCTCGCTGAATTATCGATCTGCGTCTCGCTGTATTATCGATATGTGTCTCGCGGTATTATCGATCTGCGACTCGCTGTATTATCGATCTGCGCCTCGCTGTATTATCGATATGCGTCTCGCTGTATTATCGATCCGCGACTCGCTGTATTATCAATCTACGTCTCGCTGTATTATTGATCTGCCCCTCGCTGTATCATCGATCTGCGTCTCACTGTATTATCGATCTGCGACTCGCTGTATTACCGATCCGTGTCTCGCTGTATTATCGATCTACGTCTCGCTGTATTATCGATCTGCGCCTCGCTGTACTGTCGATCTGTGACTCGCTGTGTGATCGATCTGTGTCACACTGTATTATCGATCTGCTCTTGCTGTATTAGCGATCTGCGCCTCGCTGTATTATTGATCTGCCCCTCGCTGTATCATCGATCCATGTCTCGCTGTATTATCGATCTGAGACTCGCTGTATTACCGATCCGTGTCTCGCTGTATTATCGATCTGCGTCTCGCTGTATTATCGATCTGAGACTCGCTGTATTACCGATCCGTGTCTCGCTGTATTATCGATCTGCGTCTCGCTGTATTATCGATCTGAGACTCGCTGTATTACCGATCCGTGTCTCGCTGTATTATCGATCTGCGTCTCGCTGTATTGTCGATCCGCATCTCGTTGTATTATCGATCCGCGTCTCGCTGTTTTGTCGGTCTGTGTCGCGCTGTATTGTCGATCTGCATCTCGAGGTATTATCAACCTGCAACTCGCAGTATAGTCGATTTGCACCTCGCTGTATTATCGATCTGCGTCACGCTGTATTGTCGATCTGCGTCTCGCTGTATTATCGAACTGCGCCTCGCTGTATCATCATTCTGCGACTCCTGTATTATCGATCTGCGTCTCGCTGTATTATCGATCCGCGTCTCGCTGTATTATCGAACTGCGTCTCGCTGTATTATTATTCTGCGACTCGCTGTATTATCGATCTGCGTCTCGCTGTATTATCGATCCGCGTCTCGCTGTATTATCGATCCGCGTCTCGCTGTATCATCGATCTGCGTCTCGCCGTATTATTGATCTGCCACTCGCTGTATGATCGATCTGCCACTCGCTGTATTATCGATCTGCGTCTCGCTGTATTATTGATCTGCCACTTGCTGTATGATCGATCTGCGTCTCGCTGTATTATCGATCAGTGTCCCGCTGTATTATCGATCTGCGTCCCGCTGTATTATCCATCTGCGTCTCGCTGTATTATCGATCTGCGTCTCGCTGTATTATCGATCTGCATCTCGCTGTATTATCGATCTGCATCTCGCTGTTTTGTTCATCTGTGTCTCGCCTTATTGTCGATCTGCGTCTCGCCGTATTATCAATCTACGTCTCACTGTATTATCGATCTGTGTCTCGCTGTATTATCGTTCTGCGCCTCGCTGTATTATCAATCCGCGTCTCGCTGTATTATCGATCTGCGTCTCACTGTATTGTCGACCTACGCCTCACTGTATTATCGATCTGCGTCTCGCTGTATTATCGATCCGCGTCTCGCTGTATTATCGATCCGCGTCTCGCTGTATCATCGATCCGCGTCTCGCCGTATTATTGATCTGCCACTCGCTGTATGATCGATCTGCCACTCGCTGTATTATCGATCGGCGTCTCGCTGTATTATTGATCTGCCACTCGCTGTATGATCGATCTGCGTCTCGCTGTATTATCGATCAGTGTCCCGCTGTATTATCCATCTGCGTCTCGCTGTATTATCGATCTGCGTCTCGCTGTATTATCGATCTGCATCTCGCTGTATTATCGATCTGCATCTCGCTGTTTTGTTCATCTGTGTCTCGCCTTATTGTCGATCTGCGTCTCGCCGTATTATCAATCTACGTCTCACTGTATTATCGATCTGTGTCTCGCTGTATTATCGTTCTGCGCCTCGCTGTATTATCAATCCACGTCTCGCTGTATTATCGATCTGCGTCTCACTGTATTGTCGACCTACGCCTCACTGTATTATCGATCTGCGTCTCACTGTATTATCGATCTGTGTCTCGCTGTATTATCGTTCTGCGCCTCGCTGTATTATCAATCCGCGTCTCGCTGTATTATCGATCTGCGTCTCACTGTATTATCGATCTGCGACTCGCTGTATTATCGATCTGTGTCTCGCTGTATTGTCGATCTGCGACTCGCTGTATTGTCGATCTGCGCCTCGCTGTATAATCGATCTGTGTCTCGCTGTATTATCAATCTGTGTCTCGCTGTATTGTCGATCTGCGTCTCGCTGTATTGTCGATCTGCGTCTCGCTGTATTGTTGATCTGCGACTCACTGTATTGTCGATCTGCGTCTCGCTGTATTGTCGATCTGCGTCTCGCTGTATTATCGAACTGCGCCTCGCTGTATCATCATTCTGCGACTCCTGTATTATCGATCTGCGTCTCGCTGTATTATCGATCCGCGTCTCGCTGTATTATCGAACTGCGTCTCGCTGTATTATTATTCTGCGACTCGCTGTATTATCGATCTGCGTCTCACTGTATTATCGATCTGTGTCTCGCTGAATTATCGATCTGCGTCTCGCTGTATTATCGATATGTGTCTCGCGGTATTATCGATCTGCGACTCGCTGTATTATCGATCTGCGTCTCGCTGTATTATCGATCTGTGTCTCGCTGAATTATCGATCTGCGTCTCGCTGTATTATCGATATGTGTCTCGCGGTATTATCGATCTGCGACTCGCTGTATTATCGATCTGCGCCTCGCTGTATTATCGATATGCGTCTCGCTGTATTATCGATCCGCGACTCGCTGTATTATCAATCTACGTCTCGCTGTATTATTGATCTGCCCCTCGCTGTATCATCGATCTGCGTCTCACTGTATTATCGATCTGCGACTCGCTGTATTACCGATCCGTGTCTCGCTGTATTATCGATCTACGTCTCGCTGTATTATCGATCTGCGCCTCGCTGTACTGTCGATCTGTGACTCGCTGTGTGATCGATCTGTGTCACACTGTATTATCGATCTGCTCTTGCTGTATTAGCGATCTGCGCCTCGCTGTATTATTGATCTGCCCCTCGCTGTATCATCGATCCATGTCTCGCTGTATTATCGATCTGAGACTCGCTGTATTACCGATCCGTGTCTCGCTGTATTATCGATCTGCGTCTCGCTGTATTATCGATCTGAGACTCGCTGTATTACCGATCCGTGTCTCGCTGTATTATCGATCTGCGTCTCGCTGTATTATCGATCTGAGACTCGCTGTATTACCGATCCGTGTCTCGCTGTATTATCGATCTGCGTCTCGCTGTATTGTCGATCCGCATCTCGTTGTATTATCGATCCGCGTCTCGCTGTTTTGTCGGTCTGTGTCGCGCTGTATTGTCGATCTGCATCTCGAGGTATTATCAACCTGCAACTCGCAGTATAGTCGATTTGCACCTCGCTGTATTATCGATCTGCGTCACGCTGTATTGTCGATCTGCGTCTCGCTGTATTATCGAACTGCGCCTCGCTGTATCATCATTCTGCGACTCCTGTATTATCGATCTGCGTCTCGCTGTATTATCGATCCGCGTCTCGCTGTATTATCGAACTGCGTCTCGCTGTATTATTATTCTGCGACTCGCTGTATTATCGATCTGCGTCTCGCTGTATTATCGATCCGCGTCTCGCTGTATTATCGATCCGCGTCTCGCTGTATCATCGATCTGCGTCTCGCCGTATTATTGATCTGCCACTCGCTGTATGATCGATCTGCCACTCGCTGTATTATCGATCTGCGTCTCGCTGTATTATTGATCTGCCACTTGCTGTATGATCGATCTGCGTCTCGCTGTATTATCGATCAGTGTCCCGCTGTATTATCGATCTGCGTCCCGCTGTATTATCCATCTGCGTCTCGCTGTATTATCGATCTGCGTCTCGCTGTATTATCGATCTGCATCTCGCTGTATTATCGATCTGCATCTCGCTGTTTTGTTCATCTGTGTCTCGCCTTATTGTCGATCTGCGTCTCGCCGTATTATCAATCTACGTCTCACTGTATTATCGATCTGTGTCTCGCTGTATTATCGTTCTGCGCCTCGCTGTATTATCAATCCGCGTCTCGCTGTATTATCGATCTGCGTCTCACTGTATTGTCGACCTACGCCTCACTGTATTATCGATCTGCGTCTCGCTGTATTATCGATCCGCGTCTCGCTGTATTATCGATCCGCGTCTCGCTGTATCATCGATCCGCGTCTCGCCGTATTATTGATCTGCCACTCGCTGTATGATCGATCTGCCACTCGCTGTATTATCGATCTGCGTCTCGCTGTATTATTGATCTGCCACTCGCTGTATGATCGATCTGCGTCTCGCTGTATTATCGATCAGTGTCCCGCTGTATTATCCATCTGCGTCTCGCTGTATTATCGATCTGCGTCTCGCTGTATTATCGATCTGCATCTCGCTGTATTATCGATCTGCATCTCGCTGTTTTGTTCATCTGTGTCTCGCCTTATTGTCGATCTGCGTCTCGCCGTATTATCAATCTACGTCTCACTGTATTATCGATCTGTGTCTCGCTGTATTATCGTTCTGCGCCTCGCTGTATTATCAATCCACGTCTCGCTGTATTATCGATCTGCGTCTCACTGTATTGTCGACCTACGCCTCACTGTATTATCGATCTGCGTCTCACTGTATTATCGATCTGTGTCTCGCTGTATTATCGTTCTGCGCCTCGCTGTATTATCAATCCGCGTCTCGCTGTATTATCGATCTGCGTCTCACTGTATTATCGATCTGCGACTCGCTGTATTATCGATCTGTGTCTCGCTGTATTGTCGATCTGCGACTCGCTGTATTGTCGATCTGCGCCTCGCTGTATAATCGATCTGTGTCTCGCTGTATTATCAATCTGTGTCTCGCTGTATTGTCGATCTGCGTCTCGCTGTATTGTCGATCTGCGTCTCGCTGTATTGTTGATCTGCGACTCACTGTATTGTCGATCTGCGTCTCGCTGTATTGTCGATCTGCGTCTCGCTGTATTGTCGATCTGCGTCTCACTGTATAGTCGATCTGCGACTCGCTGTATTGTCGATCTGCGTCACGCTGTATTGTCGATCTGCGACTCGCTGTATTGTCGATCTGTGTGTCGCTGTATTATCGATCTGTGTCTCACTGTATTATCGATCTGTGTCTCGCTGTATTATCGATCTGCGTCTCACTGTATTATCGATCTGTGTCTCGCTGAATTATCGATCTGCGTCTCGCTGTATTATCGATATGTGTCTCGCGGTATTATCGATCTGCGACTCGCTGTATTATCGATCTGCGTCTCGCTGTATTATCGATATGTGTCTCGTGGTATTATCGATCTGCGACTCGCTGTATTATCGATCTGCGTCTCGCTGTATTATCGATATGTGTCTCGCGGTATTATCGATCTGCGCCTCGCTGTATTATCGATCTGCGCCTCGCTGTATTATCGATCTGCGCCTCGCTGTATTATCGATCTGTGTCTCACTGTATTATCGATCTGCGACTCGCTGTATTGTCGATGCACGTCTCGCTGTATTATCGATCTGCGACTCGCTGTATTGTCGATGCACGTCTCGCTGTCTTATCAATCTGTGTCTCGCTGTATTCATAGAATCATAGAAACCCTACAGTGCAGAAGGAGGCCATTCGGCCCATCGAGTCTGCACCGACCACAATCCCACCCAGGCCCTACCCCCACATATTTACCCGCTAATCCCTCTAACTACACATCTCAGGGACAATTTTTAACCTGGCCAATCAACCTAACCCGCACATCTTTGGACTGTGGGAGGAAACCGGAGCACCCGGAGGAAACCCACGCAGACACGAGGAGAATGTGCAAACTCCACACAGACAGTGACCCGAGCCGGGAATCGAACCCGGGACCCTGGAGCTGTGAAGCAGCAGTGATAACCACTGTGCTACCGTGCCGCCGTCTCACTGTATTATCGATCTGCGTCTCGCTGTATTATCGATCTGCGCCTCGCTGTAATATCGATTTGTGTCTCGCTGTATTATCGATCTGCACCTCGCTGTATTATCGATCTGTGTCACACTGTATTATCGATCTGCGCCTCGCTGTATTATCGATCCGTGTCTTGCTGTATTCTCGATCTGCGTCTCGCTGTATTATTGATCTTCGCCTCGCTGTATTATCGATCTGCGCCTCGCTATATTATCGATCTGTGTCACACTGTATTATTGATCTGCGCCTCGCTGTATTATCGATCCGTGTCTCGCTGTATTATCGATCTGCGCCTCGCTGTATTATCGATCTGCGCCTCGCTGTATTATCGATCTGTGTCACACTGTATTATCGATCTGTGCCTCGCTGTATTATCGATATGCGTCTCGCTGTATTATCAATCCGCGACTAGCTGTATTATCGATCCACGTCTCGCTGTATTATTGATCTGCCCCTCGCCGTATCATCGATCCGCGTCTCACTGTATTATCGATCTGCGACTCGCTGTATTACCGATCCGTGTCTCGCTGTATTATCGATCTGCGTCTCGCTGTATTATCGATCTGCGCCTCGCTGTAGTGTCGATCTGCGACTCGCTGTATTACCGATCCGTGTCACACTGTATTATTGATCTGCTCTTGCTGTATTAGCGATCTGCGCCTCGCTGTATTATTGATCTGCCCCTCGCTGTATCATCGATCCGTGTCTCGCTGTATTATCGATCTGCGACTCGCTGTATTACCGATCCGTGTCTCGCTGTATTATCGATCTGCGTCTCGCTGTATTGTTGACCTACGTCTCATTGTATTATCGATCTGCGTCTCGCTGTGTTATCGATCCACATCTCGTTGTATTATCGATCCGCGTCTCGCTGTTTTGTCGATCTGTGTCTCGCTGTATTGTCGATCTGCGTCTCGCTGTATTGTCGATCTGCGACTCGCTGTATTATCGATCTGTGTCTCGCTGTATTATCGATCTGCGCCTCGCTGTATTGTCGATCTGCACCTCGCTGTATTATCGATCTGCGTCTCGCTGTATTATCGATCTGCGTCTTGCTGTATTATCGATCTGCGCCTCGCTGTATTATCATTCCGCAACTCGCTGTATTATCGATCTGCGCCTCGCTGTATTGTCGATCTGCGACTCGCTGTATTATCGATCTGCGTCTCGCTGTATTGTCGATCTGCGACTCGCTGTATTATCGATCTGCGTCTCGCTGTATTGTCGATCTACGTCTCGCTGTATTGTCGATCTGCGACTCGCTGTATTATCGATCTGTGTCTCGCTGTATTATCGATCTGCGCCTCGCTGTATTGTCGATCTGCACCTCGCTGTATTATCGATCTGCGTCTCGCTGTATTATCGATCTGCGTCTTGCTGTATTATCGATCTGCGCCTCGCTGTATTATCATTCCGCAACTCGCTGTATTATCGATCTGCGCCTCGCTGTATTGTCGATCTGCGACTCGCTGTATTATCGATCTGCGTCTCGCTGTATTGTCGATCTGCGACTCGCTGTATTATCGATCTGCGTCTCGCTGTATTATCGATCTGCGTCTCGCTGTATTGTCGATCTGCGACTCGCTGTATTATCGATCTGCGTCTCGCTGTATTATCGATCTGTGTCTTGCTGTATTATCCATCTGCGTCTTGCTGTATTATCGATCTGCGCCTCGCTGTATTGTCGATCTGCGACTCGCTGTATTATCGATCTGCGCCTCGCTGTATTGTCGATCTGCGACTCGCTGTATTATCGATCTGCGTCTCGCTGTATTGTCGATCTGCGACTCGCTGTATTATCGATCTGCGTCTCGCTGTATTGTCGATCTGCGACTCGCTGTATTATCGATCTGCGTCTCGCTGTATTATCGATCTGTGTCTTGCTGTATTATCGATCTGCGTCTTGCTGTATTATCGATCTGCGACTCGCTGTATTATCGATCTGTGTCTCGCTGTATTATCGACCTGTGTCTTGCTGTATTATCGATCTGCGTCTTGCTGTATTATCGATCTGCGCCTCGCTGTATTGTCGATCTGCGACTCGCTGTATTATCGATCTGCGCCTCGCTGTATTGTCGATCTGCGACTCGCTGTATTATCGATCTGCGACTCGCTGTATTATCGATCTGTGTCTTGCTGTATTATCGATCTGCGTCTTGCTGTATTATCGATCTGCGTCTCGCTGTATTGTCGATCTGCGACTCGCTGTATTATCGATCTGCGCCTCGCTGTATTGTCGATCTGCGACTCGCTGTATTATCGATCTGCGTCTCGCTGTATTATCGATCTGCGTCTCGCTGTATTATCGATCTGCGTCTCGCTGTATTGTCGATCTGCGACTCGCTGTATTATCGATCTGCGTCTCGCTGTATTGTCGATCTGCGTCTCGCTGTATTATCGATCTGCGACTCGCTGTATTATCGATCTGCGCCTCGCTGTATTGTCGATCTGCGACTCGCTGTATTATCGATCTGCGTCTCGCTGTATTATCGATCTGCGTCTCGCTGTATTATCGATATGTGTCTCGCGGTATTATCGATCTGCGCCTCGCTGTATTATCGATCTGCGCCTCGCTGTATTATCGATCTGCGCCTCGCTGTATTATCGATCTGTGTCTCACTGTATTATCGATCTGCGACTCGCTGTATTGTCGATGCACGTCTCGCTGTATTATCGATCTGCGACTCGCTGTATTGTCGATGCACGTCTCGCTGTCTTATCAATCTGTGTCTCGCTGTATTCATAGAATCATAGAAACCCTACAGTGCAGAAGGAGGCCATTCGGCCCATCGAGTCTGCACCGACCACAATCCCACCCAGGCCCTACCCCCACATATTTACCCGCTAATCCCTCTAACTACACATCTCAGGGACAATTTTTAACCTGGCCAATCAACCTAACCCGCACATCTTTGGACTGTGGGAGGAAACCGGAGCACCCGGAGGAAACCCACGCAGACACGAGGAGAATGTGCAAACTCCACACAGACAGTGACCCGAGCCGGGAATCGAACCCGGGACCCTGGAGCTGTGAAGCAGCAGTGCTAACCACTGTGCTACCGTGCCGCCGTCTCACTGTATTATCGATCTGCGTCTCGCTGTATTATCGATCTGCGCCTCGCTGTAATATCGATTTGTGTCTCGCTGTATTATCGATCTGCACCTCGCTGTATTATCGATCTGTGTCACACTGTATTATCGATCTGCGCCTCGCTGTATTATCGATCCGTGTCTTGCTGTATTCTCGATCTGCGTCTCGCTGTATTATTGATCTTCGCCTCGCTGTATTATCGATCTGCGCCTCGCTATATTATCGATCTGTGTCACACTGTATTATTGATCTGCGCCTCGCTGTATTATCGATCCGTGTCTCGCTGTATTATCGATCTGCGCCTCGCTGTATTATCGATCTGCGCCTCGCTGTATTATCGATCTGTGTCACACTGTATTATCGATCTGCGCCTCGCTGTATTATCGATATGCGTCTCGCTGTATTATCAATCCGCGACTCGCTGTATTATCGATCCACGTCTCGCTGTATTATTGATCTGCCCCTCGCCGTATCATCGATCCGCGTCTCACTGTATTATCGATCTGCGACTCGCTGTATTACCGATCCGTGTCTCGCTGTATTATCGATCTGCGTCTCGCTGTATTATCGATCTGCGCCTCGCTGTAGTGTCGATCTGCGACTCGCTGTATTACCGATCCGTGTCACACTGTATTATTGATCTGCTCTTGCTGTATTAGCGATCTGCGCCTCGCTGCATTATTGATCTGCCCCTCGCTGTATCATCGATCCGTGTCTCGCTGTATTATCGATCTGCGACTCGCTGTATTACTGATCCGTGTCTCGCTGTATTATCGATCTGCGTCTCGCTGTATTGTTGACCTACGTCTCATTGTATTATCGATCTGCGTCTCGCTGTGTTATCGATCCACATCTCGTTGTATTATCGATCCGCGTCTCGCTGTATTGTCGATCTGTGTCTCGCTGTATTATCGATCTGCGCCTCGCTGTATTGTCGATCTGCACCTCGCTGTATTATCGATCTGCGTCTCGCTGTATTATCGATCTGCGTCTTGCTGTATTATCGATCTGCGCCTCGCTGTATTATCATTCCGCAACTCGCTGTATTATCGATCTGCGCCTCGCTGTATTGTCGATCTGCGACTCGCTGTATTATCGATCTGCGTCTCGCTGTATTGTCGATCTGCGACTCGCTGTATTATCGATCTGCGTCTCGCTGTATTATCGATCTGCGTCTCGCTGTATTGTCAATCTGCGTCTCGCTGTATTGTCGATCTGCGACTCGCTGTATTATCGATCTGCGTCTCGCTGTATTATCGATCTGCGACTCGCTGTATTATCGATCTGTGTCGCGCTGTATTATCGATCTGCGCCTCGCTGTATTGTCGATCTGCACCTCGCTGTATTATCGGTCTGCGTCTCGCTGTATTATCGATCTGCGTCTTGCTGTATTATCGATCTGCGCCTCGCTGTATTATCATTCCGCAACTCGCTGTATTATCGATCTGCGCCTCGCTGTATTGTCGATCTGCGACTCGCTGTATTATCGATCTGCGTCTCGCTGTATTGTCGATCTGCGACTCGCTGTATTATCGATCTGCGTCTCGCTGTATTATCGATCTGCGTCTCGCTGTATTGTCGATCTGCGTCTCGCTGTATTGTCGATCTGCGACTCGCTGTATTATCGATCTGTGTCTCGCTGTATTATCGATCTGCGCCTCGCTGTATTGTCGATCTGCACCTCGCTGTATTATCGATCTGCGTCTCGCTGTATTATCGATCTGCGTCTTGCTGTATTATCGATCTGCGCCTCGCTGTATTATCATTCCGCAACTCGCTGTATTATCGATCTGCGCCTCGCTGTATTGTCGATCTGCGACTCGCTGTATTATCGATCTGCGTCTCGCTGTATTGTCGATCTGCGACTCGCTGTATTATCGATCTGCGTCTCGCTGTATTATCGATCTGCGTCTCGCTGTATTGTCGATCTGCGACTCGCTGTATTATCGATCTGCGTCTCGCTGTATTATCGATCTGTGTCTTGCTGTATTATCCATCTGCGTCTTGCTGTATTATCGATCTGCGCCTCGCTGTATTGTCGATCTGCGACTCGCTGTATTATCGATCTGCGCCTCGCTGTATTGTCGATCTGCGACTCGCTGTATTATCGATCTGCGTCTCGCTGTATTGTCGATCTGCGACTCGCTGTATTATCGATCTGCGTCTCGCTGTATTATCGATCTGTGTCTTGCTGTATTATCGATCTGCGTCTTGCTGTATTATCGATCTGCGACTCGCTGTATTATCGATCTGTGTCTCGCTGTATTATCGACCTGTGTCTTGCTGTATTATCGATCTGCGTCTTGCTGTATTATCGATCTGCGCCTCGCTGTATTGTCGATCTGCGACTCGCTGTATTATCGATCTGCGCCTCGCTGTATTGTCGATCTGCGACTCGCTGTATTATCGATCTGCGACTCGCTGTATTATCGATCTGTGTCTTGCTGTATTATCGATCTGCGTCTTGCTGTATTATCGATCTGCGTCTCGCTGTATTGTCGATCTGCGACTCGCTGTATTATCGATCTGCGCCTCGCTGTATTGTCGATCTGCGACTCGCTGTATTATCGATCTGCGTCTCGCTGTATTATCGATCTGCGTCTCGCTGTATTATCGATCTGCGTCTCGCTGTATTGTCGATCTGCGACTCGCTGTATTATCGATCTGCGTCTCGCTGTATTGTCGATCTGCGTCTCGCTGTATTATCGATCTGCGACTCGCTGTATTATCGATCTGCGCCTCGCTGTATTGTCGATCTGCGACTCGCTGTATTATCGATCTGCGTCTCGCTGTATTATCGATCTGCGACTCGCTGTATTATCGATCTGCGTCTCGCTGTATTGTCGATCTGCGACTCGCTGTATTATCGATCTGCGTCTCGCTGTATTGTCGATCTGCGTCTCGCTGTATTATCGATCTGCGACTCGCTGTATTATCGATCTGCGCCTCGCTGTATTGTCGATCTGCGACTCGCTGTATTATCGATCTGCGACTCGCTGTATTATCGATCTGCGTCTCGCTGTATTATCGATCTGCGACTAGCTGTATTATCGATCTGTGTCTTGCTGTATTATCGATCTGCGTCTCGCTATATCATCGATCTGCGACTCGCAGTATTATCGATCTGCGTCTCGCTGTATTATCGATCTGCGCCTCGCTGTATCGTCGATCTGCGACTCGCAGTATTATCGATCTGCGTCTCGCTGTATTATCGATCTGCGTCTCGCTATATCATCGATCTGCGACTCGCAGTATTATCGATCTGCGTCTCGCTGTATTATCGATCTGCGTCTCACTGTATTATCGATCTGCGTCTCGCTGTATTATCGATCTGTGTCTCGCTGTATTATCGATCTGCGTCTCGCTGTATTATCGATCTGCGCCTCGCTGTATCGTCGATCTGCGACTCGCTGTATTATCGATCTGCGTCTTGCTGTATTATCGATCTGCGTCTTGCTGTATTATCGATCTGCGTCTCGCTATATCATCGATCTGCGACTCGCAGTATTATCGATCTGCGCCTCGCTGTATTATCGATCTGCGCCTCGCTGTATTATCGATCTGCGTCTCGCTATATCATCGATCTGCGACTCGCAGTATTATCGATCTGCGCCTCGCTGTATTATCGATCTGCGCCTCGCTGTATTATCGATCTGCGTCTCGCTATATCATCGCTCTGCGACTCGCAGTATTATCGATCTGCGCCTCGCTGTATTATCGATCTGCGCCTCGCTGTGTTATCGATCTGCGTCTCGCTATATCATCGATCTGCGACTCGCAGTATTATCGATCTGCGCCTCGCTGTATTATCGGTCTGCGTCTCGCTGTATTATCGATCTGTGCCTCGCTGTATTATCGATCTGCGTCTCGCTATATCATCGATCTGCGACTCGCAGTATTATCAATCTGCGTCTTGCTGTATTATCGATCTGCGTCTCGCTCTATTATCGATCTGCGTCTCGCTGTATTATCGATCTGCGTCTCGCTGTATTATCGATCTGCGCATCGCTGTATTATCGATCTGTGTCTCGCTGTATTATTGATCTGCGCATCGCTGTATTATCGATCTGTGTCTCGCTGTATTATCGATCTGCGTCTCGCTGTATCATCGATCTGCGTCTCGCTGTATTACCGATCTGCGCATCGCTGTATTATCGATCTGTGTCTCGCTGTATTATTGATCTGCGCATCGCTGTATTATCGATCTGTGTCTCGCTGTATTATCGATCTGCGTCTCGCTCTATTATCGATCTGCGTCTCGCTGTATTATCGATCTGCGTCTCGCTGTATTATCGATCTGCGCATCGCTGTATTATCGATCTGTGTCTCGCTGTATTATTGATCTGCGTCTCGCTGTATCATCGATCTGCGTCTCGCTGTATTATCGATCTGCGTCTCGCTGTATTTTCGATCCGTGTCTCGCTGTATTATCGATGTGCGCCTCGCTGTATTATCGATTTGTGTCTCGCTGTATTATCGATCCGCGCCTCACTGTATTATCGATCGGCGCCTCGCTGTATTATCGATCTGCGCCTCACTGTATCCTCCATCCGTGTCTCACTGTATTATCGATCTGCGTCTTGCTGTATTATCGATCTGCGTCTCGCTGTATTATTGATCTTCGCCTCGCTGTATTATCGATCTGTGTCTCGCTGTATTATCGATCTGCGCCTCGCTGTATTATCGATCTGCGTCTTGCTGTATTATCGATCTGCGTCTCGCTGTATTATCGATCTTCGCCTCGCTGTATTATCGATCTGTGTCTCGCTGTATTATCGATCTGCGCCTCGCTGTATTATCGATCTGCGTCTTGCTGTATTATCGATCTGCGTCTCGCTGTATTATCGATCTTCGCCTCGCTGTATTATCGATCTGTGTCTCGCTGTATTATCGATCTGCGCCTCGCTGTATTATCGATCTGCGTCTCGCTGTATTATCGATCTGCGTCTCGCTGTATTATCGATCTGCGTCTCGCTGTATTATCGATCTGCGCCTCGCTGTATTATCGATGTGCGCCTCGCTGTATTATCGATTTGTGTCTCGCTGTATTATCGATCCGCGCCTCGCTGTATTATCGATCGGCGCCTCGCTGTATTATCGATCTGCGCCTCGCTGTATCCTCGATCCGTGTCTCACTGTATTATCGATCTGCGTCTCGCTGTATTATCGATCTGCGTCTCACTGTATTATCGTTCTGCGCCTCGCTGTATTATCGATCTGCGTATCGCTGTATTATCGATCTGCGTCTCGCTGTATTATCGATCTGCGTCTCGCTGTATTATCGATCTGCGCCTCGCTGTATTATCGATGTGCGCCTCGCTGTATTATCGATTTGTGTCTCGCTGTATTATCGATCCGCGCCTCGCTGTATTATCGATCGGCGCCTCGCTGTATTATCGATCTGCGCCTCGCTGTATTATCGATCTGCGCCTCGCTGTATCCTCGATCCGTGTCTCACTGTATTATCGATCTGCGTCTCGCTGTATTATCGATCTGTGTCTCGCTGTATTATCGATCTGCGTCTCGCTGTATCATCGATCTGCGTCTCGCTGTATTATCGATCTGCGTCTCGCTGTATTATCGATCTGCGTCTCGCTGTATTATCGATCTGCGTCTCGCTGTATTGTCGATCTGCAACTCGCTGTATTGTCGATCTGCGTCTCACTGTATAGCCAATCTGCAACTCGCTGTATTATCGATCTGCATCTCGCTGTATTGTCGATCTGCGTCTCGCTGTATTATCGATCTGCGTCTCGCTGTATTGTCGATCCGCAAATCGCTGTATTGTCGATCTGCAACTCGCTGTATTATCGATCTGCGTCTCGCTGTATTGTCGATCTGCAACTCGCTGTATTATCGATCTGCGTCTCGCTGTATTATCGATCTGCGTCTCGCTGTATTATCGATCTGCGTCTCGCTGTATTGTCGATCTGCGTCTCGCTGTATTATCGATCTGCGTCTCGCTGTATTGTCGATCTGCAACTCGCTGTATTGTCGATCTGCAACTCGCTGTATTATCGATCTGCATCTCACTGTATAGCCAATCTGCAACTCGCTGTATTATCGATCTGCGTCTCGCTGTATTATCGATCTGCGTCTCGCGGTTTTATCGATCTGCGTCTCGCTGTATTATCGATCTGCGCCTCGCTGTATTATCGATCTGCGCCTCGCTTTATCATCGATCTGCGCCTCGCTGTATTATCGATCTGTGTCTCGCTGTATTATCGATCTGCGCCTCGCTTTATCATCGATCTGCGCCTCGCTGTATTATCGATCTGTGTCTTGCTGTATTATCGATCTACGACTCGCTTTATCATCGATCTGCGCCTCGCTGTATTATCGATCTGCGCCTCGCTTTATCATCGATCTGCGCCAAGCTGTATTATCGATCTGTGTCTCGCTGTATTATCGATCTGTGTCTCGCTGTATTATCGATCTGCGACTGGCTGTATTATTGATCTGTGTCTCGCTGTATTATCGATCTGCGACTCACTGTATTATCGATCAGTGAGTCGCTGTATTATCGGTCTGCGACTCGCTTTATCATCGATCTGCGTCTCGCTGTATTATCGATCTGCGTCTCGCTGTATTATCGATCTGTGTCTCGCTGTATTATCGATCTGTGTCTCGCTGTATTATCGATCTGCGACTCGCTGTATTATCGATCTGTGTCTCGCTGTATTATCGATCTGCGACTCACTGTATTATCGATCTGTGTTTCGCTGTATTATCGATCTGTGAGTCGCTGTATTATCGATCTGTGAGTCGCTGTATTCTCGATCTGCGTCGCGCTGTATTATTGATCTGTGCCTCGCTGTATTATCGATCACAAGGGAAGCAGCAATCTGATTGTGGAAAATGAGATCGCACTGCCCCAGAAACTCAACACAGCCCCAGAAACCCAACACAGCCCCAGAAACTCAACACAGCCCCAGGGACTCAACACAGTCCCAGAAACTCAACACAGGACAAGAAACTCAACACAGCCCCAGGAATTCAACACAGCCCCAGAAACCCAACACAGCCCCAGAAACTCAACACAGCCCCAGGGACTCAACACAGTCCCAGATACTCCACACAGTCCCAGAAACTCAACACAGCCCCAGAAACTCAACACAGCCCCAGGAACTCAACACAGCCCCAGGAACTCAACACAGCCCCAGAAACTCAACACAGTCCCAGGGACTCAACACAGTCCCAGATACTCCACACAGTCCCAGAAACTCAACACAGCCCCAGAAACTCAACACAGCCCCAGGAACTCAACACAGCCCCAGGAACTCAACACAGCCCCAGGAACTCAACACAGCCCCAGAAACTCAACACAGCCCCAGAAACTCAACACAGTCCCAGGGACTCAACACAGTCCCAGGAACTCAACACAGCCCCAGGAATTCAACACAGCCCCTGAAACCCAACACAGCCCCAGAAACTCAACACAGCCCCAGGGACTCAACACAGTCCCAGATATTCCACACAGTCCCAGGAACTCAACACAGTCCCAGGAACTCAACACAGTCCCAGTGACTCAACACAGTCCCAGGAACTCAACACAGTCCCAGGGACTCAACACAGTCCCAGGAACTCAACACAGTCCCAGTGACTCAACACAGTCCCAGGGACTCAACACAGTCCCAGGGACTCAACACAGTCCCAGGGACTCAACACAGTCCCAGATACTCCACACAGTCCCAGATACTCCACACAGTCCCAGGAACTCAACACAGTCCCAGGAACTCAACACAGTCCCAGGAACTCAACACAGTCCCAGGGACTCAACACAGTCCCAGGGACTCAACACAGCCCCAGGATCTCAATACAGCCCCAGGAACCCAACACAGTCCCAGAAACTCAACACAGTCCCAGGAACTCAACACAGTCCCAGATACTCAACACAGTCCCAGATATTCCACACAGTCCCAGGAATTCAACACAGTCCCAGGGACTCAACACAGTCCCAGGGATTCAACACAGTGCCAGATACTCCACACAGTCCCAGGAACTCAACACAGTCCCAGGGACTCAACACAGTCCCAGGAACTCAACACAGTCCCAGGAACTCAACACAGTCCCAGGGACTCAACACAGTCCCAGGGACTCAACACAGCCCCAGGATCTCAATACAGCCCCAGGAACCCAACACAGTCCCAGAAACTCAACACAGTCCCAGGAACTCAACACAGTCCCAGATACTCAACACAGTCCCAGATATTCCACACAGTCCCAGGAATTCAACACAGTCCCAGGGACTCAACACAGTCCCAGGGATTCAACACAGTGCCAGATACTCCACACAGTCCCAGGAACTCAACACAGTCCCAGGGACTCAACACAGTCCCAGGG
The DNA here is from genome assembly GCF_964213995.1 of Mustelus asterias. Lineage (NCBI taxonomy): Eukaryota > Metazoa > Chordata > Chondrichthyes > Carcharhiniformes > Triakidae > Mustelus > Mustelus asterias. The sequence continues at coordinate 7,419,656 of NC_135812.1, forward strand.
ACTCAACACAGTCCCAGATACTCCACACAGTCCCAGGAATTCAACACAGTCCCAGAAACTCAACACAGTCCCAGAAACTCAACACAGTCCCAGGAACTCAACACAGTCCCAGGAACTCAACACAGTTCCAGGAACTCAACACAGCCCCAGGATCTCAATACAGCCCCAGGAACCCAACACAGTCCCAGATACTCAACACAGTCCCAGATACTCAACACAGTCCCAGATACTCAACACAGTACCACGAGCTCAACACAGCCCCAGGAATTCAACACAGCCCCAGAAACTCAACACAGCCCCAGAAACATCAACAAAGCCCCAGGAACTCAACACAGCCCCAGAAACTCAACACAGCCCCAGAAACTCAACACAGCCCCAGAAACTCAACACAGCCCCAGAAACTCAACACAGCCCCAGAAACTCAACTCAGCCCCAGAAACGCAACACTGTCCCAGATACTCAACACAGTCCCAGGGACTCAACACAGTCCCAGATACTCCACACAGTCCCAGAAACTCAACACAGCCCCAGGGACTCAACACAGTCCCAGAAACCCAATACAATCCCAGATACTCTAACACTGCCCGAACCCTAAACCACGCAGACTGACACTGATCTCTGTGAGCCTCAGTATGAGGGTAGATCTCAGTCAAGGGGAGATACTGAGTAGAGGGAGAGAGAGAGAGTGTGTGAGAGAGAGAGGGAAAGAGGGAGGGAGAGGGAGAGAGAGCGAGGGAGAGGGATGGGCAAACATGGAGGGGTGTCCCGATGCCCATGGGGGCGGGGTGGAGGCAGGAAGTAGGGGTTCTCCGGCACTGTGAGATTGGGGCACCTTTCGAAACGTTGCCCAATCGCTTTGCAGCCAGGTTCACCCGCGTGTTTAGGCCCCACTCCTGCCAGAACCAGTGCATAGCTCACCACTCTCCCAAAATACCACTCGGTTTGGGACGATTGTGGTCCGGACTGTGCTGGACAGAATGGCACGGATCATTCCGGTATTCTCACCGTGACAGCACTTTGTCATTTTTTGGGAAAATCGTGGTCAATGGGCCACCCGTTTCAGACAGAGATGAGGGAAGAATATTCCTCTCACAGGGTTATGGGTCTTTGGAATTCTCTTCCTGTAAAGGCAGTGGAAGCGGAATCCCCAGATACCAGTGAGAGAGATACGTGATAAGCCAGGAGGTGAAAGGTTATCCGGAGTGGCTGGGAATGTGAAGTTCAGGTTAACGTTAGATCAGCTGGGATCTGATAGAATATTGCAACAGACCCAAGGGGCTGAGTGGCCTCAGCTCTTAATTCATATTGTTTTTTGGAGTTTAGGAGGAATCAGGTTAAATATAAAGGCATTTGCATTCACCCCCCTCTGTCTGAATAGGGGAGATGGGGGGGGGGGGTGAAGGGGGGAGTTGGGGGGTAAGGGAGGAGTTGGGGGTGAAGGGGAGTTGGGGAGTGAGGGATGAATTGGTGGGTGAGTTAGGGAGGGAGTTGGCGTGTGAAGGGGAGTTGGGGAGAGTTGGGGGGTTGAGGGGGAGTTGGGGGTGAGTTGGGGAATGTATTAAGGGGAGTTGGGGGGTGAGTTAGTGGGGAGTTGGTGGGTGAAGGGGAGTCGGGGGGGGTGAGGGGGAGTTTTGGGGATGTGGTGGAGAGTTGGGGGGTGAGTTAGGGGGGAGTTGGTGGGTGAGTTGGGGGTGAGGTTGGGGGGTGAATTAGGGGGGTGGGTTAGAGGGGAGTTGCAGCCAGAGGCTAGAACTTGCCCATTCTGGGAATAGCTGCTGGATCAGAATGAGCTGATCCGCAGTTTGTTGGAATGTTTGAAAGGCTGAGAGAAGTCGGATCAAATCCACAGGAAGGGAGAACGCGGAGAATTTAATTGCTGAACTCCTTGTCTTGGAGCCTGCTTGTTATTCCCATTCAGATCACTGAACCTCCCCCCTCCCCACCCCCCCTCCCCCATCCCTCGGGGTGTGTTGATGCCCCGATTTGTTCAGTCACTCACTGGTTTTGTTTGGTGTTCACTCAGGATCCAAACTCCCCAACATCCGTCTGTGCTGAGGACAGATTGAGATGAGGGTACACAGAGAGAGAGGCTCAGTTCTGATCCTCTCTGTCTCAGCTGTTACATTGGCCCAGTTATCACTCTGTATCAGATTGACGCTCGGGGCTGTTGTAGACTCAGTGATACGGGGAGACTGCGGTTAACCAGACTGAAAACCAAACGGGAAGAAAATAAACTGTTCGTTCACATAAATATCAAGCCAGACCAACTCTCGAAACATCTGCACAAAATCAACGCTGACACTCCAGTGCTGAGGGAGTGCAGCCCTGTTGGAGGTGCAGACATTAAACCGAGACCCCATTTGTCCTCTCAGATTAGATATGAAGGATTCTGGGCGGAATTTTACCGCCCGAGGTTCGTGCGATCCCACCCGAGACTAACGGAGAATGCCGTTCTCCGAATCCCGCTCGCCCCCTGGATTGGGGCAGGCTTGCCAGTAAAATTCATGTCTCTGTGTCACTATTTTGAGAAGTGTAGAGTTCTCCCTGTCATCCTGACCGATATTTAACCCTCCACCAAAGCAGATTATCTGATCATTATCGCTTTGATTCTTGTGGGGGCTTGCTGCGTGTAAACTGGTTGCCATGTTTCCTACACGAAAAAAAAAGTACTTCATACTTTGTGATTTTCTGAGTTTGCGATAGGCACTATATAAATGCAAGTCTAAAGGACCACCAGTGATCACAAATGAGAATTGTTCTTGGTTTTTACTGGGTTAAAGTAAAAAGTTTATTTATTAGTGTCACAAGTAAGGTTTACATTAACACTGCAATGAAGTTACTGCGAAAATCCCCGAGTCGCCACACTCCGGCGCCTGAACGGGTCGATGTACCTAATCAGGAGAGTGGGAGTAGTGAGAGACAGAGATTGAAAAACCCTCAAACTGATCCAACTGAGTGCGGTGAACTTGGAGATTATCTTAGTTTCTGAGGAAGTTACACTGTTATAAGACCATAAGATATAGGAGCAGAATTAGGCCACTCGGCCCATCGAGTCTGCTCCGCCATTCAATCATGGCTGATATTTTTCTCATCCCCATTCTCCTGCCTTTTCCCCATAACCCCTGATCCCCTCATTAATCAAGAACCTATCTATCTCTGTCTTAAAGACACTCAATGACCCGGCCTCCACAGCCTTCTGCGGCAAAGAGTTCCACAGATTCACCGCTCTCTGGCTGAAGAAATTCCTCCTCATCTCTATTTTAAAGGATCATCCCTTTAGCCTGAGGTTGTGCCCTCTGGTTCTAGTTTTTCCTATTAGTGGAAACATCCTCTTCACATCCACTCTATCCAGGCCTCGCAGTATCCTGTAAGTTATGGACTCAAACAATTGGCAGGAAAAGACTAGATGCCCAACATCTAATCTTGGCAGCACCGTGATGAGATGCCCCCCTCCTCCCACCCCGACCCCGCTCTCTCTGTGTAGTCTGGAGAAGGAAAAGCATCCCAGGACTGACAAAGGGAAAATGCATCTTGTTCAATTCTCTCTGACTTCCCTCAGATACATGAAATCAGCCTTGGGAGTTCACCCTGAATCTGCGTGTGTGAACTTCCAAATTAAACACATCCACTTGCCTTTCGTAGATTGCTTCTGTTAAGTTGTGTTTGTATTTTTACACCAGATAAATACACTCACCCTTTCCCTCGTGTTGACCTTCTCCAGATGCTGATTGGCTCCAGATGTTTTTTCTTGGCAGCAAGCTGGCGTTCGCTATGGTGACAGAAGTTGCCTATCACCATCATCATCTTTCTGTCTTTTCTCTTTCAGTAATGCCCCCTTCTCATTGGCTGCGGCATTGGCAAGGGCGACAACAAACGAAATCCTTCAGAGTGACCTCTCCGTTCTCCACTATGTGCCGAAGCTTCTGGATGGGACTGATGGGATCACCCGTAAGTTTTTTCTATTTGTTCCTGGGATGTGAGTGTCATTGGCCAGGCCAGCGTTTACTGCCCATTCCTAATTCCCTTGAGAAGGTGGTGGTGGGCCGCCTTCTTGAATCGCTGCAGTCCCTGAAGTGTAGGTACACCCACCATGCTGTTAGGGAGGGAGTTCCAGGATTTTGACCTGGGTGACAGTGAAGGAATGGCCGATATATTTCCAAGTCGGGATGGTGAGTGGCTTGGAGGGGAACTTGCAGGTGGTGGCGTTCCCAGGTATCTGCTGCCCTTGTGGTAGGCACGGTAGCACTGTGGTTAGCACTGCTGCTTCACAGCTCCAGGGTCCCGGGTTCGATTCCCGGCTCGGGTCACTGTCTGTGTGGAGTTTGCACATTCTCCTCGTGTCTGCGTGGGTTTCCTCCGGGTGCTCCGGTTTCCTCCCACAGTCCAAAGATGTGCGGGTTAGGTTGATTGGCCAGGTTAAAAATTGTCCCTGAGATGCGTAGTTAGAGGGATTAGCGGGTAAATATGTGGGGGTAGGGCCTGGGTGGGATTGTGGTCGGTGCAGACTCGATGGGCCGAATGGCCTCCTTCTGCACTGTAGGGTTTCTATGATTTCTTGTCCTTCTAGATGGTAGTGGTTACAGGTTTGGAAGGTGCTGCCTAAGGAGCCTTGGTGAGTTAATACAGTAAATCTTGTAGATGGTACACACTGTGCGTCAGTGGTGGAGGGGGTGAATGTTTGTGGATGGGGTGCCAATCAAACGGTTGCTGTATCCTGGATGGTGTCGAGCTTCCTGAGTGTTATTGGAGCTGCACCTGTCCAGGCAAGGAGAGAATATTCTGTTAGAGACGGTGAAAATGCAGCAGCTGTGGGGAGGAGATGTAAAGAATAGAATTGCATCACTAAACCTCTCCCCCTCCTCCTCTTTTAAGACACTGCCTGAAACTTAACTCTTTGGGCAGGTTTTCTGGTCCCTGACCTCATGTTTCTTTATGTAGCCCAGTGTTAAATTGTGCTGATGATGTTTCTTGGAAGACCCATGGGACATCACAATTCATTAAAGGTGCCATATAAATTCAAGTTGTTGTTGAAAGAGTGGAGCGGAAGAGAGGGGTCTCGAGGACAGCATCTATCTAGAGTGACTAGTTACCTGGAACAAGGCACAAAAGCAGGCCATTTGGCCCAAACCAGTCCATGCCGGTGCTTATGCTCCACTCGAACCCCTTCCCATCTTTCCTCATTGGAATTGCTACTTCCCTAATATCCCCTTAAACACTCTGACACCATTCACCTCAACCATGCCTAGTAGCCCAGAGTTCCACCTCCTCACCAACCTCTGGGTAAAGAACGTTTTCCTGAATGTCCGATTATCTTATACTGATGGCTCTTGCCTACACTTGGGAACATTTTCCGAAGATTAAGACTGGCTGCATTTTGCTATCGTGTCACTAAGGCTACTTTCCAGTTAACACCACCCTCTTCGAGAGGAACCAGCAACTCAGCAGCGCCATCAGTGGCCAGTGTTGGAGCTGCACCTGGAGGGCATATCGATGGCCATACACTCAGGTAAGCAGGGTCTGGGAGCATTTGTTGCCCATCCCTAAATGCCCTTGAACTGAGTGTCTCGCTTGGCCTTTTCAAAGGCTGTTAAGAGTCAGCCACATTGCTGTGGCTCTGGAGTCACATGTAGGCCAGACCGGGTAAGGACGGCAGATTTCATGTGACATCCAAAGATGTGCGGGTTAGGTTGATTGGCCAGGTTAAAAAAAAAATTGCCCCTTCGAGTCTGCACATTCTCCTCGTGTCTGCGTGGGTTTCCTCCGGGTGCTCCGGTTTCCTCCCACAGTCCAAAGATGTGCGGGTTAGGTTGATTGGCCAGGTTAAAAATTGTCCCTGAGATGCGTAGTTAGAGGGATTAGCGGGTAAATATGTGGGGGTAGGGCCTGGGTGGGATTGTGGTCGGTGCAGACTCGATGGGCCGAATGGCCTCCTTCTGCACTGTAGGGTTTCTATGATTTCCTTCCCTAAAGGCCATTAGTGAACCAGATGGGTTTTCACAACAATTGATGGTTTCACGGCCACTGTTACTGAGGCCAGTTTTCGCTTCCAGATTTCATTAATCGGCCTCCTGTCTCTGGTCTACTTTCTACTTTCTGGGAATTGACGGATACCTTTTGATTTGATTTATTATTGTCACATGTATTAGTATACAGTGAAAAGTATTGTTTTTTGCGCGCTATACAAAGCATACCATTCATAGAGAAGGAAACGAGAGAGTGCAGAATGTAGTGTTACAGTCATAGCTAGGGTGTAGCGAAAGATCAACTTAATGCGAGGGAGGTCCATTCAAAAGTCTGACAGCAGCAGGGAAGAAGCTGTTCTTGAGTCGGTCGGTACGTGACCTCAGACTTTTGTATCTTTTTCCTGACAGAAGAAGGTGGAAGAGAGAATGTCCGGGGTGTGTGGGGTCCTTAATTATGCTGGCTGCTTTGCCGAGGCAGCGGGAAGTGTAGACAGAGTCAATGGATGGGAGGCTGGTTTGCGTGGTGGATTGGGTAGTCCATTTGAGGCCAATTTGTGGGCACTCTTCATATATGGTCTTGGTTTCCCAAGGCTCCACCCATGTGGTCACAGCCCCTAATTTGATTGGTAATGCCTCCTCGTTGGAAGGGAGAGGGGTGGGGTGGTGGATGGGGGGCGGGGGGGTGGTGGTGTCAGAGAAACATCCGGCAAAACAAGCCAGTCTGGATCCAGTGGGATAAGGGTCATGGCTAGGGTTAGAAACATAGAAGATAGGAGCAGGAGAAGGCCATTCGGCCCTTCGAGACTGTTCTGCCATTCATCATGATCATGGCTGATCAAAGAACAAAGAAAATTACAGCACTGGAACAGGTCCTCCAGCCCTCCAAGCCTGCACCGACCATGCTGCCCGACTGAACTAAAACCCCCTACCCTTCCGGGGACCATATCCCTCTATTCCCATCCTATTCATGTACTTGTCAAGACGCCCCTTAAAAAGTCACTATCGTATCTGCTTCCACTACCTCCCCCGGCAGCGAGTTCCAGGCACCCACCACCCTCTGTGTAAAAAACTTGCCTCATACATCTTCTTTAAACCTCGCCCCTCGTAATTGAGTTTTCTAAACCCAATAGCCTAATCCTGCTCTCTTCCCATAACCTTTGATCCCATTCGCCCCAAGTGCTATATCCAGCCGCCTCTTGAATACATTCAATGTTTTGGCATCAACTACTTCCTGTGGTAATGAATTCCACAGACTCACCACTCTTTGGGTGAAGAAATGTCTCCTCACCTCCATCCTAAATGGTCTACCCCGAATCCTCAGACTGTGACCCCTGGTTCTGGACTCCCCCACCATCGGGAACATCCTCCCTGCATCTACCCTGTCTAATCCTGTCAGAATTTTATAAGTCTCGATGAGATCCCCCTCTTCATTCGTCTGAACTCCAGCGAAAACAATCCTAACCTCGTCAATCTCTCCTCAAACATGGGTCCCACCACTGACACTCTGCGTTCCCAGGCTGGAGGTCAGCCCGGCATTGGGATCGGGGAGCCTGGATCTAACCCTCAATCCATGCTGGTTATAAAGTCCAGTGCAGTGAGTGAGGCAGTGTGTGACAGTAACTCTCCTCAGTCTCTCCGAGTTTAAGTGAGCTATAATTTACTCTATGATTGGAGTTGAGTGAGTGCCAAGCACACAGCTGGGGTGGCTTTCAATTAATTCAGCCGCATTTTCTTTGAAGAGTTTATTAAGCTGTGTGTATGGATTTCCCCTCAGAACCTCTCAATCAATGTTTAAAAAAAGAATTTTATTGAGACGAGTGAGCCGCCCGGGTGGTTTAGTAAGTGAGAGGCTGATCACTGTCCACGCCGGTCCCATCGTACAGCCTTAGCCAGCATCCTGAGGCACTGAGGCCAATTTTGAAGTTTCCTCCCTCTCCACCCTCCTCCCCTCCTCCACTCACTCACTCCCTCCTCCCCTCCCCCTCACTCACACCCTCCCTCCCTCCTTTGCTCATTCACTCCCTCACTCACACCCTTCTCCCCTCCTCTCCCTCCCCCTCCTCTCCCACTCTGCCTCCCTCCCTCCCTCTGCCTCCCTCCCTCTCTCCCTCCCCTCCTCCCTCACTCCCTGCTCTCCCTCACTCCCCTCTCTCCCTCCCCCATCCCTTTCCCCCTCTCTCCCTCCCTCTCCCCCCTCCTGCCCTCTCCCCCTCCCTCCCCTCCCTCACTCTCCCCCCCCTCCCTCCCTCTCCCCCCTCACTCCCTCCCTCGGCCTTGCTGCACTCTGCCTGAGTTGCAGTAACCAGCTGAAGGGCGAGATCATTCCCCTGTCATCGATTCCTCATCAATCGGCCGCTTCCATTTATTCAGTGAAGCATTGATCAGTTCCGACAGCGACAGTAAATAGTTCACCGTGACCTGCACATTCTGAGTGACCCTTTCAACCAGCCCCAGAGACAGCGAATGTCCTCCTGTTCCCCTCCCCCCACCCCAACACTTGCAGATGGCATTGTGCGGGGGGGAAGGTTTGGTACAGGGGGTATAATCATCTCAATTAGATCACTCTTTTAACTCCTAAATTGTGCTCAAATACAAGCCCAGTCTGTACAGCCTCACCTCAAACTCTAACTCTGGGCCGGCACGGTAGCACAGTGGTTATCACTGCTGCCTCACAGTGCCAGGGACCTGGGTTCGATTCCCGGCTTGGGTCACTGTCTGTGCGGAGTCTGCACGTTCTCCCCGTGTCTGCGTGGGTTTCCTCCGGGTGCTCCGGTTTTCTCCCACAGTCCGAAAGACGTGCTGGTTAGGGTGCATTGGCCGTGCTAAATTCTCCCTCAGTGTACCCGAACAGGCGCCGGAGTGTGGCGACTAGGGGATTTTCACAGTAACTTCATTGCGGTGTTAATGTAAGCCTTACTTGTGACGCTAATAAAATAAATGAATAAACCCTGTCCAGCTCGGGTGGGTCTGCACTGCACTCCCATCAAGGCCAACGGAACTTTCCGGAAATGTCCAGAACTGTACGCGGCATTCTGAATGCGGAGTCTGACCAGTGTATAACTGTGTGCGCTCCTTCCCAAATGGAGCTCAGTGCCACACGAGGGGAAGCTCAGTAAATACACACAGGGAAAGGAATGGAAAGCGACACTGCCAGTCAGAGGAAGCAACATGGGAGGAGGCTTGTGTGGAGCATGGGCAGCACATGGATCGGAGGAGGAACGGGTGAGGACTCTGGGTCTGTACTCGTTGGAGTTTAGAAGGATGAGGGGGGATCTTATTGAAACTTACAGGATACTGCGAGGCCTGGATAGAGTGGACATTGAGAGGATGTTTCCACTAGTAGGAAAAACTAGAACCAGAGGGCACAACCTCAGGCTAAAGGGACAATCCTTTTAAACAGAGATGAGGAGGAATTTCTTCAGCCAGAGAGTGGTGAATCTATGGAACTCTTTGCCGCAGAAGGCTGTGGAGGCCAGGTCATTGAGTGTCTTTAAGACAGAGATAGATAGGTTCTTGATTAATAAGGGGATCAGGAGTTATGGGGAAAAGGCAGGAGAATGGGGATGAGAAAAATATCAGCCATGATTGAATGGCGGAGCAGACTCGACGGGCCGAGTGGCCTAATTCTGCTCCTGTGTCTTATGGTCTTATCAGATGGGCTGAATGGCCTGTGTCTGTGCTGTAAATTCAGCAACATTCTCTGCAGCAATAAACAAAATGCAATCAATATTTCATAAGAATAGAATGCTGACAGAGTGATTTTAAAATGGGGATTATCTGATTATATCCCCTTACATTTCCAAAAGCAGAGAATGATCTATTGGAAGCGTTTAAGACAATGAAAGGTCAGGCAGAGGTAAGCATTGCCTTTGAATCATAGAAACCCTACAGTGTAGAAAGAGGCCATTCGGCCCATCGAGTCTACACCGACCACAATCCCACCCAGGCCCTACCCCCATATCCCTACATATTTACCCGCTAATCCCTCTAACCTACGCATCTCAAGACACTAAGGGGCAATTTTAGCATAGCCAATCAACCTAACCCGCACATCTTTGGACTGTGGGAGGAAACCGGAGCACCCGGAGGAAACCCACGCAGACACGAGGAGAATGTGCAAACTCCACACAGACAGTGACCCAAGCCGGGAATCAAACCCAGGTCCCTGGAGCTGTGAAGCAGCAGTGCTAACCACTGTGCTACCGTGCCGCCCTATTGATTAGGGAAGCGCACAGGAGGGAGCCTTAAGACTCGAGCCCGGCCATTTCAGGGCAAGTCAGGAAGCTTCCAACAAAGACTGCTAGAAATCTGGAACTCTCTCCCCAGAAAAATGGCTGAGCACGGAAGTGAACGGAAAATTCCAAACTGAGCTTGATAGTTGTCAAGCAAGGGGGATTATGGGTTTACAGAACCAAAGAGGGTAGATAACGGTCTGATAGAGATCAGCGATGATCTAACTGAATGGCAGAATGGGCTCGAGGGGCCGAATGGCCTCTTCCTTTGTGCATGTGGATCCATCTAATCTCACATGTTGGGGAGGTTCAGGGATTCATCGTCTTAGTTTCCCCTGAACAAGACAAGGGGAGATTGGCTGAAGTGAGTGTTTGTGTGTGTCTGTGCGTAGTGTGTGGTGTGTGTGTGTGAGTGAGTGGGTGTGCGGTGAACGTGTGCATGCATGTGTGCGGTGTGTGAGTACATGTGTACATGGTGTGTATGTGCGTGTGCGGTGTGAATGTGTGCGTGTTTGCAGGCTTGTACACGTGTTGTTAGTCAGATGCCACATTCTCTGATAGATGCAGCGCCATTTCCCGTACTGACCAGTACATGGGTGGCACTTAATCCACCAACAGTGTCACTGTTCGGGTCTAATCAACACTTTGGCAGCTCAGGTAGGAAGGTGAGACTGACCCCGTGACTGAGGTCGGGGGAGGGGGGAGGTCACAGAGAACCGCGAACAGTCTCAAGGACAAATTCCCAGGTCAAACAGCCCGTGCCTTGTTGCCTGGTAACCGGTTGTCAGTTCACAATGCGGCTTGTGTGAGGTAAGATGAAAAACGCTCCTTGTAGCTCTGATGCCAATTGTATTTCCTTCTCAAGGGCAAAGCCGTGTTTCAGGAGCCGGGAATGACTCAGTGCTTGCAATAAATGTGGTTAAAATGGAAAGGCAGGTTTGAAAGGAGGCAAGATGACAACAAAACACTGCAGTCCAGATGATGTCCTTTATTACAGAGAGGATGAGTCTGGGGGCGACTGGGAAAGGAGACAGTGACAGATGATTGTATTCCTACTGAGGTCGGTCTGTGTGACTGCGAGTCTTCTGCAGACGGTGTCCTCATTTCAGCTACAGAAGCCCTTGAACTTCTTTTTGTGCAGTTCCATTTAAAGTTCGGAGTAGATATCCAGCATTAGCACATTCAACATGGGAGAAACCTGGGTGACTGGTCAGGAGGGAGGGTGGGGGTGATGAAGGAGCCCCACTTTAACCCCTGCTCAATGACAGCACCAGCACTGTAACGGGGAAAAGCATTGTCATAGAGTCATAGAGGTTTACAGCATGGAAACAAGCCCCTCGGCCCAACTTGTCCATGCCGTTTTTTAAAAAACCCCTAAGCTAGTCCCAATTGCGCACATTTAGCCCATATCCCTCTATAGCCATCTTACCCATGTAACTGTCTAAATGCTTTTTAAAAGACAAAATTGTACCCGCCTCTACTACTACCCCTGGCAGCTTGTTCCAGACACTCGCCACCCTCTGTGTGAAAAAATTGCCCCTCTGGACCCATTTGTATCTCTCCCTTCTCACCTTAAACCTATGCCCTCTAGTTTTAGACTCCCTTACCTTTGGAAAAAGATATTGACTATCTAGCTGATCTGTGCCCTCATTATTTTATAGACCTCTAGAAGATCACCCCTCAGCCTTCTATGCTCCAGAGAAAAAAAGCCCCAGTCTATCCAGTCTCTCCTTATAACTCAAACCATCAAGTCCTGGTAGCATCCTAGTAAATCTTTTCTGCACTCTTTCTAGTTTAATAGTATCCTTTCTATAATAGGGTGGCCAGAATTGCACACAGTATTCCAAGTGTGGCCTTACCAAAGTCTTCAACAAGACATCCCAACTCCTATATTCAATGTTCTAACCAATGAAAGCAAGCGTGCTGAATGCCTTCTTCGCCACTCTGTCCACCTGTGACTCCACTTTCAAAGAGCTATGAACATGTACCCCTAGATCTCTTTGCTCTGTAACTCTCCCCAATGCCCTACCATTAACTGAGTAAGTCCTGCCCTGGTTCAATCTACCAAAATGCTCAGAAAAATGTAAGAAATAGGAGCTGGAAAAGGCCATTTGGCCCCTCAAGCCTGTTCCAGCATTCAACAAGATCAAAGCTGATCTCCTAGCTCAACTCCTACACTATCCCCTATCACTCTGTCCCCACTGAGCACAAAATCCTGCCCAGCCCAGCCTTGCAGATACTGAACTGAGCGTCCACAGCTCGCTGGAGAATTCACAACACTTCTCATTCCTGTACTAAAAGGCCAGCCCATTATTATGAGATTACATTAACACTGCAATGAAGTCACTGTGAAAATCCCCTAGTCGCCACACTCCGGCGCCTGTTCGGGTACACTGAGGGAGAACTTATCATGGCCAATGCTCCTAACCAACGTCTTTCAGACTGTGGGAGGAAACCGGAGGAAACCCACACAGACCATGGGGAGAACGTGCAAACTTCGCACCAACAGTGACCCAAGCCGGGAATTGAATCCCTGGCGCTGTGAGGCAGCAGTGCCAACCACTGTGCCAAAGAGGCGACTTGATCATATCTTAACGATCCTGAGGTGTATTGACCAGGTGGATATGGAGAGGATGTTTTGTCTTGTAGAAGAATCTAGAACTGGGGGGGTCACTGTTTAAAAATAAGGGGTCACTCATTTAAGACAGAGATGAGGACAGTTTTGTTCTCAGAGGGTGGTGAGTCTCTGGAACTCTCTTCCCCGAAAGGAAGGGGATGCAGAGTCTTTGAATATTTTAAAGGCAGAGCGAGATAGATTCTCGATTAATGAGGGGGTGAAAGGTAATTGGGGGTCAGTGGGACTGTGGGGTTAAGGTTACAATCAGATCAGCTGTGATCTTATTGAATGGCAGAACAGGATTGAGGGGCCGAGTGGCCTCCTCCTGCTCCTAATCCGTATGTTGGTATGTAATCCATGGAATTTGCTTGCAGGGAATGAGAGCAGAGTTCAGAAGGAGCTTTCCATTCAGCACCACAGGCGCTGATCTGATGAGTGGGTAACAGCCAGCCTAACTCTCTACTTCAAATACCATTCAGCTTGTTCAGTTCAGTCAGCCTGGATGAGATTCGTTTACGGGATGTGGGCGTCACTGGCTAGGCCAGCATTTGTTGCCCATCCCTATTTGCTCTTGCCAAGATGGTGGTGAGCTGCCTACTTGAATCGTTGCAGTCCGTGTGGCGTGGGTACACACACAGTGCCGTTACAGTGACAGTGAAGGATTGCCATTATAGTTCCAAGTCAAGTCAGGATGGTGTGGGGCTTGCAGGTGGTGGCGTTCCTCATGTATCTGCTGCCCTTGTCTTTCTAGGTGGTGGAGGTTGTGGGTTTGGAAGGTGCTGTCAAAGGAGGCTTGGTGAGTTGCTGCAGTGCATCTTGTGGATGGCGCACACGGTTGGTGGGGGGAGGGAGTGAAAGTTTAAGGTGCTGGATGGAGCACCAACAAAGGCTGCTTTGTTGATCATCTTGGGCAGACAAGTGGCAAGTAAGATTCACGCCACACAAATGCCAGGCAATGACCAATAAAAGACAATCTAACCACCACCCCTTGACATTCAATGGTGTTACCATCACTGAATCCCCCACTGTCAACATCCTTGGGGTTACCATTGACCAGAAACTCAACTGGACTCACCACATAAACACAGTGGCTACAAGAGCAGGTCAGAGGCTGCTAAAGTGCAAAGGGACTTGGGAGTCCTAGTCCAGGATTCTCTAAAGGTAAACTTGCAGGTTGAGTCCGTAATTAAGAAAGCAAATGTAATGTTGTCATTTATCTCAAGAGGCTTGGAATACAAAAGCAGGGATGTACTTCTGAGGCTTTATAAAGCACTGGTTAGGCCCCATTTGGAGTACTGTGAGCAATTTTGGGCCCCACACCTCAGGAAGGACATACTGGCACTGGAGCGGGTCCAGCGGAGATTCACACGGATGATCCCAGGAATGGTAGGCCTGACATACGATGAACGTCTGAGGATCGTGGGATTATATTCATTGGAGTTTAGGAGGTTGAGGGGAGATCTAATAGAAACTTACAAGATAATGAACGGCTTAGATAGGATGGACGTAGGGAAGTTGTTTCCATTAGCAGGGGAGACTAGGACGCGGGGGCACAGCCTTAGAATAAAAGGGAGTCACTTTAGAACAGAGATGAGGAGAAATTTCTTCAGCCAGAGAGTGGTAGGTCTGTGGAATTCATTGCCACAGAGGGCTGTGGAGGCCGAGACGTTGAGCGTCTTCAAGACAGAAATTGATAAATTCTTGATTTCTCGAGGAATTAAGGGCTATGGGGAGAGAGCGGGTAAATGGAGTTGAAATCAACCATGATTGAATGGTGGAGTGGACTCGATGGGCCGAATGGCCTTACTTCCGCTCCTATGTCTTATGGTCTTATGGAATTCTGCGATGAGTAACTCACCTCCTGACTCCCCAAAGCCTGTCCACCATCTACAAGGCACAAGTCAGGAGTGTGATGGAATACTCCCCACTTGCCTGGATGGGTGCAGCTCCAACAATACTCAAGAAGCTCGACACCATCCAGGACAAAGCAGCCCCGCTTAATTGGCACCACATCTACAAACATCCACTCCCTCCACCACTGACGCTCAGTAGCAGCAGTCTGTTACAAGATGCACTGCAGCAATTCACCAAAGATCCTTAGACAGCACCTTCCAAACCCACAACCATCTAGAAGGACAAGGGCAGCAGATACATGGGAGCACCACCACCTGCAAGTTCCCCTCTAAGCTACTCACCATCCTGACTTGGAAATATATCGCCATTCCTTCACAATCGCTGGGTCAGAATCCTGGAATTCCCTCCCTAATGGCATTGTGGGTCAACCCACAGCACATGGACTGCAGTGTTTCAAGAAGGCAGCTCACCACCTTCTCAAGGGCAACTAGGGATGGGCAATAAATGCTGGCCAGCCAGCGACGCCCATGTCCCACAAATGAATAAATAAAAATTTTGAGTGTTGTTGGAGTTGTATTTATACAGGCAGATGGAGGCTTACCCTTCACACTGCTGACTTGTACCTTGTGTTCAACAGTCAAATTAATAAATTCCAGTTTAAATGTAATGCCAGACACATATTTTAACTTATTGTCATTTAACCAATATTTGAAAGGGGGAAAAGTCCTATAAACAGAGGTAGCTTGCTGATTTGGAGAGAGGTGAAGAGCTGGATGCTGTTATCCACTGAAGTGTTGAACTGGGATAAAGAGGCTCTGGAGTTGCTGTGATCGGAGAGAAACATGATGCCTCCCGTTCTCAGTGACTGATATGACACAGCTGCTGACGAGAGAGCAGGTTAGGTTTCTGCACGATCGCTCCACGCTGCTTACTGACTCAGCTGTGTGTGCTCAGGCCCCCCCCCCCCCCTCCTTCCCCGCTATGAATGATTGATGTATAATACAGCACTCTGCAGGCTGGGTGAGACTGAGGGATCTTTTCCACTTCACCCTTCAGTAATTATTTATCCTGTGTGGAAATTGTATTGAGCAGTGAGTGGGGGAGGAAGCACTCCAGTTCAAATGTCCATTAACCCTTCCTGCGCCCCTGAGGAAAGCTCAGATAACCTTACCTCATTGTCGTGTGATGATTAAGGGCCGGCATTTATATAAAACTTTTGATGACCTCAGGACATTCCAAAGCACAATGAAGTGTGCAGTTGTAATGCAGGAACAGCGGCAGTTAATTTGTGCACAGCAAGCTCCCACAACCAGCGATGTGCTAATGACCAGATAGTCCGCATTGTGTGTGTTGATTGAGGGATAGATATTGACCAGGGAGAACGTGCCTGTTGTCCTGCGCAACAGGGGCCATGGATTATTTTACACCCACATGCAGGGGCACAAAGGGCCTCAGTTTGATATCTCACCGCATCCCCAACAGTGTGGCACTCCCTCTGGGAACATCAGCCTGGCTTTTGTGCTCCGGTCTCTGGAGCGGGGTTTGAACCCACAACCCTCTGGGTCAGAGGCGAGAGTGCTGCCCACTGAGCCACAGCTGACTCCTGGATTGTGAGCTGCACGATTGACATCTCCAGGTTCCTTGCTCAGTTTCTTTCCACCCAAGCACAGGTCGAACCTTGCTCAGTTACCTCCTGCTTCTTGACTGATGTTAGAACAAAGAACAGTACGGCACAGGAACAGGCCCTTCGGCCCTCCAAGCCCATGCCAATCATGATGCCCTAACTAAACGGTTAGTGGGACGGCACAGTGGTTAGCTTCACAGCGCCAGGGACCCGGGTTCGATTCCCAGCTTGGGTCACTGTCTGTGTGGAGTTTGCACGTTCTCCCCGTGTCTGCGTGGGTTTCTTCCGGGAGTTCCGCTTTCCTCCCACAGTCTGAAAGACGTGCTGGTTAGGTGCATTGGAACTCTTTGCCGCAGAAGGCTGTGGAGGCCGGGTCATTGAGCGTCTTTAAGACAGAGATAGATAGGTTCTTGATTAATAAGGGGATCAGGGGCTATGGGGAAAAAGCAGGAGAATGGGGATGAGAAAAATATCAGCCATGATTGAATGGCGAAGCAGACTCGACGGGCCGAGTGGCCTAATTCTGCTCCTATGTCTTATGGTCTTATGTCTTATGCATTGGCCATACAAATTTCTCCCTCAGTGTACCTGAACAGGCGCCAGAGTGTGGCGACTAGGGGATTTTCACAGTAACTTCATTGCAGTGTTAATGTGAGCCTATTTGTGACTCTAATAAATAAAGTTTTAAAACTTTTTAACGAAAATCCGTATCTCCCGATTCATGGACCCATCCAGAAGCCTCTTCAATATAATTTTCTGTTCCCTGACCTTTTCTCTCAACATCTCAGCTCGTTCAGGTCAAAGTGACGGAGACCGTTGCCCAATGGGCCAGCATAGGCAGGATGGGGCTGAATGGCCTCCGGCTGTACTCTAGCAATCTAACATTCTATGATTAATAGCAGGGGATTGACTTTTGCAGAGAATGATCAGCATTTGGAATTGACTTTGAGAATGGGGGGGCATGGTGGCCCAGTGGTTAGCACTGCTGCCTCACAACACCAGGGACCCGGGTTCAATTCTGGGCTTGGGTCACTGTCTGTGTGGAGATTGCACGCTCTCCCCATGTCTGCATGGGTTTCCTCTGGATGCTCCAGTTTCCTTCCACAGGAAGACATGCTGGTTTGGTGGATTGACCATGGTAAATGTGTGGGGTTATGGGGATAGGACTGAATGGCCTCCTTCTGCACTGTGGGGATTCTATGAATAGTGGAATCTCACCATTTAAGCACCTCTGGATGAATGAGTTAAGATGGGCCGAATGGCCCTCCCATCAAAAGCGATCTTGTGATATCCTAAAGCAGGTAGCAACTCCCTCAACGTCTGTTATCAGGGAAAGCGCAGTTTGCTATTGAGCATCAGAGCACGTTCGTTTCCTCAGATGGAAGTCTGTTTTTGATTGTGATGCTACCTTTCTCCATGTTGAGTGTAGAAGAGATTTGAATGGATTGGCCTTTGTGTTCTTGCAGAGTTTGACTCGACAAGGTTGTCTCGAATGGTGTTCACCAAACTCCACGAGGTTTGCTGCAGCTGGGTGAAAGATCTGCCACTCACTCGAAGGACGCACCCCTATTTCGAAACGTCCATCCACGCCATCAAAAACATGCGCAGGAAGATGGAGGACAAACATGTTTGTCTGCCGGATTTCAACACCCTCTTCAATCTGGAGGTAAGTGACAGCTACAGGTCTCAATGTATGCTGTGGACCCCAAGCTGAGCATCCTGTAGGATCCCTACAGTGCAGAAGGAGACTGTTCGAGAGCATCCCACCCTATCCCTGTAACCCCACGTATTTACCCCACTAATGACGCCACAGTGGTTAGTTGGCACTGCTGTCTCACAGCGCCAGGGACCCGGGTTCAATTCCTGGCTTGGGTCACTGTGTGGAGTTTGCACACTCTTCCCATGTCTGCGTGGGTTTTCTCTGGGTGCTCCGGTTTCCTCCCACAGTCTGAAAGACGTGCTGGTTAGGGTGCATTGGCCGTGTTAAATTCTCCCTCAGTGTACCTGAACAGGCGCCGGAGTGAGGCGACTAGGGGATTTTAACAAGTTACTTCTTTGCAGTATTAATGTAAGCCTGCTTGTGACACCAATAAATAAACGTAATCCCCCTAAATTACACATCTTGGGAGACTGAGGGGCAATTTAGCAATTTAGGTTTCCTCCCACAGTTCAAAGATGTGCGGGTTAGGTGGATTGGCCGTGCAAAATTGCCCCTTAGTGTCAAGGGGACTAGCTAGGGTAAATACATGGGGTTATGGGGATAGGGTCTGGGTGGGATTGTGGTCGGTGCAGACTCGATGGGCCGAGTGGCCTCCTTCTGCACTGTAGGGATTCTATGATTTTACGGAACTCACAGCCAGAGAGCTAACACTGATCCACTGCTGCCCCTCTCAGTTACCCCTTTATTCAGACAGTAATTCAGAACAGAACGTGACCCAGATACGAGGCAGGGAACTCTGCTGACTCACACTTGGTGAAGATCTGACAGTAACAGCTGTCACCAGCAGAATGTCTCATTGCAAAAACCCCCTCCTTCATCAATCTCTCCGTCTAAACCAGGGCTATTGCCAACTGCCAGGCTGAGTGGGGCCATGGGGAGAAGAGGGGTCACTCATTAGCCAATTATTTTAATCGTATGATTTAATGTGATTTATTATTGTCACGTGTATTAGTATACAGTGAAAAGTATTGTTTCTTGCGCACTATACAGACAAAGCATACCGTTCATAGAGAAGGAAAGGAGAGAGTGCAGAATGTAGTGTTACAGTCATAGCTAGGGTGTAAGAAATTGCATTAAAGCATTGTTAGTGAGTTTAAAAGAGTTAGAATGAAGTTTTAGAAGCATAGAACAAGAGTAAAAGATAGAATTAGAAGGTATGCTGGGCACAGCTTGCAAGAAGTCGCCTCGCTCCGGTGCCATCTTGGGGCGAATGGTTTGCGCGATGGTCTGGGCTGACTGAATGTATTGCTGTTTGTGGGATCTTTCTCTGCACACCGAGACATTTCCTAAGGGGACCAGACTTGGGAAAAGATAAAGCACCTCATTGGCTGTTAGTTGTTTTGTGAAATACAAGAACCTTCTCTGCCTTTCCGGAACTTTCCTCTTTCTCTCGCCAGGATCAGGAGGAGCAGTCATTTTTCGCTGTGTTTGATGGGCACGGAGGGGTAGACGCCGCAATCTACGCCTCCATCCACCTCCACGTGAACCTGATGCGACAGGAAATCTTCCAACACGACCCGGCTGAGGCACTGTGCCGCGCTTTCCGCCTCACAGATGAACGATTTGTCCAGAAAGCCGCCAGAGAGGTTCGTCCCCGACTCCCGGCCAAGCGCCAACTTCCAAACCCCCCCCCACCGTCTCCCGGGAAAACCCCCCCACCGACTCCCAGGAAAACCCTCGGCCGACTCCCGGGAAATCCCCCGCCGAGCGCCGACTTCCAAAACCCCCCTTTCGAGCCCCGACTCCCAAGAAAGAACCTCCACCGACTCCCGGGTAAACCCTCGGCCGAATCCCGAAAACCGAGCGCCGACTCCTGGGAAAGCCCCACCGAACGGCAGGGGCTCAGCTCCGGGACTGAGGGGCCCCAGACATTCATTCCCAGACCCCCCACACCCCAATACAAAACCCCCCACATACCCTCTTTCCCACATGCAACCCCCCCCCCCCCCCCACACACCCCTCACATACTCCCCCCACACGCTCCCCCCACCTCCCACTCTTCCCGTTGCTCCAGTTGGGATCAGTAATGTGCACACTGCGAGGGAACTGGGTCTGGAATTGAGCTCTTATACCTGGGGCAATGAGTCGATGTGACGTTAGCTCAACCTGTCAACTGATGTAGCACCCAGGAAATTCTGGGTGCCGCAGACAGGGTGGCCATTCGTCCTGTCACGTCTGTTCTAGCTTTTTGAATGTGCAGCACCACCTAGTCCCAGAGCTCCAGCTTCTCCCCCGATTACCCTGCAAGCCACTCCTCTTTATCCTACATTGTCCAATCACGTTTCATGGTTCCACCATCCCTGTCAGAGATGCGTTCCTGATCTTAACTCTCTTCAGTGAAGAGCTTCTTCATTTCCTTCTTCTCCAATTCTTCTGCCAATTATTTGAAGTCTCTGGTTGGCGACCTGCAGTTGAAATAGTTTCTCCCTACTTTCTTGAGACCCCTGTTTCATTTTGAATCCCTGTTTGTCTTCCCCAGAACTGTCTCTGCTGTGAGGAGAGCAATGCTAGTTCCTCCAATCTCTGGACATAACCGAGGTCCCTCCAGTTTTCTCTGTCCATTCATTCCAGTGAAAACTATTGTTGCAATTAGAAACTTGAGGGTTCTTTCTATCATAGAATCCCTACAGTGCAGAAGGAGGCCATTCAGCCCATCGAGTCTGCACCGACCACAATCCCACCCAGGCCCTATCTCCGTAACCCCATGCATTTACCCTGCTAATTCCCCTGACACTAAGGGGCAATTTAGCATGGCTAATGCACCTAACCAGCACGCCTTTCGGACTGTAGGAGGAAACCGGAGCACCCGGCGGAAACCCACGCAGTCACGGGGAGAATGTGCAAACTCCACACAGACAGTGATCCAAGCTGGGAATCTGGGACTGTGAGGCTGCAGTGCTAACCACCATGCCGCCCTATCCACCAATGGTTTCCATTAGTAAAGGGGGAAATTTCTCCTCTCTCCCCATGCTCCAACCTGATAACCTGATTCCCCCCCCCCCCCCCCCCGGCCACCCCCCCCCCCCCCCCCCCCCACCAGTCTGTTTCATTCTGCTGGCCGCCCCTGAGCATTATCCCGTACAGAGCACCACGAGACAATGGGAAGGTTCAGAGATTTGGAGGGAGTGGAAGACAGTCTGAAATTACCGCTATCTGCTCATTTCTGTGGAGGTTAGGGAGAAATTTCTCCCCACGTGAGGTTTTAATAAAGCACAGACAGATATGTCTCCTTCTCATTGTTCTTAGAACCTGCGATGTGGAACAACAGGCGTTGTGACTTTCATGCGAGGGAACATGCTTCACGTGGCCTGGCTGGGCGACTCCCAGGTGATGTTGGTACGGAAAGGCCAGGCAGTGGAACTGATGAAACCTCACAAACCAGACAGAGAGGTGAGTGCTCAACAGTGTCACAGTGTCAGTCATTTCACTTCTGTACAGGGATGAATCCTAGAATCCCTACTGCACAGAAAGAGGCCATTCAGCCCATCGAGTCTGCACTGACAACAATTCCACCCAGGCCCTATCCCTGTAACCCTCCATACTTACCCTTATAATCCCTCTGACACTAAGGGCAATTTAGCACGGCCAATCAATCTAACCTACACATCTTTGGACTGTGGAAGGAATTCGGAGCACCCGGAGGAAACCCACACAGACACGGGGAGAACGTGCAAACTCCGGACAGACAGTGACCCAAGCCGGGAATTGAACCCGGGTCCCTGGCGCTGTGAGGCTAACCACTGTGCCATCGTTTTTGAGTTGAGAGGTGCTGGGTTTCCCACTCGCGGAGACTTGAGCCCACAATCCTTGCCATCACGTCAGTGCAGTACGCAGGTGGTGCCACATTGCTGGAGTAGCTGTCTTTCAGATGAGATGTTAAAGCGAGGCCCAGTCTGCTCTCCCAGGTGAATGGAACAGGCCCTGTGGTCATTGCTTTGAAGGAGAGCCGAGGTTTCATCCCCAGTGTCTTCACTAACAGAAACCACAAACCCTGTTACCCTGAACGGGGGCTGGACTCACATAGGATGGATGTTATTGCAGCTTACGGTCCTAGTGAGAGACCCAGACTCACACAGAAGAGGACAGCAGTGACAGGAATTCCTGCCACATAAGGTCATGGAGCAGGAGTAGGCCATTCAGCCCCTCGAGCTTCCTGCACTCCACCATTCAGTAAGATCTTGGCTGATCTGGCTGTGGCCTTAACAACACTTTCCTACCTGCCCTCATGGCCCTTGACTCATTTGTCAATCAAAAATCAAACTCAGTCCTGAATATATTCAGTGACCCAGCCCTCCACTGCTCTCTGAGGGAGAGAATTCCCTCTGAGAGAAGAAATTCCTCCTCATCTCTGTCTTAAATGAGAAACCCCTCATTTCAAAACTGCGCCCGGGTTCTGGAGTCCTCACAAGGGGGAAACATCCTCTCAGCATCCATCCTGTCAAGACCCCTTCAGAATCTTGTTTTAATAAGATCACCTCTTCTTCTTTAGGGGCGGCACGGTGACACAGTGGTTAGCACTGCTGCCTCACCGCGTTAGGGACCTGGGTTCAATTCCGGCCTCAGGTAAGTTTGCATGTTCTCCCCACGTCTGCATGGGTTTCCTCCGGGTGCTCTGGTTTCTTCCCAGACTCCAAAGATGTGCAGGTTAAGTTGGCTGGCAATGCTAAATTGCCCCTTAGTGTCAGGGGGATTAGCAGGATAAATATGTGGGAGTACGGGGGGGGGGGTGGGACTGTTGTCAGTGCTGGTTCGATGTACCGAATGATTTCCTTCTGCACTGTTGATTCTATGACTCTTCTAGACTCTAATGAGTAAAGGCCCAACCTGCTTCAGCTCTCCACATAAGACAACTCCTTCGTCCCAGGAATTAGTCTGCACCCTCTTTGAGTTGCTTCCAAAGGAAGAATATCCCTCCTGAAGTAAGGAGACCAAGACTGCAGTCTCACCAATATGTCCTGTACGTTTGCCTTGCTTGCCTCTCCCAACCATCTTCAAGCAGTTTAACATGTTTTTATTGAAGCTGGTTTATTCCAATTTGAGTTGCCAAGGTTTCAGATTACATGGTCCAGTTTTTGGCACTGGAAATTTCTAGAACATGGAGTGTCAAGAACAGGTGAAGTCTTGAGGGTTAACATGCAGGGAATTGGATCAGGACACTGAGATATAATTCGCTTCTTATCCAAAGTTATATTTCTTGTCTTTACTTTAAATCTGTTATAAATTCCTATTTGGTTATTTATAATGGTCATTCCCTATGTAAATGCGTCACACTGTAATGATACCCTCCTACCAGTGGTGGAGCTGCTGGTGGGAAAGTGTAACAACAGCTCATCATATTTACATGACAGTTCTCATTATAAATGAAGAGATAGGAGTTATGTCAGGAAGTGCGTGGTTCAATAAGATTTTTAAAAATACCTCACGAAGGTTAAAAACAGGACACAGAAAAATCTTTTTTTTAAAGTTGGCCTGTTTCCTCATATTTCTTGTTCTGGCATGCTGTAATTTTCCAACTCCCAGAAAGATACAATGGGGTGAATCCCTTAGCACATTCTCTAATTTTCACCCAGATGTTAACTCAGTGATGGAGCATCCAGACAGGAACAACTCCAGTTGAAAGGCAAATGCACATCAAAACTTCCCACCGTAACTGGATCAAAGAGCTTAACCAAATGTCTCAGCCCGGCTGCTCCATTTTTGCTGACTTGTTCTTCCCTTTTCTATCCCTCAGGATGAAAAGCAGCGGATTGAGGCACTTGGAGGTTGTGTGGTGTGGTTCGGGGCTTGGAGAGTCAATGGAAGCCTTTCTGTCTCCAGAGCCATCGGTGAGGTTTTTGCAGGAACCTGGCTCTCTGTCCACATGTCACAAGGACACAGCACCTGGACCCTCATTACATTCAATCCACAGCACAGAATGAGGCCATTCAGCCCATCTGGTCCATGTCAGTGTTTATACTCCACACATACCTTCTCTCACCCAACTTCATCTCCCCCCATCAACATTATCCTTCTGGTCCTTTCTCCCTCATGTGTTTCTCTGGCTTCCCCTTGAATGCATCTATATTACAGGTCTCAGCCACTCCCTGTGGGAGTGAGTTCCACTCTCTCCCCACTCTCTGGGTAAAGAGGTTTCTCCCGAATTCCCCATTGGATTTATTGGATCTTATATTGATGGCTCCTGATTCTGGTCTTGGCCACAAGTGGAAACATCCAGCATGGTCCACTCTGCCAAATTCCTTTATCATCTCAGAATCATAAAGATCTCTATCAGATCACTCTGCAGCTTTCCTGATCAGATCAACCGCTTAGAAATGATATCTGTGTAAATCTTTGCACCTGCTCCAACACCTCCATATCCTTTTTATCAATATGGAGATCAGAGCTCTTCACTGTGCTCTGTGCCACCCAGTGACACAGTGTGGACCATTCACTGGGTGCTTCCACCTGCCTCCACCCACTCATTTTCCAGGATTTTCCCAGTTGTGTGGTTTAGTTCAGTTGTCCTGTGAGGATTCCCAGACTTTGGCTTAAAGCAGGAAACCTGCTCGCGTCGGATTCCTGTATCTGATGAACACAAAATCTAGGAGCAGGAGTAGGCCGTCTGGCGCCTCGAGCCTGCTCCACCATTCAATAAGATTATGGCTGATCTTTTCGTGGACTTAGCTGCACTTACCCACCCAAATGAGGGTGACAAGGTGTGAACCCATGGACTGTAGCCTTTACCCTGATTGTGAAAGCTTCATATCCTGACCCTACAGAGCGGGACAGTGCGATTTATCAGCTGAATTGTAATTGAAACATAAAGTCTGTCTGGTTTTGAATAAGCTTGCGATCTGTGTGTCAGTCTCAGCCATGGAAGATTGTGGATTCCATCAGTCAGGAAGATTGTGGATTTAAGCCCTACTCCAAAAACTATGGCCTCATAATTCAGCCTGGCACACTCAGTGCATTACTGAGGGTGTCCACTGCTGTTGGAGGTGCCGTTCTTCAAATGAGACATTAAACCAAGATAAAATATCCCACTGCATTCATGGAGAGTGAGCAACAGAATTCTCCCAATCATCCTTTATCCCTGAGGGCACCACAGTGGTTAGCACGGCTGCCTCACAGCTCCAGGGACCCTGGTTCGATTCCCAGCTTGGGTCACTGTCTGTGCGGAGTCTGCACGTTCTCCCCGTGTCTGCGTGGGTTTCCTCCGGGTGCTCCGGTTTCCTCCCACAGCCCGATAGACATGCTGGTTAGGTGCACTGGCCATGCTAAATTCTCCCTCAGTGGAGGCGGGATGCTTTAAAAAGTACCTGGATGAGTACTTGGCACGCCATAACATTCAAGGCTATGGGCCAAGTGCTGGCAAATGGGATTAGGTGGGCAGCAAGAAGTTTAACAACACCAGGTTAAAGTCCAACAGGTTACCAAACAGTGTGGCCTTTGCTACCAAATAAACCTGTTGGACTTTAACCTGGTGTTGTTAAACTTCTTACTGTGTTTACCCCAGTCCAACGCCGGCATCTCCACATCATTAGGTGGGCAGGTCAGGGCATTCCATGCGTTGGTGCAGACTCGATGGGCCGAAGGGCCTCTTCTGCACTGTGGTATTCTGTGATTCTGTATCTGACCAGGCACTGGAGTGTGGCGACTGGGGGATTTTCACAGTAACTTCATTGCGGTGTGAATGTAAGCTTACCTGTGACACTAATAAATAAACTTTAAACTTGAGCTGCATTGTCACATTCCTGTTTGTGGGAACTTGCAATGCATAACTTGGCTGCTGCTTTTCCCCTTATTACGAGTTCAAAAAAAGTACACAATTGGCTGTAAAACACGTGCTGAGATTGTCAAAGGCATAGAAAGTGTAGAGAAGGCCCTTCAGCCCATCACATCTGTGCTGGTCCAAAACAACCTGTGTACAGTTCTGGTCACCCTATTATAGAAAGGATCTTATTAAACTAGAAAGGGTGCAGAAAAGATTTACTAGGATGCTACTGGGACTTGATGGTTTGAGTTATAAGGTGAGGCTCGATAGACTAGGACTTTTTTCCCCGAAGGCTTAGGGGTGATCTGATAGAGGTCTATAAAATAATGAGGGGCACAGATCAGCTCAGTAGTCAATATCTTTTCCCAAAGGGGCGGCACGGTAGCACAGTGGTTAGCACTGCTGCTTCACAGCTCCAGGGTCCCGGGTTCGATTCCCGGCTCGGGTCACTGTCTGTGTGGAGTTTGCACATTCTCCTCGTGTCTGCGTGGGTTTCCTCCGGGTGCTCCGGTTTCCTCCCACAGTCCAAAGATGTGCGGGTTAGGTTGATTGGCCAGGTTAAAAATTGCCCCTTAGAGTCCTGGGATGCGTAGGTTAGAGGGATTAGCGGGTAAATATGTGGGGTGGGATTGTGGTCGGTGCAGACTCGATGGGCCGAATGGCCTCCTTCTGCACTGTAGGGTTTCTATGATTTCTATGAAAGGAAGGGGAGTCTAAAACTAGAGGGCATAGGTTTCAGGTGAGAGGGGAAAGATACAAAAGGGTACAGAGGAGCAGTTTTTTCACACACAGAGGGTGGTGAGTGAATGGAACGAGCTGCCAGAGGCAGTATTAGAGGCGGGTACAATTTTGTCTTTTAAAAAGCATTTAGACAGTTACATGGGTAAGATGGGTATAGAGGGATATGGGCCAAACGCGGGCAATTGGGACTAGCTTAGTGGTTAAATAAAAAAGGGCGGCATGGACAAGTTGGGCCGAAGGGCCTGTTTCCTGCTGTAAATTTCTATGACTCTAATGACCCATTTCTCCTGTCACTGCAAGGGAAAGGGTCAGAAATGTAAGCTTTTTCTTCCTGGTTCCTGTATGTTTAACCGTGTTGTACTCTGATTATCCCAGGTGATGCCGAACACAAGCCGTATATCTGTGGCGAGGCCGACAGTGACTCCACGGTGCTGGATGGAACTGAGGACTACCTCATCCTGGCCTGCGATGGCTTCTATGACACCATGGAGCCTGAGGAGGCGGTCAAGGTGGTAGCTGATCATCTGAAGGAGAACAATGGTGACAGCAGCATGGTGGCCCACAAGCTGGTGGCCTCTGCCCGCGACGCCGGCTCCAGTGACAACATCACGGTAATCGTGGTCTTCTTGCGTGACCTCAGTGCTGCCGCGGAAGACGAGGAAGAGGCCAACGGCGACTCTAAATGGACGGGCAACTCGTTCGACGGTGCCCAGGGAGACGGCGGAGACGATAAGGAGAATCGAGGGGACTACCATGGCCCCCGATCGCTGCCCCAATATGGAACCGCCTCGGAGCTGGCTCAAGATACGCGAGAAGACTCGCTCACTGACAGAACTAGCCTCACTTTGGGCCCCCAAGCTGTTGTCCTCCCGCCGGTGGCCAGTGCCAAGGAATTACCTCTGACACAGTGCAGACCAAAGAGGCCTGAGGTGTCCCACGTGGGACCAGCACGTTCCACCCTGCGGGAACGCCGGGACTTTGCGCCAGACGAGGCCCGGCATCGGAAGCCTCCCCCTGTGGGTCGGATAAGAAAGCAGGGCCGAGCGGAGAGACCGACCCCCCGCTATTCCGGAAGCCAGCGAGACCCCTGGGGTGCCTCCTGCAAGGAGAGGCAGCAAGGACAGCGGTCAGCTGGGCAGCCAGAGCACCGCGCACTGCTCCTCACCCGAAGGGCTGGAGGCAAAACCACAAGGAATCACAAAGGGTCGACACACCAACCACTGTGGCAGAGAGAAGTTGGTGGTATATGCCGCTCAGGGGGCATGGCTCCCAACAGTTGGCATGGGAGAATGCCAATGAGTTTACATGGCTTCTGTCTACTTCAACAGTAACACTTTCACGTAGCGTTCCCCCCTGTTACTAGACCGGAGTTCTCAACACAAAGCTCCCTTCTTCCTAGACAATCCTCACCTCACTAGCTTACGAATAAATCAATTAAATAGTCTTCATGTCATCTTATATTCCGGCCTAGGCAAAGTAGCTGAAGCCTATAACAGTAAGCCATGCCGCCCAGGAAAGATGATATCTTAACTGGTTTCTGTAGACTGAGCTGTCTTCACTCTGACATTTGCCTCCAAGGATACCACTCAACTGTATTGAATCCCCAAAGCTCCCCGGTAGGGCTGACAGTGACTGGATAGCCAGGTTGGGAAGTGGGTGGAGGTTGAGGGGCACGGGGAAGGCAAGATTTGTGTAGTATCTTCATCTACCCGTCCAACCTAAACACATGTTGGAGTATCTGACTGGCCCTCATGACTAAGAGCTCCCTTTGACACCATCTCATTTTAAATCAAATTCACGTGCATCGCTGGCTGTGCTGGTCCCTCGTCACAACTCGTAGAAGGAGGTGAGACCTCTTCAACCGCTGGTAATGCCTTTGAGGCAACGGCCACTCATGAGCCATCCTCACTGGAATTGAACTGGAGCAACTTATAGGGCAAGGATGGCAGATTTGCATCCTCAACAGCCAGTTCAGCGGCTGCATGGGCAAGTTGGTTTCTTATTCCCTGAATTGAATTCATATTCCTGATGGCACAGTTTGAACTCACTCTCTCAATTCAGAGTCTATGACTCTGGGTTACTGGTCTGGTAACATAACCATTACACCAGCATACATTTGAGAGTGCACTCCCTTGGTCTGATATATCAACCTCACCCCCGGGCCTCCCAACCCTTGTCTACCCTCTCCACGGTTGGGTCTCCTATTCTGGGCTGTCCCCAGCAGGTCTGGTGGATGACTCTTACATCCTCCCCATCCCAGTCCCCGAACAATCGCCCTAATCTCCCCATCTCAGACCTGAGTTGTGGCCGTGGTGCGATGGCCGCAGGAGATTCACCCCCCCCCCCCCCCCCCCCCCATGGCGAGGTGCCTGACCTGCGCTCAGATTTACCCTCAGTCGAAGAGGGTGGGGGAAGGGTGCAGAGCTGGGCTCGACCAAGGGAAGTAAGTCCCCTGGGAGTGGGAAGAAACAGTGTGTGAAAGTGAATATCTCAGTTTACAGAACTCATTAAACTGCAGTAACTGTGATTTCACTGATAATAGGTTAAACGTATTTATGTGACTTTGGCTGTAGAATTTATTCAAAGCAAATCAAATCCGTGTGGCTAAGGCTCTCAACCTAATTATTCCTATACCTATAATAGGCTCTCCTTAAACTAAAAACACTTGTAATAGTTACATATTGAATGGTAGTCCTGGCATCATAAACACCGCATAAATTAGAACAGTCATCAGGACCCCCCCCCACTAAGTACTGACAGTAGCAACCCCTGGTAGCTAGTTACAATTTATAAAATATCTCCTTCTCAACAAACTAAAGGTAGTTCTGTAAGACATGTATGATGCATTAGTAGTTTTTTGGTCTGATTATATACCTGTACTGGTACCCATGCAAGTCTGATTATGAAGCTGGGCTGGTCCACTATACGGCTGGAACCTGTGCCACTGCTGATAGGAGTCTGACTGTATCAGCTCACCTGTACTGGTCACCTGTAGCAATCCAGCCATTCACCTGGGCTGACGCTGGTATGTTTGTACATCTATTTGGCGTTTCTGGTCTTACTGGAACCCAAGAGTGCTTCCAGCATCATGATGATATACCTGTACAGGTGCCTGTGATGGTATGACACTACCTGCCGGGATGTGTACCCTGTGCTGCTGCTTAGCAGTCTGATTGCATAAGTATCTGCACACATACCAACTGTACACCTTCAGCAGTTTGGCAATGCTGCTCCAATTGTGCACCTGTACTGCTGCCTGTAGTTGTATAGATACTGCCCACAACTGTAGCAGTTCGATTGTACACCTGTACTGGTGCCTGTAATTGTATGGATATTGAGTACAACTGCAGCAGTTTGACTGTACAACTGAACTGGTGCTTGTAGTTGTATAGATACTGACTACTGCTAGCAGTTCGACTGTACAGCTGAACAGTGCCTGTAGTTGTATAGATACTGACTATAACTGTGGCAGTTTGACTGTACACCTGAACTGGTGCCTGTAGTTGTATAGATGCTGGCTACTACTGTGGCAGTTTGACTGTACGCCCGAACTGGTGCCTGTAATTGTATAGATACTGACTATGACTGTAGCAGTTTGACTGTGCTGGTTTCACACTTTAGAACAATTCTTGCTTCGTGACACGCGGTGTTTAGCTGGTCGCAGCTGGTGGTAGCAAGTAGTCCTTAACTTGATTTGAATTCTGTGCCCTTATTTGCTTATTGCTCAAGTAATAATGAACTTTCCCCTCCCCCCAAACCAGTACTGGTATTTACATGTTCAGTATCTTGTAATTTTTAATCATGGTATTTCTGGTGATTATAATGTAAAAAAATTATATATATTATATATATAAAGGTCTTTAAAAAAAACTTGAACACAAAAAGGTGACTACACTATTGTAATTATGACTTGGTTCAATGCTGTTTAGTCTGTGTACATTTTATGTTCTATGTAATATCTGTTGTGTATTGGAAGTGGTGGAGCCCTTTGTATTATTACAAGCAAAAGTTGACAAGCCTTTAACTAATGATTAAAGGGACTGGACCAGTTTGATGGGCTCTTATTTACTCGTTGGGCTTTCCAGTTGTAGGGCAGGGGAGACTGATTTCTGGTGATGTGACAACACGCAGCGAGCACATCCGTCAGCCGTTCCTTCATCGCCGCTAGGTCCAAACCCTCCAACTCCTCGTCTAAAAACACCAGGAGAGCACCTTCACCATGCAGATGGCAGCGGTTCAAGATAGTGGCTCACCCACACTGTCCCAACAGACAATAAATACCAACCGTGGGAATCAACTTTAAGAATAACACCACTTTTTCCTCTTCAGAAAGTGGCATCTTCAGCACCTTCCGTGTACCCAGACCCCTCACTCATTCCTCGTAGGAGATTCTCATGAGACCAATCTGATACTGAAGCCATCACAGCCGGCTGGCTAGGTACCATTGTAAGGTTTACGTTGGGGGGGGGGGGGGGGGGTGAAATACACAAGATCACCTGTCACAAGGTTGGCAGCACTAGCAATGCTCTCTCAGCATATAAAATAACCATCACTGGAGCTGTATTAGACAAAACCAAACAGGTAGTGGCAGCTAAACCCTGCAGGACGTTGTAGAACCATTAGGATTGACTTGAAATATGTAATTATTTAAATAAGTGTATTTGTGACACGCTGCATAATCCAGTTCGTTAACATACAACGTTGGGTTGGTAAACTCGACGGAAAGACGCACAGATCCCAGGACTGGAGATAGAATCATAGAAGCCTGACAGTGCAGAAGGATCTCCATAACCCCATGCATTTAACCTAGTTAGTCCCCCTGACATGAAAGAGGTAATTTAGCACGGCCAATGCACCTAACCTGCAGATCTTTGGAGATGTTTCCTCTTTTGGGTGGAAACAAGGAATTACATCCACCAAAGTGCTGGAAATTGCGCTGATCGGATTAAATATTCACATTTCTGCTAAAAAATCATTTCCATAATCACAGATTATACAATTTGCCACAAAGCAGCACTATTTAAAAAAAACAATGTATTGGAGATCGAGAAACTGATGCAGTTTTATTAACAGCTGAGAAAAAGCATCAAGACATCCAGACTTGCACCTCTGGGTAATCCAAAAATCACTGAAAATGACCCAAAATGAAACTGTATTTAATAGCTTCATTACTGTACTGTAATCAGTTTCTTAGTAAATGTCATTTATTGAGGGAGGAAAGACTGTGGTAATGTCACTGGACGAGTAATTTAGAGGCTCAGGTTAATGCTCTGTGGACACGGGTTCAAATCCTGTGAATTTAAATTCAATTAGTTTTTTAAAAAAAATCTGGAATTGAAAGCTGGTCTGAGTAACGCAACTATGAAACTATCATTGCTTGTTGCAAAAATCCATCTGGTTCACTAATGTCCTTTAGGGAAGGAAATCTGCTGTCCTTGCCTGGTCTGGCCTACATAAAAGAATGACCAGGGTGAGGTTAGGGCTGGTCAAGGACAGTAGTGGGTGCATGGAGTCAGAAGAGATAGGAGAGGTGATGAATGAATACTTTTCTTCAGTGTTCACCAAGGAGAGGGACCAGAGGACTGGAGAGTGGCGCATGTTGTTCCTCTGTTCAAGAAAGGAAATAGGAATGACCCTGGTAATTATAGGCCCGTTAGTCTTACTTCGGTGGCCGGTAAGTTAATGGAAAAGGTCCTGAGGGATAGGATTTACAACCATTTAGAAAGATGCAGCTTAATCCGGGATAGTCAACACGGATTCATGAAGGGTAAGTCTTGCCTCGCAAATTTGATTGAATTTTTTGGAGGAGGTAACTAAGTGTGTCGATGAAGGTAGAGCAGTTGATGTCATATACATGGATTTTAGTAAGGCGTTTGATAAGGTCCTCCATGGTCGGCTCATGAAGAAAGTAAGGGAGGTGTGGGATAGAGGGAAATTTGGCCGATTGGAAAAGTAACTGGCTATCTCATAGAAGACAGTGGGTGGTGGTGGATGGAAAATTTTCAGACTGGAGACCAGTTACCAGCGGTGTACCACAAGGATCAGTGCTGGGTCCTCTGCTATTTGAGATTTTTATAAATGACTTGGAGGGGGGGGGGGGGGGGAGAGCTGAAGGGTGGATCAGTAAATTGGTGGAGTACTCAAGAGTAGTTGGGGTGTGGAATGGACTGCCTGCTGTGATAGTGGAGTCAGACACTTTAGGAACTTTCAAGCGGTTATTGGATAGGCACATGGAGCACACTAGAATGATAGGGAGTGGGATAGCTTGATCTTGGTTTCGGAAAAGGTTCCACACAACATCGTGGGCCGAAGGGCCTGTACTGTTCCATGTACATGCAATGCAGCAGACTCAACTGTCCTCTGAAAGGGCCAAGTTTCTGCAGTCAAGGAAAATTGGGGAAGGGCAACATCCATAGTATCCCTATAGTGCAGAAGGAGGCCCTTTGGCCCATCGAGTCTGCACCGACTCTCCAAAAGAACATCCGACCCAGGCCCTTCCCACCACCCTATCCCCGTACATTTATCATGGCTAATTCACCTATCTTCCACATCTTTGGACACTAAGGAGCAATTTCGCATGGTCAATTTACCTAACCTGCACATCCTTGGACTAAATGGAAACCCATTTATTTGGGAAAAAAACTTTCAAAAACATGCTGACTGCGGGGCTTTTGGGCTTAGAAAGTACAGCAATTTGAAGAGCCTTGTTGGCATTTAAATATAGCTGCCAGTACTCACTGTCCACCCTCTCTCACGAGAAAGCAAAGTCTGCTGGTGCCAGTGGAACTGTGCATGATTCATCCACCTCAATTAAAATAAAAATCATCAGGAAGATGAGAGACTGAATCAGCTGGCCATCTGTTCCTGATGCGAACGCACACGAACCCACACTAAAAATTTAAAACGGGAAGCGAACAAAAGGGAAAAAAAAAAGAATACAAGGTAATGATTAGGGAAACTTTCATTGGGTTTTAAATGGAACATATCTGTCCCGTACATGGTTACTTTCAATCTTAACTGTCAGGTAGGAGACCGACACTACATAATTTCACCCCATTAAATTATATATAATGACATTCAATAGCTCTTCTGCTTTGAATTCCTGTGAGTCATCATAGGAGGGTGACTCACACCAGGCTTTGGAAGCAGATTCCACACTGCAGCATTAGATTTTTTAGAAAAATATATATCTGGTATCAATTTCTTGGAAATAATTATTTGAGCAGTTTGATAGTGTCAGCAGTTGCTACTCTGCAGAGGATAGTTACCCTTCATGGGGATGGGCAGAACACAGGGAAAGCAAGCATCAAGGCACTGCCTGATTGAACTGCAATGGATTAACGTCTATTAGCATGCAAAATGCTTTCATCTGCTGGCTTATTGAAGGCAAAGGTTTTATTTATGGTAAAAGTCACAAAGGAATTTCATACAAATAGATTCACTATTCCGACCCCTCCCCGCCGTGCAAGCCCCATGTTTTAATGATCCATTCACAATGGGGTAGTGCCACTTTGTGAGTTAGAGGTATTTGAATCTCAATCAAAAAGTGTCATTCTTTATTATTTATTGAACAGGTTCGACAATTTGTGCTGTTGTGCACTGGAACTCAGTGAGGGCAATAGGAAAGATGCTGAGAGACACAAAACGAGCAGATAGGGAAAAAAGAGAGTATGGCCAGGTTGAAAGTGACGTCACAGGTGGATAGGGTCGTAAAGAGTGCCTTTGGTACATTGGCCTTTATAAATCGGAGTATCGAGTATAAAAGTTGGAGTGTTATGGTAAGGTTGTATAAGGCATTGGTGAGGCCGAATTTGGAGTATTGTGTACAGTTTTGGTCACCTAGTTACAGGGAGGATGTAAATAAGATTGAAAGAGTGCAGAGAAGGTTCACAAGGATGTTGCCGGGACTTGAGAAGCTGATTTACAGAGAGAGATCGAGTAGGTTGGGACTTTATTCCCTGGAGCGTAGAAGATTGAGGGGAGATTTGATAGAGGTGTATAAGATTTTGATGGGTATAGATAGAGTGAATGCGAGCAGGCTTTTTTCGCTGAGGCTAGGGGAGAAAAAAACCAGAGGGCATGGGTTAAGGGTGAAAGGAGAAAAGTTTAAAGGGAATATTAGGGGGGGCTTCTTCACGCAGAGAGTGGTGGGAGTGTGGAATGAGCTGCCGGATAAAGTGGTAAATGCGGGGTCACTTTTAACATTTAAGAAAAACTTGGACGGGTTCATGGATGAGAGGGGTGTGGAGGGATATGGTCCAAGTGCAGGTCAGTGGGACTAGGCATAAAATGGTTCGGCACAGACAAGGGGGGCCAAAAGGCCTGTTTCTGAGCTGTAATTTTCTATGGTTCTATGGTTAGGGAAACAGCTTGATAGGCCAGTAGAAAGACGGAGACAGAGAGGTAGACAGAGAGGTAGACAAAGAAACCAACAAGTTGGCAGCATGTTTTGTGGCACAGTGGTTGACACTGCTGCCTCACAGCGCCAGAGTCCCGGGTTCAATTCTAGCCTTGGGTGTGTGTGGAGTTTGCACGTTCTCTGTATCTGCGCGAGTTTCCTCCCGCAAAGATGTGCGGATTGTGTTGATTAGCCATTGTCAGGGGGAATTAGAGGGTAAATACGTGGGGTTACGAGGATAGGAACTGGGTGGGACTTTTGTCAGTGCACATTCGATGGGCTGAATGGCCTCCTTCTGCATTGTAGGGATTCTGATATAGGTACTTAATGTGGAAAGCGATTGAGACAAAAAAAGAGATGGAGATAGACGTACATATCAACAGATAGTAATATAGCCAGAGAAAGAGGTGGGTAGACAGAGAGAAAGCTAATAAACATAACTCACTAAAAGTTATACAGAAACATATTTCAACAAAGAACTATCCTCAGCAAACAGCCATGAATTGATACTTTAATACTGCCAGTATTAAAGCAACAGAACACCAGGGGTGATAAAAAAGTACAATTAATGCAAATTTTAACAGTAGTTGGTGCGATTCCCTCTTGAACTTCTTCCACTCCATACATCCCCATCAAAATCCTGCAAACAGGAGCAGCTGAACTTGCTTACTGGTGAAAGCGGAGCACAGATTCCACTGACCCAAGCTCATGATGGAGAACCAGTATTCCTAATTTTTGTGTCCTGTTGCCAAAAGGCTTATTCTTGGGATTAGAACAGACCTCCCTGCCAGCGGGGTTGCGCTGGCAGCTACAACCTGCAAGTAGCAGATTGGACAGTCGCAATAAATCAGTCTCCGACTTAGAAGTTTCTCCACATTATTAGATACGAATTCTTATTCGAACATAGCCAGCCGCTGTAATATTACAGAAACGGTCTTGCTAAAGTGTCACGGCCCAAGGCTGCAGTTAATATTAAAGAAAGAACTGGTCTTTCATCAAGTCAGGATACCTCCAAAGTGCTTTTGAATGAAGTGCTTTGAAGCATATTGCTGTAATGTAGGGAGTCCAGCAAGCAATCGGAGCACAGCAAGGCTGCACAAACAGCTATGAGATAATGACTAGATAGTGCTTTTTTAAAGTGAGGGATAACTTGTGGCTCAGGACAAAAGGGAGAATTACTCTGCTCATCTTCAAAAAAAAAGCACCTTTTCAATCCACTTGAGGGGGCAGAGTCTGTCCAACACTTCATTCAAAAGAAAGCACCACTGACAGTGCAGCTCTCCCTCAGTACTGACCTGGGAGTTTCAGAGCAGGATTTATACTCCTATCTTTGGAGGGGAACTTGAACCTCCTGGCTCCGCAAGCCATGCCTGGCACACTGGACTTCTGTCAGCGTGTCTGGGTGGCATAAACCAAATCAAACAAACCCAGGGACAAAGTAAAAGAGGCAGTCCCTTAGTGGGATACATACCAAGACAGAGAATATTGGCTCACTGCTTCAACTGTTAGCAAGCATCAGTTGAACTCTACCCTGTCCACAATTTCCAGGTTGCATTTCGATACAGATAGCTCCTTCTGCTCAGCCCAGAAGCACAGTTTGTGACCACCCCACTGCTGCCATGAGAGCAGCTGAACAGGTCCTAGATTTGAATGGCTTTGTTACACATTGGGCAGTGCGCTCCTTAGCGAGGAAGATAGGAAAACAGAAACAGGAGAGGCTATTGAGTGAAATCATGGCTGATCTGTGACCCAACTTCACTTACCTGACCTTGATAATTGGATTAACAAATCTATCAGAAAATTTCACCCATAACATTATACCCTTAAAGGAGGACCAAGTATCTGATCTTATTTGAAGTTGAGGTGAAAAGTAAACCGCTCAAAGTTCAACCAACTTTAAAAAATAAAATCCAGATGAGAATGCTCCATGGCACACCATTATAGAATTCCTACAATGCAAGAGAAGGCCATTCGGCCCTTCCAGTCTGCACCGACTCTGACAGAACATCTTATCCAGGCCCACCCTCCTGTCCTATTCCCGTAATTCCACATATTTATCCTGCTAATCCCCCTAACCTACACATCTTGGGACACTAAGCGTCAATTTAGCATGGCCAATCCACCTAACCCGCACATCTTTGGGCTGTGGGAGGAAACCCACGCAGACACGGAGAGAACGTGCAAACTCCACACAGACAGTCACCTGAGGCTGGAATCGAACCTGGGTCCCTGGCGCTGAGGGGCAGCAGTGCTATCCACTGTGCCCCCCATACTTTTCAATTCAATCTGCCAGGTACCGTGGTGGGATTTGAACCCCTGTCTTCAGAGCACTAGCCTGGGCTGCCAAGTTAATAGTCCAGTGACATTACCACCCCATCATCTCTGCAAGATGGTTAACGTGTAGCTGTATGCTGCAGCCTCCTTTTCATGCATCACCATTCTTAATAGACCACGGCCAAAAATCTTCCCTCAAATACTTTTATGTATCTAGTATTGTTTAGTGACACACAATTAGGAATAGCAAGCTATAAGAAATCATTCCAGTCTTGATAATTCTATCTTCCCCAGAATTTCAGACTGGTCCCTTCTCGAAGTACTCCACGTGGCACCATGCAGTGCTGCCATACAAGGTTAATGATAATAACCTAGAATTTGCCAGAAAAGGGGATCTCACCTTGTGCCAAAGTTGATGGATTGTTGTTTCTTTTAATTCCTTCACAGGATGTGGGTATCACCAGCTAGACCAACATTTATTACCTAGTCTCAATTGTCCTCAAGATGCCTCCCCCTCCACCCTAGGCTTGCCCCTTCCCCACTGTGCCCGCTACCAGATTTGCCCATGTCTTGCATCCTCAAACATAAAACAAAACCTCTTTGGGTCAGGTTTCTGTTCAGGAATGGTGTTTGTTTAACAGCTCAGATGAGATACTGCATTGTGAACAGAGCCACCTCAGCATTTCATTCAAGCCCCGTTTGTCTGCTTGCTCAGGTGGATGTTAAAAATTCTGTGGCAGTGTCTCAAAGCCCATAGCCTTGGCCAACATTCCTTCCATGAGCAATGCTGCTTGCTTACTTACTCCACTGCTGTTTGTGGGATCTCCCTGTGCAATATGGCAGCTTCATTTACAAATATACTCAAGATGTAGAATGCATTGTCAGACGGAGAAATTCTCAAGTCGCAAGACAGTAAATGCAATTTGTCCTTTGCCAAGAACATCTATCTATTTTTTGCAGATTGTAAAATAACTTTTTTGATGCTATCCCACACTAAAAACTCTATTGCACTAAAACCCTTATCCGTCCAGAGGAAGCAAATCCTGCACAAAAAAAGTTAACATCTTTCAGTTTTATTAACAAAAAAAGTGCAGAAATGTGATCATGTAAACAACAAGAGAGACAGTATTTAAAAAGCAAACACTGAATACACATTACAAATAAACCACAGCTTTCTAAACAGTACTTCACAGTACAAGGTACATCACATTCAGACAGAATGTCACCATGCATCGCAGAGACAAGAGTTCAGGACTGTACAGCTTCCTACTACATGGGTTAGACTGCCAGCAATGACTTACAAAAGGCGGTGTTGTTCAAACTGTACGTGCTGTCATTGGGAGAAG
The DNA here is from genome assembly GCF_964213995.1 of Mustelus asterias. Taxonomy (NCBI): domain Eukaryota; kingdom Metazoa; phylum Chordata; class Chondrichthyes; order Carcharhiniformes; family Triakidae; genus Mustelus; species Mustelus asterias. The sequence continues at coordinate 7,458,178 of NC_135812.1, forward strand.
CTCCCCCAAAGCACAGCACTGTAGTTCTCAGAAACTACAATCTCAAAATGTGTTTTAAAAAAAAGCTGAACTTAAAAGATTAGACACAGTTAAAGCACAATATAGGATTTTTTTTGGGGGGGGGGGGAAAGAGGTGAGTGGCAGAATGACAGCAAGAGGCTGCATCCAGAGCAAATCATGTCAGTCAGCCACAGCGTATTAGTATTTCAATGAGAAAACTTGTGAACACAGGAAATATTTTTCTTAAAAAGTCAGCCAATACCCAAGCAGGTCAATGAAGAGAGACAAGTGGGATCAAGGATCCCCACACAGATCCAAGTCTTTTGTTCTCGCATGCTGCCTGACCCAGATAGAAAATGCTGGAAATACCTGCTTACTTCAGCAGCCGTTAGTTCATTCTTAGCGATATGGAATGCTTCACTTTGGTACAATTAAAAATGATGAGACACACTGGGAAAATAAAATCCTTTAGGTTCCAAGCTCTTCAAGAACAAATTGATAACGCAATTCATTCGTAAGTGCGGTTATTAAGAAAAGATTGGGGGTAGGGGAGACATCTAAAACATGCACAACATCTCAGTTAATGTAAAGATTTCTCCCAATAGAAAGGCGCCAGCTCTTTAACCAGCAGCTTTGAAAATTTAGCTACAAATCTCTGGAGAATTCCCAGAGGAAGACAGTGGTTTGCACTGCTGAGGTACATCTACATAACAAAAAGAAACACTACAAAATGATTACTGACGCAAGGAAAGCATTTGACAGGAAAGTGTACATTCGTGGGTCGTACAAAGTAGCTGTTCCAAAGCAGGAGACAAATAAATAAACATAGTATTTAGGTGGAAAATAAATTAATGTGAAGTAATTTTGTTGGAACCTTGGCCCCATCCTTAACCCATAAATCTATAAGTAAGCAAATGGGGGAGGGGATGCAACTGTAAGGCATTCTCAACTTTGATACAGTATACTCCATTTTAGCTTCGAAGACACCTGGAGTTATTGCTCCTATATTACTCCTAACCGCCTGGCCAGGAGGTGTTGGGCAATCTGACCCCGGATACAATGGTGCCAGATTGCAGGAGAATTGCTGCTCGGAAATATTTTACACACAGTATCACCATGCATCAGAGCCACAATTCAATGATCATAACCATGTCAATGACGAGGAGTAACTGCTGCTCACTAAAATCAGAGTTACAGCGTGACTTAGCAATGTAGGCAGTCAGTGGAAATGGCCTGTTCAAACACAGGCATCTAACAGTAATTAAGCACAATGGGACTACAGTGTTCAGGTAATTTTCCTCAAGTACATATTAGGTCAAAAGACAAAGTCGTAAGCCTGGTCATGCATAATTCAAATTTACTAGTTTGAGCAAAGTACTATTTGTTTAACCTATCATTCCATGTCCACTGCACAAGAAATAGGGAAATATAACCCTTCACTATGAATGTCCCTCATTAGGAATCTAATGTGGTCACAGCATGCATGAATTAGTCGTCTTCTATTAACCAGTAATACCCACCTATTGCTTTATTAGTTAGGTTTATTAGTCATTTAGTCCATTTGCACAGGATATTTTACAACACTAAACCAACAGCAGACAGACATATAGTGGTCGGAGGCCCACATAAAAGACATTCCCAAGAGGCACTGTTCAGTTAGGGCAATGCACCCCCACTTCTCACATGGCAACATCCCAATTTCAGCCGTTTGTTGAGGGTTGGCATTAGGCTGTCTGCTTGCTGCTCTGTCCAAATAATGGGAGTTAGAGGCAGAAAGGAATTGCTTTACAAAGAACACTCACCCACACACATCTACCTGCAAAAAACAACTTATCCTACCAAGAGTTGAACAAATAGACATTTTATGAAAGATATCAAGCAGATTGCTTGAGAAAGGTGTTGTGCCTTGCTCGAGATGGAATGGGCAGCGCTCCGATTAATCAGGTGAGAACCCATGGTAGTGAAAACACCAACAAGCCAATGTTCAGAATGTTAGTGCCACGACTCATCTGTTGGCTGCAGCAACACAAGTTTACAGTTTGTGGCATTTAACATATTACCGGCCAGCTGCTGGTGTCAAGTGTGTTTGGAAAGTGGCCTCAAGTAGATGACCTCACCCTCTCCCACTACGCTTTGGTGAACATACTCACGTGGATTGTTGCAATGCACACTCATCATCTATTGCTAAACCGTTTGAGTGAGCGGATTTGTTCAGATGATGCAGCTCAAATCCTGAAAACACATTCTGGAAGGACTGTTTTATGAAAGGTTTGTGGTCAGTTGTAGCCTCCGCCATCCTTGAAGGGAACATTCAGCCACGGGTGGATTTAGACTGTGCACCAGAATGGCTGAGACCAACTCTGATCATTGACGATGGGAGAAAATAAAAATCCATCAGTGCAAAAGTTTACTGGGATCTTGCTGCATCTACATACAGCCAGCGTAGCGCATGAGTAACAGACAAGTGTGAGTGTCACATGGGATGTTACAGGTTATTTCCTTTATCCTACTTATTAAAAGATGGACAAATTCCTTCAGCATTCTCTTTCATGCTTTCACTGAAATTTGGATAAAAAATATCTTCAAGTCCCACAGGATCTGTGGAGAAAAAAGAAAATCAATGGCAAATGATTAACTGTTCAAATTTCCTTCCAGTCTGTTGAAGTGGCGTCATTGCAGTCCTCCAACGAGACGCAACTGCAAACCCCCCCACCCCACCCAAAATTGAATGCTGTGCCAACAGCGGAGAGTCAACATCCAGCACAATGGACAACTCTTCCAGCAGACATCTTAGATCCCAGCATGCATTTTACTAAAATCAATATATTTTAGATAAATAGATATATTTATAAATTAGATAAATTTATAAATTAGATAGATATATTTTAGAAGGAAATACCATTTTGTCAGGTTTACACAGGTTTGTCCAAGTTTACACGCACAAAAAATACAGCAGTAGAGACAATGGAGAGAGTCAAAAACAAGGATGGAAAGAGAGGTGCTGTTAGAGCAGGAGACAATGCAGGTCAGCAAGCACACAGGCAATGGGTGGACAGAGCTTGGTGCGAGTTACAATACCTTGAATGAACTCAAATTTGTGGAGGGAGGCAGATAGGAGGCTCCAAGAGAGCAATGCCTATTGAGACTACAATAAAAAGCAGGAATGAGGATTTCAGCATTGGATGGAATGAGGCAGTGGAGGAGATGGGTGTTAATACAGAACAAGTCAAGGGTTGGTGATGGAGAGGATATTGGATTGGAAGCTCAGCACATGGTCAAAAAGGACAAAGATTGGAAACAGTCCAGTTCAGTGCCATCGGGGACTTGCGAATGGAGTTCATAACAAGGGCGGAAATTTTGGTTCATCTTGTACTGAGTGAAAGATAAGCCGGACAATGCATAGTGGCGGAGTTGATAGATGTGATGTGACTGGCTTGTGTGCAGCAGTGTGCGTTTTTGAATGGAGTCATCAAGGGGCAGCATGTAGATGAGAAATAGGCAGGGGCAAAGGATTGATCCTTAGGAGACTCCGGAGGTAACGGAGGTGAGAAGTCATTGTAGAACATTCACTGGCTGTGACTGACAAAGGGTGGAACTTGGCATGAATTAATTAAGATATTAGTAGCAGTATTTTGAATGTAAAAGATGGAGATCAGCAGGAGAGCAATGTCAAATCTGGAGGGAACAAAAGCATCGTGTGAGCAGTCCCACTGAGCTGAACATGGAGTGTGACTTGTGGAGGACAGTGTGATCCACTGTGTAAAATATTCCAGATAGAATGAGAATGAGGAGCTGGGATACTGCCATTTGGTAACTTTGATCACATACAAATTAGGAGCAGGGGGAGGCATTTCAACCCCTCAAGCCTACTCTATCATTCTAGTCTCTCCCACAACTGGAAACATCCTATCAGCATGCACCGTGTCAAGTCCCATCAGGATCTTGTACATTTCAATTAGATCACTTCTCACTCTTCTAAACTCCAATGCAGACAGGCCCAGCCTGTCCAACCCTTCCTCATAAGATAGCATCCCCATCCCATCAAGTAGGTGAATCTTCTCTGAGCGGCTTCTGATGCATTTATATCCTTTCTTAAATAAAGAGACTAAAACTGTACACAGTACTCCAGACGTGGACTCACCAACACCTTGTACAGCTGTAGCAAAACATCCCTATAGGCAGTCATCAACTTTACAACATTCAACGAATGGCACTTATGATGCTTTACAAGTTGACACCCGTTAAATTTATGATTTTACAACTCCACACCAGCCATCTTTCATGTTTTTATAAGAGACACAGTACATTTATACTCTTAAATGCAGCCTTGTCTGAAACAGAGTCACTCTTCACTCACCAAGCCTTAACTGTGGACCAGAAAGTTGAATCAATGTGCGGTTACTGGCTGGTTGCGGGGTTCAGTTCGCTACGAAGAATGGTTGCTGTGGCACCATGCTGTCTGGCTGAGCTCAAAGTGGAGAATGGTTTTTAGTGAATAATTTTGGTTGGCCATACCTTGGGGCTTCTCTGCACTGGAGGGTGCTAGCCAGGCTGGAGCCAAAACCAAGTAGGCTATAACTTGAGGGGGCTTCAGGCAGAGGTCTGAATGCATTGGGATAAATATCTAAAATCCTCAGGTAATCAGGTTGTAATTTTCCAATGAAAATGCTGCCTTGCCTAATTGACAGAACCAATTCCTCATTTTTAACATTGGTTTTACACGTATTTACCCTGCTAGCCCCTGACAAGGGGGCAATTTAGCATGGTCAATCTACCCAACCCGCACATCTTTGGACTGTGGGAGGAAACTGGAACACCCAGAGGAAACCCACACAGACACGGGGAGGACTTGCAAACTCCACAGTCACCCAGCTGGAATTGAAGCCAGGTCCCTGACGCTATCAATATCCTGACCATTGACCAGAAACTGAGCTGGACTAACCACATAATCACTGTGGTTACAAGAGCAGTTCAGAGGCTTGTAATCTTGTGGTGAATAACCTGCCCCATAATTTCCCAAAGCCTGTTCATCACCCGAAAGGCACAAGTCCCGCGTGTGATGGAATATTCTCCACTTGCTTGGATGGGTGCAGTTCCAACAATAAGTAGTTCAACACCACCCAGGACAAAGCAGCCTGCTTGAGGCAACCCCATCCACAAACATTCACTCCCTCCAACACCAACACACAGTGGCAGCAGTGTGTACCATCTACAAGATGTACTGCAGAAACTCAAGGCTCCTTAGACAGCACCTTCCAAACCCACCACTTCTACCATCTAGAAGGACAAGGACAGCAGATGCATGGGAACACTACCACCTGCAAGTTCCCCTCCAAGTCACCCACCATCCCGATAAAACAACATCAGTAAGGCAACGAGGAGAGCTCACCAATTAGCAAAGGCAGAGCTTCAAAAGAAAAAGAGAATTCAAGAATCTTGGTGGACCGAGAAAGCCAAGGAGCTGCAACTCCGACACCTGAAGCTTCTTCAATGCCACCTAGGCAACGCATGGACCCAACACCCTAGGTCTCAGAGTGCAGAGTAAGAACTGAACCCCTCTGGGAGGCAGAAAACATCAGCCTTTGATGGAGAGAACACTTCAAAAGAAATCCTAAAGTGTGATGCAATCCTAGACGAGGACATGTTTCAGGAAATCCCCCAACTCCCCATCAAGGATGATCTTGCACTCCCACCAAGCATGGATGAAGTTGAAACCAGCATTAAACACAAGAATGGAAAAGCTGCAGGAGTGATGGGATTCCAGCGGAGGAGATTTTCAAACTTGGAGGAGAAAAGATCACCGTCATCTCCATCAGCTGTTTCTGAAAATCTGGGACACAGAAAACATTTTTGGTAACCTCAGGGATGTCATCACCACCATCTTCAAGAAAGGAGACAAAACGGATGGTGGAATTACCAAGGAATCTCCCTACTCTCCATCACCGAGATGATCATCGCCCGAATTCTCACTGGCCGCCTTCTCCTAGTCTTTGAAGAAATCCTTCCGGAAAGGCAGTGTGGCTTCTGACCAAACCACGGAACAGCGAACACTTTTTTCACTGCTCACCAACTTCAAGAGAAATGCCAGGAGCAACATCAATCTATGTGGCCTCATCAACCTGATCAAGGCTTTTGTCTCAGTCAATTGGAAAGTGCTATGGAAGATAAAGGTCAGCTGTCCAGGGAAATTCATCAACATCCTCCGACTCCTCCGTGACAAGACGTCGGCCACAATCCTCACCGGCGGAAATAAGACAAGAGGCCTTCATGGTCAAGACTGGAGTCAAGCAGGGATGGGTCATCGCACCCCACCCTTTCCTCCATCGCCACCATCCTTCACCTTGTCAAGAACAAGCTTCCCAGTATAGTGGACATCATCTACAGGATGGACGGAAAACTTTTCAATTTTAACCTGTTAACACCAAAGAAGAAAATAACACTGACATCGCTCGTGGGGCTACAGTATGCACAGGACAATGCCATCTCCACTCGGAAAATCTCCAAACCACGTTTGACACCTTCACGAAAGAATTGGTCTCAGCCTCAACCCCTTTACCAACCCTCCCCAGGGCAAGATCCAGTCTCTGCCTCCATCAAGATAAAGAGAGAAACCCTCCCAAACGTGGAACATTTCCCCTATCTGGAGAGCCATCTCTCACCTTACACTGACAGTGATGCGGAGATCCAACAACACGTCCAATGTGAGAGTGCTGCCTTCAGATGTCTAAGGACAAGAGTCTTTGACGACCGTGACATTAGTGTTGACACCAAGATCCTTGTGTACAAGGCAGTCAACCTCGCAACTCTTCAAAACAGCTCAGAAACTGGACTACATACAGACACCATTTCTGGAGAGATACCATCAACGCTGTCAGAGATGGGTTCTCCACATCAGCTGGGAGGACAGGCATAGTAACATCAACGTTCTTGAAGGAGCCAAGAGTCAAGAAATGCAACACAGACTTCAATGCCTGGGAGACCCTTCCTCAGAAGAGACCTACATGATTGAAGGGACACAATTCTTCAAGGACACCCGATAGCAAGAGAAGGCCTGGAAAAGAAGTCCGAGAAAGGAATCTCGAGTCCAAGGACTGAATACACCTCCTGGAAACACCTGCCAAGTGTGCAATCAAAGATGTGGCTCTGACACCGGGCTCATCAGCCACGCAAGGACCCACAGAAGCCATGACCGGTGACAGAGTTTCTTAGGTGGACATTCATACTCTTCAGCGAGTGATCACTGAAAAAGAGGCCGATTATGAATTCTCCTGTTTCGGACTGTAAGAGACCTACATTTATCTGCACTAATCTTTTCCCTTTTATATACGTATAGAAGCTTTTACAGCTTGCTTTATTACTCGCACGTTTGCTCACATACTCACCTTTCCTCTCAATCAATCTTTGTCCTCCTTTGCAGAATTCTGAACTGAACCCAATCCTCAGGCTTGCTACTTTTTCGAGCAACTTTATACGACTCCCCTTTGCATCTAATACTATCCTTAATTTATTTTGTAAGCCATGGTTGGGCTGCTTTTCTTGTCATCTTTTCATGCCAGAAAGGGATGCAGAAGAATTAGAGGGGACGTGAGGAAAAACTGTTTTACACAGAGGATGATGGGTGTCTGGAATTCACTGCCCGAGTTGGTGGTGGAGACAGAGACCCTAAACCTGTTTAAAAAGTACCTGGATCTGCACCTTCAATGCTGCAAGTTGCAGGGCTATGGGCCATGTGCAGGAAGATGGTATTAGAAATGGCACCTGGGTGTCTTTGGGTCAGCATGGACAAGATGGGCCAAATAGCCCCCTCTATGCTGTATCATTTCTCCAGCATAAGTGCTGCAATGCATACATTCTTTTCTTAAATATTAGCAATTGCCTATCCACCATCCTGCCTTTTAATTAAGTTCCCCAATCTATCTTAGCAACTCATGCTTTTAGAACATAGAACAGTACAGCACAGAACAGGCCCTTCGGCCCACGATGTTGTGCTGAGCTTTATCTGAAACCAAGATCAAGCTATCCCACTCCCTATCATCCTGGTGTGCTCCATGTGCCTATCCAATAACCGCTTAAATGTTCCTAAAGTGTCTGACTCCACTATCAGGCAGTTCATTCCACACCCCAACCACTCTCTGTGTAAAGAACCTACCTCTGATATCCTTCCTGTATCTCCCACCACGAACCCTATAGTTATGCCCCCTTGTAATAGCTCCATCCACCCGAGGAAATAGTCTTTGAACGTTCACTCTATCTATTCCCTTCATCATTTTATAAACCTCTATTAAGTCTCCCCTCAGCCTCCTCCGCTCCAGAGAGAACAGCCCTAGCTCCCTCAACCTTTCCTCACAAGACCTACCCTCCAAACCAGGCAGCATCCTGGTAAATCTCCTCTGCACTCTTTCCAGTGCTTCCACATCCTTCTTATAGTGAGGTGACCAGAACTGCACACAATATTCCAAATGTGGTCTCACCAAGGTCCTGTACAGTTGCAGCATAACCCCACGGCTCTTAAACTCCAACCCCCTGTTAATAAAAGCTAACACACTATAGGCCTTCTTCACAGCTCTATCCACTTGAGTGGCAACCTTTAGAGATCTGTGGATATGGACCCCAAGATCTCTCTGTTCCTCCACAGTCTTCAGAACCCTACCTTTGACCCTGTAATCCACATTTAAATTAGTCCTACCAAAATGAATCACCTCACATTTATCAGGGTTAAACTCCATTTGCCATTTTTCAGCCCAGCTTTGCATCCTATGTCTCTTTGTAGCCTACAACAGCCCTCCACCTCATCCACTACTCCACCAATCTTGGTGTCATCAGCAAATTTACTGATCCACCCTTCAGCCCCCTCCTCTAAGTCATTAATAAAAATCACAAAGAGCAGAGGATCAAGCACTGATCCCTGTGGCACTCCGCTAGCAACCTGCCTCCAATCCGAAAATTTTCCATCCACCACCACCCTCTGTCTTCGATCAGACACAGTAAGAAGTTTAACAACACCAGGTTAAAGTCCAACAGGTATATTTGGTAGCAAAAGCCACACAAGCCTTCGGAGCTCCAAGCCCCTTCTTCAGGTGAGTGGGAATTCTGTTCACAAACAGAGCATATAAAGACACAGACTCAATTTACATGAATAATGGTTGGAATGCGAATACTTGCAGCTAATCCAGTCTTTAAGAAACAAAACGTGAGTGGACAGAGCATCAAGACAGGCTAAAAAGGTGTGTATCGTCTCCAGACAAGACAGCCAGTGAAACTCTGCAGGTCCAGGCAACTGTGGGGGTTACAAATAATGTGACATGAACCCAATATCCCGGTTGAGGCCGTCCTCGTGTGTGCGGAACTTGGCTATCAGTTTCTGCTCAGCGATTCTGCGCTGTCGTGTGTCGCGAAGGCCGCCTTGGAGAACGCTTACCCGAATATCAGAGGCCGAATGCCCGTGACCGCTGAAGTGCTCCCCAACAGGAAGAGAACAGTCTTGCCTGGTGATTGTCAAGCGGTGTTCATTCATCCGTTGTCGTAGCGTCTGCATAGTTTCCCCAATGTACCATGCCTCGGGACATCCTTTCTTGCAGTGTATCAGGTAGACAACGTTGGCCGAGTTGCAAGAGTATGTACCGTGTACCTGGTGGATGGTGTTCTCACGTGAGATGATGGCATCTGTGTCGATGATCCGGCACGTCTTGCAGAGGTTGCTGTGGCAGGGTTGTGTGGTGTCGTGGTCACTGTTCTCCTGGAGGCTGGGTAGTTTGCTGCGGACAATGGTCTGCTTGAGGTTGTGCGGTTGTTTGAAGGCAAGAAGTGGGGGTGTGGGGATGGCCTTGGCGAGATGTTCGTCTTCATCATTGACATGTTGAAGGCTCCGGAGGACATGCCGTAGCTTCTCCGCTCCGGGGAAGTACTGGACGACGAAGGGTACTCTGTCCACTGTGTCCCGTGTTTGTCTTCTGAGGAGGTCGGTGCGGTTTTTCGCTGTGGCGCGTTGGAACTGTTGATCAATGAGTCGAGCGCTATATCCTGTTCTTATGAGGGCATCTTTCAGCGTCTGGAGGTGTCTGTTGCGATCCTCCTCATCCGAGCAGATCCTGTGTATACGGAGGGCTTGTCCGTAGGGGATGGCTTCTTTAACATGTTTAGGGTGGAAGCTGGAGAAGTGGAGCATCGTGAGGTTATCCGTGGGCTTGCGGTACAGTGAGGTGCTGAAGTGACTGTCCTTAATGGAGATGCGTGTGTCCAAGAATGCAACCGATTCCGGAGAGTAGTCTATGGTGAGTCTGATGGTGGGATGGAACTTGTTGATGTCATCATAGAGTTGTTTCAGTGATTGTTCACCATGAGTCCAAAGGAAGAAAATGTCATCGATGTATCTAGTGTATAGCATCGGTTGAAGGTCCCGTGCGGTGAAGAAGTCTTGTTCGAACCTGTGCATGAAGATGTTGGCATATTGAGGTGTGAATTTGGTCCCCATGGCTGTTCCAATTCGATCAGACAGCCAGTTACCTATCCAATCGGCCAACTTTCCCTCTATCCCACACCTCCTTACTTTCATCATAAGCCGACCATCGGGGACCTTATCAAACGCCTTACTAAAATCCATGCATATGACATCAACTGCCCTATCTTCATCAACACACTTAGTTACCTCCTCAAAAAATTCAGTCAAATTTGTGAGGCACGACTTGCTCTTCACGAATCCGTGCTGACTATCCCGGATTAATCCGCATCTTTCTAAATGGTCGTAAATCCCATCCCCAAGGACCTTTTCCATCAATTTACCAACCACCGAAGAAAGACTAACCGGTCTATAATTACCAGGGTCATTTCTATTCCCTTTCTTAAACAGAGGAACAACATTCGCCACTCTCCAGTCCTCTGGCACCATCCCCGTGGACAGTGAGGACCCAAAGATCAAAGCCAAAGGCTCTGCAATCTCATCCCTTGCCTCCCAAAGAATCCTAGGATACATTTCATCAGGCCCAGGGGACTTATCCTTTTGTTTAGATTTAAGGCTCTGGTTTCAGATCGGACTCCTTCATTTTCCATCCTAATAAGAATTCTATCACGTTATGGTCACTGCTTCCTAAAGGACCCTGCACAATTATTAACCACTTCTCATTGGATAGCATGTTCCCTAGTTGGTCCTTTAACATACTGGTCTAAAAAACCATCTCGAACGCACTCTAGGAATGCATCTGCTAATTGTTGCTAAATTTGATTTGCCCAATCTATATGTAGATTAAAGGCACCCTTGTTACACACATTTCAAATTTCCTGTTTAATGCCATCCCCTACATTACCAGTACTGTTTGGAGGTCTACAGAATATTTTCCACCCCTTGCTGCTTCTTACCTCCACCCAGATGGACTCTACATCTAGAATTTGAGCCAATATTTTCTCAGTACTGCAGCGATTTCACCCTTAAACACGACCACCCCACCTAATTTCCCTTTTAGTCTGTCCTTTCTAAATATTGAATATACTTGGATATTGTGACGGTGCTGTGCCTTTAGAAATGTATTTTAACCATGTTTCTCTGCAGGATGTTTTAGCAGTCCTTGGGATTTTGTCGGCACCATGTTGTCTGCAGCCAGTGTCCTTTATTGTTACTAAAGCAGTATAATTGACATGGTTTTAATCTGAACTAATGCAGTGTTTTTTCAGTGTTCCCCTGGGATGGAGGAGTAGAGCTTGAATGCGGGTGATTGACAGGGTATGCCATATGACAGGGGACAGCTGTGCTTTATAGAGAAGCCCAGTTTTAGTTTTTTTTTCCAGAAGCTGCGAAAGATAGCAGTATTTTTTCCTTCTCTGGCGTTGGAGATTTTGTTGCCTTGGTGGTTGATTTTGGAAGCTGCCAGAGACTGGATTTATCTCGAGGTTTTGCTGTTTGGAGAATATATCCTTCTCTGAAAACTGCTGCTGGGTTCGCTGTCTAGAAGTGCTTTGTGAACATACTTGTTTTTGTGCTAACTAATGCTGAAGGAGGGTGGATGTCTGTGGGATGTTGCTTTAACTTGGAACAACAGATCGCTAACTGTTCAGAGTTATACTGTGTCATGTTTTAAGTCTTGTAATTGGTAAAAGTTATGCTAATTCTTTTTGTTATATGCTAACTGCTTTGTAGTGGGTCACTTGAATCATACATGGAGTGAAACATCTTATGCTCCCCAATGCCAAAATCAAAGGTAAAAGTTAGATTCTAGGCTAACTTCGCAAAATATCTGAGTGAAAATATTCAGTTCCCAGCCATTGGTTATCCTGCAATCATATCATTTCTGTGTATACCAATTTGCGCTTACCATTTTACACTTTTTCTGTACTATGGCCCTATTTGCTGCTAGCCTGTGTTTCCTCTGCCTTCTATTTTTGCTTTCTACTTTGTCTTTCATTTCTATCTTTGTTTTTTTCTTGTGTCTTCTTGCTCAGGTTCCCTCCCTAAGACTATTATCTTTGAGGGCCTGTTTTGTTAGTACCAATATGGATCACAGCCTCTGGCTGTTCACTCTTCTCTTTCAGAATGTCCTCCAGCCGCTTAGAGGCATCCTTGACCCTGGCACCAGGAAGACAACATACCATCCTGGTGTCTTGTCCCACAGTCAGAGAAACTTGCATCTGTTTCCCCCTTATGATAGAACCCCCCCCCCCCCCAAACACCACTCCCTGGTGCAGCTGGGCCACACGTGGTGCCATGGACCCTGGCTCTTGCTGCATTCCCCCAAGAAACCACCTCTCCCAGCAGTAATCCAAAATGGAAAACCTGTGAGAGAGGGAGATGGACTCTGGATTCCTGCACAACCTGTCTAGTGCTTTTGCTATCTGACAGTCATCCATTTCTTTTCTCCTGTGTGCTCTTTACCTACGGTGTGACCACATCGCTGCATGTGCTAACCACAAAAATCTCATCCTTGTAGACACTAAAGTTAAAGTCTATTAGTCATAAGTAAGGCTTACATTAACGCTGCAATGAAGTTACTGTGAAATTCCCCTAGTCGCCACACTCCGGCCCTGTTCGGGTCAACGCACGTAACGAGCACATCTTTCAGAATGTGGGAGGAAATCAGAGCACCCGGAGGAAAACCACGCAGACACAGGCTGCAAACTCCACAGTGACCCAAGCCAGGAATTGAACCTGGGTCCCTGGCGCTGTGAGGCAGCAGTGCTAACCACTGTGCCGCCGTGCTGCCCATGGTGCGACTCCAGTCGTAACTCTAGCTCTGAAACACGGATTTCAAATAGCCACAGCTGGAGAAACCTCCTGCACACGTGGTCACCTTAGATACTAAAGTGTCTTTGACTTCCCACATTGCACAGGAGAATTCCACGTGGCCCAGCTGCCCTGTCACGACTAGCCCTTAAATGATTCCCTTTACTTCCTCTAGTTTAGGGGATGTTATGGACAGCAAATCCTACTTACCAAGGCTGGTGCTGCTCGGAGGAAAAGTAGAAAAGGAAAGGATCACCTGGCTCCCTTCTCACCAAACTCCCTTGGTCATCAAACTGTCACACTCCAGTGCAGACCAAGCTGCACTTTAAAAATGTCTGCTTTTATACTCATCTAGCCTCTGGAAATCTGCTTAAGCCAGTTATCCGATCGACTAGTTGCAGCAGAGCCTGAATCAACCTCATTTTAAAGCTATAACTAACTCACCTTCGTCCAACCCAAAGAGCAACTTTTAGTGAATCGCTAAATTATAGAAGGACCAGACATTTGATAGAAATTAACCCTTAAATTACCTCATTCACCAAGCACTTGGTGCAGACAGACAATGGCATGGAGAATCAGAAAGGGACTTCAAACATCATCTCACATGGTGGGGCAGGATGAAAAATGGAGCAGTCACCATTTTAGCAGATAAGGGAAAGAATATCGCAGAACGGATGGTCTCAATCACAGTGACAAAGAAGCACTCCTGCTGCTGGAGATGAAAATGCAGGGGAGAGGGGTTAAGGCTATTGATAGTGGGGAAAAGAGAGTAATTTTTAGATTCCAGAAAGATCTTGGGAGTAGCGAGCAGTTAGCAGCTTTGGTATTTGAGAGTCGGATCCAACAGTGTTTGGAGGCCCAGTCCAAATCGGACTGAAAGTCAACTGTGCGTTAAATGTTCAATTTTGTGTACCTTAAACTTGAACAAAAATAGGATCTTACCAAGTGGAACAACCAGAGAGAGCTAGTAAGGATTTTACAGGAGACAAGGGCATCAAATAAGGTGTGGGTGCGACTGAGAAGTACTTTACATGGTGAACGGTGTTCAAAGACTTGGCAGTCATTGTAAAATGTGCCGGGGGGGAGGGGGTGCAGGGTAGTGGTGGCTTCACTTTGAAATCTTTAAAACATGACAATATCAGTGCAGGTTTTTTTCTTCAATATATTGGATTCTATTGGGTATGACATATGAAGGTCAAAATGAACCCAGAAGGTTTCTGTTCACTTACCATTCTTTTGTTTCTCCATTGATAAAATTGGTGCTTCCACAATTGCCCAAATCACCTGCTTAAAAATAAAACGTACACTGTATAGATTTTGATCTTCCTCCTTTGTAGACATCAAATTCATCATTTATGAGGCTGGCAATGAGGGAAATGGGTCATCAGCTCTCCTGTGGTTTGCACACGGCTGTTAAATTGACTGGTTGGAGGCACATCCCCTGGGCAGCGATCCAAGGTCACTACCAAAGACTCGAGTTACTCAACCAATAGCTGCAAAGATGTTAACCCTTACATTGCCACATTCACACAAAGTGCTGAAATCGCCAGGAATTAAATGTCCTTTGTCACTCAGTCCCAGGCCAGCCATACTCCCTCTCCCACTAGTACCCTATAGCTCTCAATGGCAGCTGCTCTCAACCATAGTGGGGCAAATCGACATGGATGTTCCCTCTTTTCATACTATCCTGCCTGATAAACAGCATTGTAGACAGTAGTCCAAGGGACTGTTGCAGACATTTAATATAATTCTCCTTTTGTTGCCTGATCTTCACAATTTTTATTTTCTCCCCTTTCAACCCATAAAGGTGTTAAGTGTTCTACAGGTATCAAGTGTCATTTTAACTTTGTCCAAGTGGCTGTTAATCATTTGTGAAACGTCATGGTGAATATCAGCGAGCTACTCGAGTGCTAGGGGTGGGATGAATACAAAATAAGCCCAATCCTGCCCTCGCCCAGCACTCATTCGTACTTCTCAACAGGGGCAACTGAATCAATATCCTGGAGCATGAATCATGGTCTGGAATATAAAGAGCAACTGGTAGAACCTCTATTAACAGCTCCTTCCCTCCCCAACCGAAATCATCTCGCACATCATGACCCAAGATCCAATGGTGGGCCTCCAGGACTCTGCAGTGTCACTGGATAAAGCAGCCAGGCAATTCTATTGAAGGTGGATTTACTGAGCAGTGAATGTCACTGGCACTTGGATATTGCAAAAGCAGCTGTGACGTCTGCGAACATGTCTAAATGTTTTCACAAATGGGGTTAAAGTTTTCAGGAAAGGTGGCTAGGAAAGACAGCTGGGGTAAAGAAAGACCAAAGGAAAATGTCCAAAACAATCCAGTGGATCATTATCACTACAAAGCGTGGAGTGTTAGTACAAGCGTGGAATGTTAATATGAGTGGTGAGAATTTGTGAAAGTCAATTCATTCGAGTCTAATGAAAGGATGTCCAAATATTTTAGGCTTTGCTGACTGCAAAGTCTGTCTGTAAACCTTTTTGTCATGGAGACTTGGGAGCCATATAAGAATTAAAATTAACGTTCCAATAATTTATTTACATCAGATCTGTATAGTAATTTAGGATTCATCTGATGAGGCAAACACCAGAAAGAAAATACTTTCCAAACCTCCAACACAAAAATTCAAACAGGACAAAGTAACGAGCAAGAAAGGTAGCCCAAATTGGACCACGCCATGGGGACATGGCAGCTGAGTGGCAAGGTCACTGAACTAACAAGGTCCAGGCTAGTGCTCTGGGGACATTGGCTCAAATCCCACCACAGCAGCTGGTGGGATTTAAATTCAATGAATAAAATCTGGAGTATAAAGCTGATGTTAGTAACAGTTACGGCATACTGATGTTGTGGGATGCAACAACAACATGGAGGTGCCACGTGAAGGTTGGAATAGAAACAGCAATCAGGTTTATTGTAGAGACATTCACTGTACAAGGTTAAAATCTAGACTATCCACAAACCTTCAGAAAGCCCAATGACGTCATGGAGTGACCACATGATTATTCTCTTAAAGGGCCCCTGCCACAACACACACCATCCCGAATATACAACACCCTCCCCGTTTATTTCAATGGCACAACGACAAATGATTACGGTGTTTATACATAGCTTCAAAAATATTCTATACATTAGGCTATGCAACATAAACAATAGAATCAATCAGAAAAGCAACCTGGAGGATGTTGATTCCTCGCTAGTTGTATATGTCATGCAGGTGGTGGAGACGTTGCTGGAATCAGAGGAGATGACTGAGCATTTGGAAAGACAAAGCTCAATCCACCATTGTCATCATGGTTTTATGAAGGGCAAGTATGCTTGACAAACTGGAGTTCTTTGAGGGCATAACAAGCAAGGTGGATAATGGAGAACCTGTGGATGTGGTACATCTAGACTTTCAGAGGCGTTTTACAAGGTGCCAATAAAAGACAGATCCAGAAGGTGAGATCACAGGGGATTGGGGGTAGCGTACTAGGTTGGATTGAGGATTGGCTGACTGACAGAAAGCAGGGGGTCGGGATAAATGGGTCCTTCTCTGGCTGGCGAAATGTAACTAGCGGGGTGCCACAGGGGTCAGTCCTCCAATCTCAACTGTTTACAATCCATATAAACGATCTGCAAGCAGGGAGAGAGTGTAACATAGCAAAATTTGCTGAAGGGTCAGTCACGAGGGGACATAGGTTCAAAGCGAGGGGCAAGAGGTTTGGGGGATGTGAGGAAAAACGTTTTTACTCAGAGGGTGGGGACGGTCTGGAATGCGCTGCCTGGGAGAGTGGTAGGGGCGATTTGCCTCTCATCCTTTAAAAAGTATCTGGAGGAACACTTGGCACATCATAACATTCAGGGCTATGGGCCAAGTGCTGGTAGATGGGAGTTCACGTGTTTTAATGTGTTGGTGCAGACTCGATGGGCCGAAGGGCATCTTCTGCGCTCTATGATTCAATGAACATTTGTGGATGATGCTAAAATAGGTGGGAAAGCAGGCTGTAAAGAGGATAAAGATTTTACAGACAGATATAGATAGGCTAGAAGAATGGGCCAAAATTTGGCAGAGAGTTTAATGTGGATAAGTGTGAGGTTATCCATTTTGGCAGAAAAAATAGAAGGCAAATTATTACCTAAACGGAAAGCAGATTCAAAATGTGTCCGGGCAGAGGGATCTGGGTGTCTTTGTTCATGAATCACAGGAAGTCGGTATGCAGGTGCAGCATGTAATAATAAGGCAAATCGGATGTTGGCATTATTGCAAAAGGACTGGAGTATAAAAGAGGAAGAGTGTTGTTGCAATTGTATAGGGTGTTGGTGAGACCACATCTGGAGTATTGTGTCCGGTTTTGGTCTCCATATTTGAGGAAGGATGTGATGACATTGGAGGCAGTTCAGAGGAGGTTCACCAGATTGATTCCAGGGATGAAAGGGTTGACGAATGAGGAGAGATTAAATAGTTTCGGTTTATACCCGGGAGTTTAGAAGGAGGAGAGGGGATCTGAATAGAGGTATAAAAATGTTTAAAAAAGGGATGGATAGAGAAATGTAGACCAAATGTTTTCTCTTATGGGGCAATCTCGAACAAGAGGTCACAGGTATAGGTTGAGAGGCGGTAGATTTAAAACTTAGAGGAGGAACTACTTCTCAGAGGATGG
The DNA here is from genome assembly GCF_964213995.1 of Mustelus asterias. Taxonomy (NCBI): domain Eukaryota; kingdom Metazoa; phylum Chordata; class Chondrichthyes; order Carcharhiniformes; family Triakidae; genus Mustelus; species Mustelus asterias. Next base: position 7,476,047 of record NC_135812.1, read on the forward strand.
GGAATTTGTGGAACTCGCTGCCCCATTGCGCGGTAGAGTCTGAATTGTTGAATAATCTCCAAAAAAAAAGACAAGACATATTTCTTTTTAAAAGGGATACATGGATGTGGGAAACAGATGGGGAGGTGGATTTGAGACCAGGGAGAAATCAGCTGCGATTGGATTGAATGGCGGAGCAGGCTCGAAGGGCTGAATTTACCTACTTCTGTTCCTAATTCCTATGTTCCCGTGTCAGGAATTTGGCTGTGTCCCACCCTAGATGTGGTCAGGAGCTTCTGTAGATATCCCTCATCTTGGAGGGGTCTCAGTATCACTCAATGGGGGAACCAGCAACAGCACCAGTTATTTTGGGCTCATCTGAGGTAACAGGTTCAAATCAGGAGCTAGAGATGGAGGTTCATCTTAGAGGTGATTCTTTCAAACCACTATGTGAAGCTCGCAACTGATCAGCTTGGCACCTCCAAACCAGTTCATCTTTGGTTTGAACTGTTTGAGACGGGACCAGTTCTCGTCAAGACAATTACTGGTATCCACTTTTCACTCATTCTCCTTGGCGAAACATGCGTCGCTTAGCACCTACTTGTCTCCTGACAATTTGAGACTTGATTTTGCTCCACTATCGTCAATGTTTCTTGGGGTATTAAAAGACTAAAACACTGTTTTCAGCTTCCTTTTCTTGAGTAACAATGTGGGTGAGCTCGGTGTAGTCACACGGGGAGTATTTCTGTAGGATGCCAAAAGGCTATTAAGAATTTGGGTTAACAATCCTTGGTCTCGAGATGCTTTCATTGAGTGTTTCAGGGATTGTACGAATCTTTTAGCTAACCCATTAGTAGGTGGATGAGGGGGTGCTGATTTGATATGTTGAATACAACTCACTGAGGTAATCTTCAATTTCTTGTGAAGTAAACTGTGAATCATTGTCACTGACAATTTGTTCTGGCTCATCAAACCTTGAAGATCAGAGATTCTCGATGGTTTGCTTAGTGGTGGTGGATTTTATCATGACAACTTCTGGTCACTTAAGAACGCATGTTAATTATGACCAAGAACATGTAACCCTCAAATGGACCAGCGAATTCAATATGTAAGCTTTGCCATGGCACTTTAGACTATTCCCACTGTGACAACAGTGGTGAATTCCTCACACGAGCACATAACTGGCACTGTCCAGCCTTTTCCTCTATCTGGGGATCAAGTCCTGGCCAAAAGTGACTTTGAGCAAGTTCCTTCATGCAGACTATGCCAGGGTGCCCTTCATGCAGTTACTCCAACAATTTTTGTCGCAAGTCAGGAGGAACGATCACTGATTTTCCACAAGCATCCACCCTGGACTGTCAACTCAAGCTTCCCTGACATGCATGCTTTTAGATTAGGGATGCGTTCCAGTTATCCTCCCTTTCATATCCATCACCACCCCCATGATAGGATAATTCCTGGTATGCCTTTGGACTTGTGATGATGTCACAGGTACATTATCTATTTGGGAAAATGTTGGGAACACCGCTTAGTGGTACATAACCAGCAAGCAAAGGCAAACATGACAATGCATCTGTATTAGCGTAGCTCTCAGACTGTTGGTACTTTGTCATATGTGCTGACAAGATGAGACCATCATTGCAACCTATTCGCACTGAGTGAAGGCATACCTTTATATGGCCCAAAAATGGTTAATGGCCGATGGTCTGCCAATAAGGTGAAACGTGACCATACAGGTACTCTCCTGAAGATAAAATGTGAGAAACGACTGCCCCGAGGGTGAAGCGTCAGAAGTTGTAATGGCAATTTTGGATTAAAATGAACTTCTGCAAAGCGTCCTTAACTGCCTTGTATGCTTCCTCAAGTTCATGCGTCTAACGCCAAGACTGTTTACATAACATGAGAACTAGGAGTGGGCCATCTGGCCCCTCGAGCCTGCTCCACCATTCAATAAGATCATGACTGATCTTTTTGTGGACTCAGCTCCACTTACCCGCCCGCTCACCATAACCCTTAATTCCTTTACTGTTCAAAAATTTATCTACCCTTGCCTTAAAAACGTTTAACGAGGTAGCCTCAACTGCTTCACTGGGCAGGGAATTCCACAGATTCACAACCCTTTGTGTGAAGAAGTTTATTGCACAATAGATTAGTAGTGGCTTAAAGAGGTAGCTAAATTTGACAGACAAATTTACCATCGGAGTGGATTAGACCTAAAAATGAACTTAATTGCGTCACGTTTGTTGGAATGTGGAGCTTCTGTAATAGCCTTCATCTTCTTTGGTGCTTTATGTCATCCTTTGTTACCAATGTGACGCAAGTACTGTATTGATGTTTGAAAAAAGTCACATTTCTCTTTTCTTGACACAAAGACCATGTATTGCAGATGTTTTAGCATTGCTTCTAGATTCTTGCAATGTTCCTGTTCACTTGCACCGGTAATCAGAATATTGTTAAGCTAACATTGGAAACCACTAAGAATTTGGTCCATTGACGGTTGAAATAAAGCAGGTGCCAACGTTATTGCAAAAGGTAATCTTTTTGGTAGCTAAAAAGGCCTGGAAGGTTGCAATTCAACTGCAACCTTCATTTGTAAATAAGGCTGTGATAGGTCAACCTTAGAATCCCTACAGTGCAGAAAGAGGCCCTTCGGCCCATCAAGCCTGTACCAATCACAATCCCACCCAGGCCCTATCCCTACACATTTACCCGGCTGGTCCCACTGACACTCGGGGGCAATTTAGCATGGCCAATCAACGTAACCTGCACATCTTTGGAATCTTGCTGAACTTCTGCCCACCTGACAGCTCTGCAAACAAATCCTCAACCAGCGGATGTGACAACTGGTCTCCACATAACACCCAGATTGGTTATTTTAAGATCACCACAGATGCAAACTGTACCATGTTGTTTCATGACAGGTACTATGGGTGTGGCCCAGTCACTTGCAGTAAGAGGTTCTAACACAAGTGTTGACAAGTCACACCAACTCAGGTTCAATCTTTGGACGAATTGCATTCGGCACTGCTCTTGCCTTGAGATTGTTAGGTTGGCTATTTGGCTTGATGAATTTTACTTGAACTCCTTCCATTGAGCTATGCGTGACTTTGAATACACATCTGTCCAGGGTGTGCTGTAAGTCTGTCTTTGCATCAACCAATCTATTCGCAGCGCTCCAATCAAGCTTGATCTTCTCCAGCCAAGATTGACCAAAGAAAGCTGGGAAATTTCCTTGGGCCATATGGAGGGGCAACTCTGCCATTGGTCCATTCAACTCTACCTTAACGATGATGATGTAACCTTTCGATGGCACAACTTCTTCTGCATATGTCTTCAAAGTTACATTTGCTGGCTTTAAAAGGAAGATGCTTTAATTTCTGATGTGCTGTTTTAGGAATAAAGATAGGGCAGCACCTTCCATTTTGGCAGGTTGTCCACTCGGTGTAAGGGATTACCCAGATTCAGATTCACCTTGAATTGACAATACTTTCAACCGTAGCTCGTCATCAGACAGTTGGTCTGAGGAATTGGATGATCTCCTATGGGACTGCTTCGAGTCAGTGGACAGGTAAATATGTAAAAACTCTGCAACCAGCCAGAATGAGTATGCCACTACAGTAACCGACTTCATTAGGAAGTGTGTAGAAGACTGTGTGCCAAAGAAGCAAATCCATGTTTCCCCCAACCATGGATGAACAGGGATATCCACTGCTTGCTAAAGTCCAGCTCTGAGGCATTAAAGTCAGGTGACCCTGATCTATACAAGAAAGCCAGTTATGATCTATGGAGAGCCAAAGATGCCAAAAGACAGTACCAGACCAAGTTAGAGTCCCAGGTTAGCCACATGGACTCTCACTGACTATGGCAAAGTCTGCAAGGCTACAAGACGAAGGTATGTAGAATTGCCGGCACCAATGCATCCCTCCGAGGTTCGCCTACCACCGCAACAGGTCCACAGCAGACACCATTTTCCTGGCTCTACACTCAACCCTGGAACACCTAGATAACAGAGACACCTATGTCAGACTCCTGTTTATTAACTACCGCTCAGCCTTCAACACCATTATTCCTACTCACATGAAGGGGCAACGTTCTGAAACCTGGTATTATTCCTACAAAACTCATTTCCAAACTCCGTGGCCCAGGGCTCGGCTCCTTCTGCAACTGGATCCTAGACTCCTAACTCAGACCGCAATCAGTAAGGATAGGCAACAGCACCTCCTCCATGATCACCCTCAGCACCGGTGCCCCATAAGGCTGTGCCCTCAGCCCCTTACTGTACTCCTTATGCACCTATGACAATGTGGCCAAATTCCCCTCCAACTCTACTTTCAAGTTTGCCGATGACACCACTGTATGATGAGATGGAGTACAGGAAAGAGATAGAAAATCTGGTGAACTGGTGCAACAACAATCATCTCTCTCTCAATGGCAGCTAAGCCAAGGAGATAGTCATCGACTTCAGGAAGCGTAGCGGAGAACATGCTCCTGTCCACATCAACGGGGATGAACTGTAAGTGGTCAAGAGCTTCAAGTTTCTAGGTGTTCAACCTGCCCTGATCCCTCCATGCCGACATCATAGTTAAGAAAGCCCCACCAACACTTCTACTTTCTCAGAAGATTAAGGAAATTTGGCATGTCCTCTACAACTCTCACCAAGTTTTAACAGATGCACCACAGAAAGCATCCTTTCTGGTTGTATCACAGCTTGGTATGGCTGCTGCTCTCTCCAAAACCGCAAGAAACTACAAAGGGTCGTGAACTAAGCCCAATCCATCACGCAAACAAGCCTCCCATCCATCGACACTGTCTACACTTCCCGCTGCCTCGGAAAAGCAGCCAGCATAGCGAAGAACCCCACGCACCCCGGACACACTCTTTCACCACCTTCCATCGGGAAAAAATTCAAAAGTCTGAGGTCACACACCAACCGACTCAAGAACAGCTTCTTCCCTGCTGCTGTCAGACTTTTGAATGGACTTACTTCATATTAAGTTGATCTTTCTCTATACCCTAGCTATGACTGTAACACCACATTCTGCACTCTCTCCTTTCCTTCTCTATGAATGATATGCTTTGTCTGTACAGCGCGCAAAAAACAATACTTTTCACTGTAGACTAATACACGTGACAATAATAAATCAAATCAAAAAGAGACTCCTGGACTGTTGATAGTGGTTAATCTTGTCAGCCACGTTGTAAATTCTTTTCACTGAATGAGTCTTATTCTTTTTAAATGTGTCCACGTTCTTTTTCTGAACTTTTCAGGGAAACCTGGTTTTCTGCAACAAGCTCTTGCAATGTGGCCTCTCTTGTCACAATTCTTGCATTCATTCTTGCTCCAGCACTCAGCTGGTGAATGGCCCGTTCTTGCACATCAATGACATGCCTATTGCTAGACAGACTTCCTCTGAGACAGGCTTCCTCTGGGTGGCGCATACCGTAGGGAATTTTGTGCCTGTTCCCAACTCTGTGAAGCCTCTCTAGCTGCGAGTTCCATTGAGCTTGCAATCTTCTGAGCTGTTTTTAAGCTTAAAATGTGTTTAGTGAGCAAGGGTCACTGGATTGCCTCATTTCAAAACCCACAGACCAAACAATCTCGAAGAGTGTCATCCAATGATGCACCAAACTCTCAATATTCTGCAACCCTTTTAAAGGTTGCTACAAACTTAAATATTCTTGTCCTGGTTTCTTCACTGAAACCTGAACTATTCCGTGATGATCCGTGGCTTCTGTGAATGATGTTCACCAGGCATGAATGATTTTGGCACCAGGCTTCTCTAGTTGGACCAAACTATGGAGCAAGTTAAAGGCTTGACTTCCAATAGGACGGAGAGAAATTGGGTCCACGAGTTCCTCCGAAATTTAAATTGACTGTACACAATACTGGAACACCTCAGTATAGGATCTCCAACGTTCAATATCTTGGTCAAAAAAGCTTACGGCACCAAATTGATCCGCCATTTTTTTCCCCTCAGGCTTGGGGGACGATGTAGTACTCTTTTCAAGAGGCTTCCCTTTATTTAGTTAAATCAATGACTTGGAAAATTAACCCGATTACACACCAGACTAACTCCAGATTTAAATACAATGCAGAAATTACCGCGCAGACTTTTCCTTTTTTGGTGCATTGTGGCTTCCGTTTTACCCAATCACATGCGCAGACACTGCCAACTGGAGTCTATCAATTACGTCTCTGGTAAGAATTCTCAATGTTTTTTCTTGTACCCTACCAGCACTCACGATGTTGCAATGTTTCAACCTGCTGATCCTACTCGACCTCCGAATCAGAGCTCCAGCCCCAGTTGAAATTTTTCTTCTCTTTGGTGTTTTTCCAATTCGTTGCCAGTTTATTTGTTATGTCGCACTGATGCTGTGTGATAATTAACGGAGGTGCCAGGCGAGGTTTGGAACAGAAAACGGGTTTATTGTAGAGATGTTCACCGTACAGGGTTAGTATCTGGACTGTCCACATGCCTCCGGAAGGCTCAATGATGGAACAATTGTGATTGTTGTTTTAAAAAGGGACCATGCCACAACACTGTAACCACCTTAAACATATCACAGAAACGCTCATCGATTCTGAGGAGAACTAGGGATAGACAATAAATGCTGGTCTAACCAGTGACATCCACATTCTGTAAATAAATTTTAAAAAGCCCATCTGGTTCACCAGTGCCCTGGGCAGATCTACATGTGACTCTCGATCCACAGCAATGTGGTTGATTCTGAACAGCCCTCTGAAATGGCCCAGCAAGTCCCTCAGTTCAAGATCAGTTAGGGGTGGGCAACAATCTCTCTCTCTCTCTTTCTTCCTCCTCTCCCCGCCTGCCCCCCCCCCTTTCTCCTCCTCCCCCCCCCCCTCTCTTCCCCCCCCCCCCCCCCCCCAATCAAGAAAGCCAATTAATGGACTCCAATCAAAGTCCCCACATGAGGGACAAACCAGATCCAAGCTGACAAGACAAGAATATACATCCCATCTTGGGCTCGATCAAACAAGATCCAAGCTGTCAGGATGAGGCATTGCACCCCCTCCCGGGCTTGATCCGAGCTTCATCTTAGCCAAAGGCTGACATGGCTTTGAAAAATTGCATCAGGTAAAGCCTCGGTTTAACCTCATTGGCTACCCCGATTGCTTGCTCTACCCTAGCACAGGCAATCTATGATCGCAGGCATCAGCACACCCCAAGTGGGCAACAATTGATGGCCTCGCCAGCGACACCCATAACCCATGAACAAATGAAGAAGTTACCTGGTCTTTGCAGTTCATCAGGGCTGAAATTATTTGGGTTTGTATCCTACACCAGAAGCAGTTCCAATGAACGGCACACATCCATCGCCTGCCGTTGTTTCTTTTTACTAACTGATCTACTTTACACTTCCAACATTGTGTTTTCAGTTCAGTATTAATTCACCTTCCTTCTAAATTTGTATGCAAATCTTCTAATAATTCTTTCAATTACATCAATGTTTAAAAAACGTTTACCAATGATAGACAAAAATACTGACAGGACTTAGCCAGGTATGAAAATCTTGATTCGTACCTTCTCCGGGACTCTGAGTAGCAAAGTTGCGATTCACATGCTCTGTAGACACATTCCCTTCTTGTTCCTCAATCTCAGTTTCGCATTCGCTCTCACTGTCGCTACTCATACCGGGCAGCAAATGAAGGACCTTTTTCTGAAGTGATGCAACTGCGAAAAGAACCTCAGGTTAAGCTGCGAGTGTTGATAGACACTTTCCACCTGTACAAGAGCAAGCATTGTTTATACACAGGCATAAGGTAAAACTACGAGCAGTAGTAGTTTGTATGGCGACGAGTAGGAATTACAAGGTTACTTATTAAAGCTCTCCTAAATATTACCATTTTATATAATTGTTACACTGCAGCATACATATCACTTAGATTCTTTAACATTATATCATTACAGGGAGAAGGACTTGGAATTTGTTATCCAGTGGCTGTGCACTCTGTTAACTGTGCAGTCTGTCGTGGGAGACAGTGGGCTGTGCCCAGGGAGTATGTCACTTCTATTTTGAAAAAAGCACAGGCCAGGCTGGAACAAGAATGCTGAACTCAGATGCTCTACCAACTGGGCTATCTGGGTTAAGGACAATGAGGAATTAAAGGGGATTCATTGATGTAGTGGTATTGCTGCTAGACTAGTAATCCAGAGGCCCATGATGATGCTCTGGGATAAAAGCAAATGCTGGAATCAAACAAAAACAGAAAATGCTGGAAAATCTCAGCAGGTCTGATGACATCTTTGGAGCGAGAACAGAGTTGAGTCTTGGTGACCCTTCGTCAATGCTCTGGAGATGGGGGTTCAAATCCCACCACGGCAGATGATAAAATTTGAATTCAATAAAATTCTGAAATTAAAAGTCTAATGATAACCATGAAACCATTGTTGACTGCTGTAACAACTCATCTGGGTTCACTAATGTTCTTTAGGGAAGGAAACCTTCCATCCTCATCTGATCTGGACTACATGTGACTCCAGATCCATAGCAATGTGTTTGGCTCTTAAATGCCCTCTGATTGTCAATAAATGCTGGCCCAGCCAACCATGCTCACATCCCATGAACAAATCAAAAAAAAAATTAATTTTCTTTTTCATCCAAAGATCTCTGGGCAGAGAATTCTCAAGATTCACAGCCCTCAGAGTGATGAGATTTCTCCAAATCTCAGTCCTAAATGATTGATTTATCCTGAGACCGTGCCTGTGTATTCCAGATTCCCCAGCCAGTGGAAGCAATCTCCCAGTGTCTACCTTGCCAAGCCTTCAGAATCTTACAATTGAAGAATGGGAGAGAGATAGAAATGGATTGTTTCCATTGATCGAATGGTGATGTAATGACAGGATTAAATGTGACGGACTTAGAGAAACCTTTATTTACCAAGAGGATTGCTAAACTGTGGAATGAATGACTGCAGTTAGTGGTTCAAGCAGAGACAATGTCAAATATTTAAAAATAGGCGATTGAAGAAACAAGGATATGGAACAGGGACGACAAAATTAGGGCCACTGTTCACAAGGAGGATAAAAATGAGACATTTTCTGAGTGAGTCAAATAACAGCCATGTTGTAATGTCCTGGCCCAATTGCATTTTGGGTGTTTCTACACCACATGGACTGCACCACATCACCACCTTCTCAAGGGCAATTAAGTTTGGACAATAAGTTCATGCCTCAGGGATCAGTGCTGGGCCCACTGTTATTTGTCATTTATATTAATGATTTGGATGAGAATATAGGGGCATGGTTAGTAAGTTTGCAGATGACACCAAGATTGGTGGCATAGTGGACAGTGAAGAAAGTTATCTCCAATTGCAACAGGATCTTGATCAATTGGGCCAGTGGGCTGACGAATGGCAGATGGAGTTTAATTTAGATAAATGTGAGGTGATGCATTTTGGTAGATTGAACCAGGGCAGGACTTACTCAGTTAATGGTAGGATGTTGGGGAGAGTTACAGAACAAAGATCTAGGGATACAGGTTCATAGTTCCTTGAAAGTGGAGTCACAGGTGGACAGAGTGGTGAAGGCAGCATTCGGCATGCTTGGTTTCATTGGTCAGAACATTGAATACAGGAGTTGGGACGTCTTATTGAAGTTGTACAAGACATTGGTAAGGCCACACTTGGAATACTGTGTGCAGTTCTGGTCACCCTATTATAGAAAGGATATTATTAAACTAGAAAGAGTGCAGAAAAGATTTACTAGGATGCTACCGGGACTTGATGGTTTGAGTTATAAGGAGAGGCTGGATAGACTGGGACTTCTTTCTCTGGAGCGTAGAAGGCTTAGGGGTGATCTTCTAGAGGTCTATAAAGTAATGAGGGGCACAGATCAGCTAGATAGTCAATATCTTTTCCCAAAGGTAGGGGAGTCTAAAACGGCACGGTAGCACAGTGGTTAGCACTGCTGCTTCACAGCTCCAGGGACCTGGGTTCGATTCCCGGCTCGGGTCACTGTCTGTGCGGAGTTTGCACATTCTCCTCGTGTCTGCGTGGGTTTTCTCCGGGTGCTCCGGTTTCCTCCCACAGTCCAAAGATGTGCGGGTTAGGTTGATTGGCCATGCTAAAATTGCCCCTTAGTGTCCTGGGATGCGTAGGTTAGAGGGGTTAGCGGGTAAATATGTAGGGATATGGGAGTAGGGCCTGGGTGGGATTGTGGTCGGTGCAGACTCGATGGGCTAAATGGCCTCTTTCTGCGCTGTAGGGTTTCTATGATTTCTTTCTATGAAAACTAGAGGGCATAGGTTTAAAGGAGAGAGGGGAGAGATACAAAAAAAGTGTCCAGAGGAGCAATTTTTTCACAGAGGGTCGTGAGTGTCTGGAACAAGCTGCCAGAGGTAGTAGTAGAGGTGGGTACAATTTTGTCTTTTAAAAAGTATTTAGACAGTTACATGGGTAAGATGGGTATAGAGGGATATGGGCCAAATGCGGGCAATTGGGATTAGCTTAGGGGTTCAAAGAAAATAGGGCAGCATGGACAAGTTGGGCCAAAGGGCCTGTTTCCATGCTGTAAACCTCTATGACCAAGTGCTGGCCTAGTCAACAACACTCACACCTCTCAAATGGACACATTTTAAAAAACTGATGTAGTTCTAGGTATGATGCATCTACTATTCACCAACATGAAGGGTAGACTCATGTCACAGCATGGATGTAGGGCAACTTTCATGGGTGATGCCCTTCAGTGCTGGATATCCAACTTGGAGCTGGTCTTGATGGAATAGGCATTGCTTTGAGTTGGTGCCCCTACAAATAGAACTATGCCACTGCACTTAGAATACTGCAACAAAACAGGACCAAGTGTTTTTGAAATCAATTACCCTGGCACAGACATGCTTACAATCTAGTGTAAAAAGTAGGTTTGAGTTTATACAGTAGCTAGCAGTATCCCAGAGTGGAACGTGCACTAGAAGTGAAACTATCCTAGTACATGCTTCCTATTGGGTTGTGTAGTGAATGAAACAGCAAGTTATATTACACACTGGCTAGGCTGAACACCACTCACTTCCACAGCATTTAATATTAATAAGCTCACTGAGGCACAGTAATCAAGATGTAACTTTACCTTCTTCTGGCCTGCCCAATGTACCCTCAAGAGACAAAGCACACGGTCCTGCGGTGCCTGCATTCTCGGAGTCAGAATGCTGCTGGTTATCAATGAAACAGCATGGGGCCACTGACCTGGAGCAAGCACAGAGGTTAATAAAGATCCTCAAATTGAACACAAGCAATTTCACGCAAATGCTATTCTTGTTAACTCAATTTGTTTAAAACCATTATTTTACTGGGTTGGCAGTCAGATAAAGAGATACTTATTCAGCTTGATGGTGCGTATTTGGAATTGAGCAACATTAACTTGAGAAACAATCAGCCTTTAATCTTTATTTGACTTTTGAACATCAAACTATTTCACCAATACTCCCTTTTTATTGGATGGCAAAATGTCAGTGTCATGTTGCAGACCAAACACCTATCAATAGGTATATATCAATAGGGGCTGGAAATGGCAAGGAGCCAAAGAATTGTGGCATTAAATACAGAACACGGTGCTAGCTTGTTTCAGTTAGTAGCACTATTGCCTCTAGGTCAAAAGGTAGAGTTTAAATTCCAGTCTAGAACTTAAGTAATCTGGGCCAACAGTGTTGAAGAAGGTTTTTTAAATCATTCTTGGGATGTTGCTGTTACTGGCTAGGCCAGCATTTGTTGCCCAACCCCAATTGCCCCCGAGAAGGTGCTGCATCGTCAGAATGAAAGAAACAAAATGCAGTATTTTGCACGAATGTTGTGGGCAGCATTTCCCCCATTATTACAGTTAAAAGCAAATTATCCAGTCAATTGTCTCACTTGCTGCTTTTGGGATCTGTGTGTATATACTGGCTGCTGTGCGTCTGCGTTACAGCAGCAGCTACAGCTCAAAAATAATGGAGTTATAATGAATAATAATAAATTTAAATTGTGCTTTCACAAAGAACGACTCTTCTCCTGCTGGGTTATACGGGCAGAGTACGCCATACAGGAAAACTTTAGATTCGTGGGTATAGGTCAAAGCCAATTATTTCCTCTATTTTGGGTAGAATACTCAAACAAATAACTCAACAACAGCGTTGGGAAGGACACACACAAGATTGCTTGCAACTGTCGTGTGTCGTGAGACACGAGATAAAGATTTAAATACACACTTTATGCACACTCACCCTAAAGTGGCAACTTTCCGTGTAATTTCCAGTGACGCCAATCCATCCAGCGCAGAGTTACTGAATTGGTCAGACGCAATGACAGTAAAAGCTCGGTCCTCGGCCTTGCAGACTGACGGGGTCTCGGCATCATTCGGCTTGGTTACAGAATGTGGTGATCCTTGTCTATTGCTGGACTTTGATAATCCTACATTAAAAATTGTAATTGGCAATGTTTTATAAGAAAATCTGATTTTCGTGAGTAGATTTTGTCGACCATAGCCTATTAATTGCTTACTTGGGCTTTTTGACAAAAATAAGGTTCACTACATCAGATGTTGTGTACATATGTGCAGACTTACTTTGTCAGGCAGTAACAGAAGGATAACAGTGAGAGCCAGAAGTGGAATGCATCAGGGAATATGGAACATTAAGCTGGCTATCAGTATATACTGGTAGGCATCTGAACAAGCATGGGCACAAAGCCTAGTTCCAAGGTTAGGTGGAGGAAGCATGGAACACATTATGGGGAGAAGCAGCTATTTGTTGTTGCTAATCATTTTTACCTACATTTAAAGGATTTCTGATGCAAAACCTGCATTCTTCAAATCACAAATCATGCTTCATGCTACATTTAGCGAGTGGGGAAATTAATGGAGTGTCACGATGCTAAATCATCTGCTCTAATTATGGCAAGGTTAGGTTTCTGGATGTATTCAGCCTCCTTATGTGACTGCAAGCTGGATCATTATTTAATACTATATATGGTAAATAAACTAGAGGAATTAAACCAATTACCAGCAGTTACCTGCTGTGCTGGGTTGACAATTCTCTTGGTAGTGCAGATCCTTATCCCCACATTCCAGTGCTCTGCGGAGAGAGAAACTGGTCCCTGATGAACCTGAGCGACTGTGTTTTGGAGATCCACATTTCTTTGTGGATGCTGAAGGCAAAAATCAAAGAGGGAAATTTTACAAGTTAACAGCTTGTAACATTTTGTTGAACCTCTCAAACTCAATTGCTATTAACTGACAGCCTCCACATGCTTTAAAAAGATGCAAGAAATATTCTAGTGAAAAAGCAGGACTGTTACTTGACAGATGATCAATTTTTTTTTTTAAATGTAGATGCTGGAAATGTAGAGTTGAAATAAATCTTTAAGAATCTGAAGACAGTAAAAAGACAGGTTTACATCTCTTTTCTCTTCACAGAAGCTGTGGGGCCTAGAAATGGAGATCAATTTTGCTTCTTGTCTAAGCTTGATATGGATTCCCATAAACAACACAGCTCACTCAAATATTTTTGTTCCCCCCCTCCCCCAAATGTCCTCTCAGAAAGGCTTTCCTTATGCTCACCAAACCAAATTCATGCTCACAGGGCATTTACTGTTCTGACGTCAGAAAGAACAGACTAAGGGTGACCAGAATGTACACTCAGGCAGATCAGTCCTGTTTCCAAGGCAACTCCAACCTGATCGCTCAGCATTACATTCCAGCACTTTAGAACATTTCACTAAGTGTTTAGAGCTTTATTTTCATCGAGATTCTTTGACTGCCTGCAGCAAATCAAAGCCGATTTCTTTTCGGGGGGAGAAATCTCTTGTCAGGCACTCAGCGCAAAGAGCCTTACTACCTCATTGCTCTACAAACAGGTACATACAGACTGAATAGAATTCATTTTAACTTTTAAAAACAAGTGTGGTCAGTTCCTAATGGGCCAGGGGTTACACACAGGTTTGATTCCTGACCTGTGCCATTGGCTGAACTCCAGCATTCCTGGGTTAGGAAAGACTAGAAAGAGCAGCAAGCTAAAAATGCCACAGTTTTAGCTTTGGCTTATTATCCAGTGCCCTCTGCTGGAAATGTTCATGTGGCTGTTGTTTGAGAGTTGCACCAGACTTGACTGCGATGCCTCTACATGGCTCACACACATTTAGAAAAGTCATTTGGATTAAGTATTAGAGGAGTCCCGACACATGGGTGACAGTGTAATGCGCTTCCAGCCAGTTCCTCCAGAACAGGAAAAGGGAGAAAAATGAAAAAAAAGTGATCTCTACCTGATCTTCTGCTCTTGCTATCTGTGTAAGGTAATTGGAAATGAGGAATTTACAGCATCAAGCGCTAGGGATCATTGGCAGGTTTTAAATCAGTTTTGCAATGGATTAGGCAGTGAATGAGGCCATCCCGTGCCTAGTTGTTATATTTGGGTTGGGTTGCAGTGTAGATAGCGGCATGGTTGTCCTACATTCTGAGCACCGCACAGCAAATCCCTGCGAGCACTCATTTTCAGTCATGTCTTTTAAAGACCCTTTGAACGGAGTTACATTTTAGGAACAGGAACATCCGGTTAATGTCCACCACCAGCTGCTACAGATCGGGACCTGCCTACCAAATTTCATCGACACCTAATGATTCCAATAGTCACCATGAAGCTTGCTTAAGAGGAAGGGAGGGGAGAAAGAAAGGGAAGAATGTGACTATCACACTCGACGGTATTCAATGATCTCATCCAGTTGGGCAGCATGGTGGCACAGCGGTTAGCACTACTGACTCACAGCTCCAGAAACCAGAGTTTGATTCTGGCCTCTGGTGACTATTTGCACATTCTCCCCGTGTCTGCGTGGGTTTCCTCCCACAGTCCAATGATGTGCAGGTTAGGTGAATTGGCCATGTAAATGTTTGGGATTATGGGGATAGGAGACAGCCTGGGTAAGATACTCTGTCAGTCTATGCAGACTCGATGGGCACACTGGCCTCCTTCTGCACTGTAGGGACTTTAAGAAAGCTAGGACAGTCAATCCAACTAAAAGATAAGTAAAAACAAAAGTACTGGAAAAGCAAAGCATGCTTGTCAGCACCAACAAGAGAAGGGTTCTCATTTCAGGTGAAGACCTTTTGTCAGCATCTCGTACATAAAGCTGTCACCTGAACAGTTAACCTATCTTTTCTCTACACAAATACTACTGGATCTGTCAATTTTAGGCAGTTTCTCTTTTTAGATCAGATTTCTAGTGCCTTATGTTTACTTGTGTTTTAGTTAGCCCAGAATTGGATTCCATGAAACACAAGCAGCTGTCAACCATTTAACGGTCTGCACCCCAGAAGCCTGATTAAACTGAAAGAAATACGAAAGGTTAGAATGGAGAAACAAAATGTGCCTGTAACACACAGCAACTCAAACTGGAGTTTGCAAAGAAAATAGACAAACTGACACTTTGTCTTCTACCCAATTATTTGGAGTGGTCCAGTCAAGAGATCCAGCAAGGGTTTTGTGGCTGCATCATTATTCTCTTTTAAAATAAATATAAACTGCACATACTGAAGAAAACACAGTTCACCCTGACAAACTAGCACTTGTAGCAAAGCAAACCTGCAGGCTTGTTAGTGCATCATGAATATTTGGATGAAAATTATATTTAACAGACTTGCATTTTTAGCTGTTTTAACAGCATGCTTATATCTGTGTTATACCTGGTGATGGCTCCATGGAAATGATACTAAAACATGTTGAATGCCACTTGAACAGGAAATAGAGATCTTGCTGAACATGACAACTGATAACTTTATACATTTCTGATTAAAGCTTCAAATCCCAGCTGCATGGCATAATATCTCTCACATTCGTGTCAATAGTATCAACTTGACAAGGCAATCAAATTAACGCTTATACGCTAGGATCAGTTGTAGAATGGGCGGCGGCGGGCGCGAATCGGCCACACCGTGACTACAAACGAACTAAAGTTTCTTCTAATTTTGGCAGGACCTTGTCTAATTTACATTCTTGATTTTCTCTTGTTAAGTTTGGCCACCACAGAAATAGAGCACAGAACAGGCCCTTTGGCCCACGATGTTGTGCCGAGCTTTGTCTGAAACCCAGATCAATCTATTTCCTCCCTATCATCCCGAAGTACTCCATGTGCCTATCCAATAGCTTCTTAAATGTTCCTAAAGTTTCTGACTCCACTATCCCTGCAGGCAGTCCATTCCACACCCCAACCACTCTGAGTAAAAAACCTAGCTCGGACATCCTTCCTATATCTCCCACCATGAACCCTATAGTTATGCCCCCTAGTTACCGCTCCATTCACCCGAGGAAATAGTCTTTGAACGTTCACTCTATCTATCCCCCTCATCATCTTATAAACCTCTTTCAAGTCTCCTCTCAACCTCCTCCGCTCCAAAGAGAAAAGCCCAAGTTCCCTCAACCTTTCCTCATAAGACCTACCCTCCAAACCAGGCAGCATCCTGGTAAATCTCCTTTGCACTCTTTCCAGTGTCTCCACATCCTTCTTGTAGTGAGGTGACCAGAACTGCACACAATATTCCAAATGTGGTCTCACCAAGGTCCTGTACAGTTGCAGCATAACCCCACGGCTCTTAAACTCAAACCCCCTGTTAATGAACGCCAACACACTATAGGCCTTCTTCACGGCTCTATCCACTTGAGTGGCAACCTTCAGAGATCTCTGGATATGAACCCCAAGATCTCTCTGTTCCTCCACATTCTTCAGAACCCTACCTTTGACCCTGTAATCCACATTTAAATTTGTCCTACCAAAATGAATCACCTCGCATTTGTCAGGGTTAAACTCCAGAAATAAAGGGTTTTTCAAAAAAAAAGATTTCATTTTAACCCTCGGTTCTGAACCGTTTCCCATTTCAGAGTGATATTTTTCACCCTCCACTTGTTACCTCACAATACACAATTGCTGCATTGTGATTATACAACAGCTGCTTTGACACTGCCACCAAGCTTAGCCTTTACTTGGCGGCCAGTTAATGTTGGCTGGGACGGCTGTTGGTTAGGTCAGCTGGCCACACATTAGGAAAGTACACATTTTAAATAGTGACCGGGGCAGGATGTACTTAAGCTTTCTATACTCATACAGTGCAAAATAATATTAATGTACTAGCAAAAGTTTGTCAAATAAAAAGGGTTTAAAAATTGTTCAGACAGCACTGACTGGAGATTTCTATACTCAGCACAGGAATTAGGAGGCGTTGGCCATATATGGGGAGATGGTGGCATCGTGGTAACTTCACTCAATTAGTAACCCATAGGCCCAGATGAATTCTCTGGGGACATGGGTTCAATTTCACCAGGGCAGCTGGTGGAATTTGAATTCCATTAATAAATCTAGGATACAAAGTTAGTTAAAGATGGTGACCATGACAACCATCATTGATTGGTGAAACAGAGAGGTTTTTGCAACAATGTCCTTTAGGGAAGAAATCTGCCATCCTCACCTGGTCTGGCCTACCTGTGACTCCTATCTGCATCTATCCTGCCCAGCCCTGTAAGAACTGTACATCACAAAGGAGATCACCTCTCATTCTTCTGAACTCTAGAGAACACAGGCCCGGTCTCCTCAATCTCTCCTCATGAGACAACTCCACCATCCCAGGGATTAGTCTGGTGAACCTCTGCTGCACTCCCTCAGTGGCAAGTATATCCTTCTTTAGGTAAGTTGTCCAGATCCAGTCTAACCAAGGTTCTATACAATTGCAGCAAGACATCTTTAGCGCAAGAGGATTCGAGTCCAGATGTAAAGACAAAGATACTATTTGCCTTCCTAATTACTTGCTGCATCTGCACGTTAGCTTTCAGTGACACAAGGGCACCCAGATCCCTCTGGACATCAACACTTCCCAGTCTCTCACCATTTAGAAAAACTCTGATGGGAGGAATGGAGGTGCAAAGCTAACCTCACACTTACCTGCCTAATATTCCATCTGCCATGTTCTTGCTACTCACTAACCCTGTCCAAATCCCCTTGAAGTTTCTCTACATCCTCCTCAGGACTCATTCCCACCCAATTGTGTCACCCACAAACTTGGAAATATTACATTTGGTCCCCACCATCCAAATCATTATTACAGACTGCGAACAGCTGGGGTGCAAGTCCTGATCCTGGCAGTATCCCACTAACCACAGCCTGCCAACACGAGAACAATCTTTTCATTCTGTTCTGTCCATTAACCAATCCATGCCAGTACCCATCCAATCTATCCCACGTGCTCTTCATTCATTAACCTCCTGTGTGGCACTTTATCAAAAGCCTTCTGAAAATCTCAATACATCTCACCCACTGATGCTTCCTCACAAACAGTCAAAAAAACTCCAACGCAAATCCACTTTGACTCCGCCCAAATTATTTTCCTCATGCTCAGTTGAGATTTTAGTATTTTCGTTCCTGCCAAAGTCAGATTTTTTTTGAATTTAAGCATTTCCTCTCAATCAACCCAAAATCAATTTTAACATGTAATAACGGAGTTTATATTCTTCTATTAGTCACATGGCAGTGTTAATCCTTTGTCCACTCACCAAATGTTATATAATTGGAAAGGAGGTCCAGTCCAGATTCATTTCTCCGGAAGCTGTCAATTCCACTGGGCCCTGATGGTCCCTGTTCTCCAGCGTGAGTGATGCAATTTGCCCCCAAATCAGCACACAACACCGTGTTACTTCTCGCCTCAGACATCTGGCTTTTGACTTCAGACATTTTGCTCCTGACTTCTGCCATTTGGGCCTTCAACCTCTTCAGAACCCCAGAATTGGGAGGTGATCGCCGCACAGCTTGCTGCCTCCGCTGGTCACGATCTTTACGACATTGAGCTAATACGTCAAGAAGGAAAAATCTTAGAAACATTGGTCAAGTCCATTAACAGTGTTTCTTAAACTGAGATCCAGAGTGTTTCTAGGGAGTTCATGAAATAGTCAAGCTTTATGCGAATGGATGGTGGCTGAAGGTGGGCTTGGGGTGCAAGGTGGGAGCAGGGTGCAGCTGTCACGTATACAATGTAGAATAGCCTGGCCATCTTACCTTGGAGGGAATGCACGAAGGAACACAGAGCAACAGGGTGATGGCTAGGTAGATCCATAGTTAGTAAGGCTGGTGGTAATTGCTAGGTGAGTTCAGGCTAATTCAAAAGAGTTTTTTTTTTCAGACATTCACTCAAAAGCTTCCAGAATATAAATTCATTCAGCTTTTAGGAGCATTATAATGTAAATTTGGGCAGCGGGGAGGGGGGATGCTTATGATGACGAATCCATTTTAAACCGAGTCTGTCAGCCAAAAAAGTTTGTAAGTCACTGCATTAAAACACATTACCTTACTGAGGAACCTTTCAGATATGAGATGAAACTCAGCAGTTACCCATTTTCAAATCCTTGATCTAGGGCATTGATTTGACTCAGGAACTCACTCACTGGATAAACTCACTACCATAAACCCTCAGCTCATAGCCCCAGTGCTGATTCAGAGAAGGTCAGGAGATGAAAGGAGAATTTCCTGGAGTATACAATTTGCTTGTACATATATCAAGAAAATTTGAACAGGCAGTGCCGCTTTTCTCCAAGAGAAGGCTGAGGAATGATCTAATGAATGTAAATTATGAAAGGGTTTGATAGTAATAGACAGAGATGCTTTTGTCAATGAAAGGAGTCCAGAAGTAGGGGTCATTAACAGGATAGTCAATAACAAATCCGATAGGGATTTCAGGAGCTATTGAAATGTGGAGCTTGCTGCTACAATAATTGAAATGAACAACAAAGGCTTTTTAAGGAAAAAAAATGGGCAAGTACATGAGGAAGAAATGTTAAATGCTGTGGGGTCGAGATGAGTACCCGGTAAATTTTCTGAATAGAGTTCAGGATGGAAAATCTAAGCGTTTTCAGGAGCACCTGTAAAATGTTTCTTTACTGGCTCAGTACACACAGCTGTGTGCTGCCGAAAGGAAGGTACAGCCAATGTTCCCAGGCATGAAGGAACATTGTTCTATGGTGCAGTCTGCCACCCAATCTCCCCCGCACAAAATGAAGGCCATCGAAGAACAGCTAGAATTTTACTAATCAATGACAAATTTAAACTGCACCAATGATGCATTTCCTACATCACAACTGCATGACTACACTTCCAAATTACATAATTTGCAGTTAATTGCTTTGGGAGATTTGGCTTAATGTCAAATATTACAGCTTCTGTTAACAAATCCAGGTGTAGAAATTAAAGCAATCGTTTTTTTTTAAACCTTCCTAGGGGAGGAGGGAAAGTTCTCAATACAAACCGTAGGAAGCAAATTCGTCATCACCTAGGCTACCGGTGACACCAAGTTTTGGAATTATGTAGAATTACTCTAAATTTACAGCACAGATAGAAACAATACTTTTCATTGTATACCAATACATTTGACAATAATAAATCAAATCAGATACAGGCCACTCGGCCCAACAGGTTCCTGCTGGTGCATATGCTCCATACAAGCCCCCCTACCACCCACCTGCATCTAATCCTGTCAGCGTAACCTTCCATTCCTTTCTCCCTCATGTAGTTATCTAGCTTCCTCATTAGTGCACCTTTGCTAGGGGATTTTCAGTAACTTCATTGCATTGAGAATGTAAAACTACTTGTGACGAATAAATAAACTACTCTGCGTGGTTCCAATTTTAAACACCTTCTGGGTAAAGAAGTTCCTGCTGAATTTCCCAATTGGGTTGATTGCTGACCATCTTATATTAATATTTTGGAGTTTTAACCAGGAAGTACTTGAAAGAATTGCACACCAGTATTTACATTAGAAATTACAGATTGAGCAGGTTACCTGCAGAGTGCAGCAGAGAAGCTGGCGGTCGAGGCTGCAAGCCCCACAGGTTTTCCATGCTACTCCGGTCCTTCAGGTCCAATAACTGTATGAGAATGACTGGGTCGATGTCGAGCAGGCTGCTGCTGGCAGCGGCTGTCAGACTGCCCGTTCCCCGCCTCGAAGACCGACTGCGGTTGCTCAGCCCGCCTGTGGAAGATGGAACATAAATGTGACAAAAATACACAAGGGGCAAAAATAATAAACATCTACTGGGAAAAACAGAAATCTGATTTTCTGAAAAGTAACAAACATGACAATATTACTCGGTGCTTCGAACTGCCAACAAAGAGGACAAACTCAAGCTGTCAAAATTATTCCAAGCGACATGACAAGTTAACGACAACACCAAGAATTCCTGAAACATTCATAATGTTTCACTACCCAACAACTAATAACTACTTGTGTGGACAGACTGATGATGCAGCCCCCTCAACAGGAAAGGGAAGAGGAAAACCCGTTTTCCTCTTTGGGCATTCCACCAATTATTGCTTCCTCCCAGAGCCCAATTCTCTGAACGGACCTACACCCCAAAGTGGAGTGCACTTCTTCTGACTGTTCCAGAAGAAACACTTCTTGCATTTCCACCATGTGCAGGTCCTTCCTTTTTCTAAAAAATAATTTATGGGATGTGGGCCTCACCGGCAAGGCCAGCATTTATTGACCACTCTCAGTTGCCGTCATGATGGTGGTGAGCTGTCTTCCTGAACCGCTGCAATCCACATGTTAGAGGGGGAATTCTAAGATGTTGACCCAGTGACAATGAAGGTATGGAGATATATTTCCAAGTCAGGATGGTGAGTGACTTGAAGGGGAATTTCCAGTTGGTGGTGTTCCCAGGCATTTGCTGCCCTCGTCTTTCTAGATGGTCGTGGTCATGGGTTTGAAAGGTGCTGCTTAAGGCGTCTTGGTGAGTTCCTGCAGTGCATCTTGTAGATGGTGCATACTGCTGCAACTGTGCAGTGGTGGAGGGAGTGAATATTTGTGGAAGGGGTACCAATCAAATGGGCTGTGTCCTGGATGGTGTTGAGTTTCTCAATTGCTGTTGGAGCTGCACTCATCCAGGTAAGTGGAGAGTATTCCATCACGCTCCTGACTTGTGCCCTGTAGATGGTGAACAGAGGAGTCAGGTGAGTTAGTCAATGCAGGATTCCCAGCCTCTGACCTGCTCTTGGAGCCACAGTATTTATATTGATAGTCCAGTTCAGCTGAGTTTCTGGTCAATGGTATTTCCCCTGAAATGTTGATAGTGGGGGATTCAGTGTTGGTAATGAGACTGAATATTAAAGGGGCTATGGTTAGATTCTTTCCTGTTGAAGATAGTCATTGCCTGGCACGTATGGCATGAATGTAACTTGCCACTTGTTAACCCAAGCCTGGATATTATCTAGGTCTTGCTGCATTTTGATATGGACTGCTTCAGTATGAGGATTATGAATGGTGTTGGACATTGTATTATCATTAACAAATATCCCCACATGACCTTATTCCTCAGAGATGAAACAGCTGAAGATGGTTGAGCCAGAGTTAATGATGACTATGTAGTTACAACTTTGGTAGATTGACTAAACTCCACCAAAGCAAAGTGAACAGTATAACTCACAGTTTCTTTATCTGCCACTTTCCATTTTCTCTGGTGAGACACCCAAAGGCTAACCTGCACCTTCTATGCAGAGTGGCAATGAATTGTATAAATCTTTCACTTGACTATCACCAGAAACCATTTGGTGACACTCATGCCCCAGTTCAAAATCACTACGACAGGTCCCATTTACATGGCATGGGAAAGGTCAAAATGACATATGGAAATGAATGAAAAATAATTTAAGAGGATTTCCTCCCTTTTGGCTCACTCACCGTCACAATTGAATTGATGAAAGATGAGGATCAGACCATGTTGAGTGCTGAAGTGCACAAGTGAAATTGCTTGTCAAAGCTAATTTAAAAACAAATTGAAGGAAATGCCTGTCCTTTATTTGACCTCTAACCCAAACTGATTAGATTAGGAATCAGAGATCCAGAAGTGGGCTCTGATCCTTGTCAGCAAACAAAAGAAATGGCAGGCTTGTCAAATGAGTACCATGTCGTCACAATTGAGGAAGAGGATGAAATACCATGGGCACAAGGGAAACTGAAACTGGGTCAAGGTGAGGAAAGCATTGGATTTAAATCCATTGCATTGGAACTTTGACAAAAACAAATCCTCAGGATCTGAGGCTTCCACCCATGAGTTTTAAAATGAATAGGTGAGAAAATTGTAGATGATTTAGTCAATTTTCCAAGCTCTCAATTCTAGAGTTATGCCATTGTATTGAAAAATTGCAAATATCAGTATTATTGAAAAAGAGGGGGATAAACCAGGTAGCTACAGATTTGCCAGCTAACTGGAGACATCTATTGTGGTAAACTTACAGGAATCGGTCATCAGGGCCAGAGCGACTCAGCACTTGGACAAGTTGATCAGAGCCAGTAAGGCAATTTGTAAAGGTTAAGGCATGTCAACTTATACCAGTTGATTTGTTCTTTTTTTTTGAGGTCACTAAAATCGTGTATAATGGAGTATCCTATAGATAATCTTTTTGGACTTCCAGAGAGGATTTGTTGAGAGATTAGAAAAAATGAAAGTACATAGTTTGGAAAGGATATGGTGCAGTGATATTATCACTGTACTCCAGAGACACGGGGCCTTGCTCTGGGGACCCAGGTTCAAATCCCACTATGACAGATGGTCAAATTTGAACGCAAAAAGATCTGGAATTAAAAATCTAATGATCACAAAACCATTCTCAATGGCCATGAATGTCCTTCAGGGAAGGAAATCTGCCATCCTTATCTGTTCTGGCCTACATGTGACTCCAGATCGATCACAGCAGATACAAAAGTCTTAGGTCATGTACTAACTGACTCAAGAGCAGCTTCTTCCCTGCTGCCATCAGATTTTTAATTGGACCTACTTCATATTAAGTTGATCTTTCTCTACACCCTAGCTATGACTGTAACACTACATTCTGCACCCTCTTCTTTCCTTTCTATGAATGGTATGCTTGTCTTATAGCACGCAAGAAGCAATACTTTTCACTGTATATTAAATCAAAACAGCCATGTGGTTGACACTTAAATTTCCTCTGAAATGGCTGAAGATGCATGGGAACACTTCCACCTGCAAGTTCTCCTCCAAGCCACTCACCATCCTGATATGGAAATATATTGTCGTTCGTTCAGTCGCTGGGTCAAAATCCTGGAATTCCTTCCCTAACGGCATTGTGGATCAAGCCACAGCATGTGGACTGCAGCGCTTCAAGGCAGCAGCTCACCACCACCTTCGCAAGGGCAACTAGGGATGGGCAAATGCTGGTCAGCCAGAGAACGCCATGTCCCACAACTGAATAAAAAAGCCACTCAGTTCAAGGGCAATTAGGGATGTGCAATAAATGCTGGCCTTGCCAGTGACGTCCACATCCGATGAAATAAAGGAAAAAAAGAAACCGGAGTAAAAGTTGTGACATGCATTGGAAGGTGGAGATTCACAGTAGGGATAAAAATGATATACTGACAGGCAATATGTGACGAATGTCACTCCAAGGATTTCTTCTGGGGCCTCAGCATTTCACTAAACATATCAATGATGAAGGAACGCAGAGTGGTGCATCCAAGTTTGCAGAAGAGACAAGGTTAGCAGAGCCAAGTTGCTCAAGATGGGCAAGGAGTTAAAACGGGACACAGTCAGATTAACTAAATGGGTTAAGCCAGGGCTGCTAAAGCTCAATGTAATCAAGTTCGAGGTCTTCCAGTTTGGATCCATAACAGAATATTTTATTTGTGAAAGCCATGCAGGAGCAAAGATTGGATATACATCGAGTACTAGAAGCCAGCGCATAGGTAACAAAGGTGATCAAAAAAGGCAATGGAATAGTGGGCCTTTTAATTCAGGAGTACTGAAGGACAAGAGGGGAGATTCCACGGGGCCTTGGTCAGATTCTTTCTGGAGTACGGTGTTCAGTTCTAGGCAAAACACAACAGGAACAAAAGATCTGCCTGAGGTGGTGGCTACAGTGCAAGTTCACGGGCGGCACAGTCGTTAGCGCTGCTGCCTCTCAGCACCAATTCAGGCCTCGGGTCACTGTCTGTGTGGAGTTTGCATGTTCTCCGTGTCCACGTCGGTTTCCTCCAGGTGTTCCGGTTTCCTCCCACAGTCCAAAGATGTTCGAGTTAGGTTGATTGGCCATGCTAAATTAACCCTGGTTTTAAGGGATTAGCAGAGTGGGGTTATGGGAATAGGACCTGGGTGGGATTGAGGTCGGTGTAGACTCGATGGGCCGAATGGCCTCCCTCTACATTGTAGGGATTCTATGATTCACCAGTATGAAACAGATGCTTAAAGGGCTAAATTAGGGGGACAGATTGGATACACTTAAAAACTTATATTCCCTGGAGCCAGAAGGTTGAGGGTTGATCTAGAATCAGTTTGCTTAAAATGATTTTGTAGGGTAAAGGTGGAAAAGAATTCTTCCCTAGGTGGGGCAGTCTAGAATAAAGGGGCACAATCTTTGATTTAGTTTCAAAATGCTTGCCTCTAATTCTAAGCACATTTTTCATTAAGTAGTTTTAATATTTTACTCTAAAAAGATCAGCACTATAAAAGTTTTCTTCAATTTCAGGCCCTACCTCAGGTGATTAGAAGCTGCGGATATTAGTTTTATCCACTAATAACAAAGATGGAATCCCTACCTGATTTCTGGGAACCAGTCACACAGATAACTTTCAGCAGGAACCCAGAGTCTGATGAGGGGAAGTCACTTATGAAGCATTGTTATTGTTTTTTTATTCATTCGTGGGACTTGGGTGTCACTGGCTGGCCAGCATTTATCACCCATCCCTGGTTGCCCAAGGTCAGTTGAGAGTCAACCACTTTGCTGTGGCTCTGGAGTCACATGTAGGCCAGACCAGTAAGGACAGCAGATTTTCTTCCCTAAAGGACATTAGTGAACCAGATGGGTTTTTCGGACAATTGGCAATGGTTTCATAGTCATCAGTAGATTCTAAATTCCCAGATTTTTTTATTGAATTCAAATTCCACCATCTGCCGTGGCGGGATTCGAACCCAGGTCCCCAGAACATTAGCTGAGTTGCTGGATTAATAGTCTAGCAATAATACCACTAGGCCATCGCCTCTCCTATTGGTGAGAATAACTATTCACAGATGGATAGATATAAAGATCCATAATACAAATCTCTCTTCTCTCATTGCTCCTGCGTCTAGTTGCAGGTGTGTGAATAAATTAGAAATGCAGGAAATGATACCAGGACTAAAAGCACCAAACTAGGAGGCTTGCATTCCCTCGAGTTTAGATGATTAAAGGATGACCTAATTGAGGTGTTTAAAATGATTGGGGGTTAATATGGTTGCTAGAGAAATTATTTCCTCTGTTGGGGGAGTTCAGAACAAGGGGGAAAATAGCCTTAAAATTAGAGTTAGCCCATTCAAGGGTGATGTTCGGAAGCATTTTTCACTTGAGCGTTGTGGAAATCTGGAGCACTCTGCAAAAATGCAGTGGAGGTCAGGAGGGGGTCAACTGAGAATTCCAGTACTGAGATTGAAGGGCAATAAAGGTTACGGAACTTGATGAATAACGTCAGCCATGATCTAATTGAATGGCTGAACAGGCTTGAGGAGCTGAAAGGAAATAGAATAGACCAGTGCACTGTACATCTAATCTAGGACTTGGTGGTGACACTGAATGGAAAGGAAAAAAGCTGATCTTTCATTCCTGATAAATCCTTTCACCTTGAACAGAAGTTGAAATATCGAAGCTGGGAATGGTACGGAGTGAAGCATGCCACTCATCTGCAAAGCCAATTGCTCCCCACCCCTGGCCAAAAGACAATTTTATTTCCAATATACCCCAACTCAGGTTTACCAGAAGCTCCTGCTGAATCATCCAACTCGCCTTCCTCCAGATCCATGTTGTTGCTGTATTCAACATCATTCTCACCAGACCTGGAAAGGTAAAGCTTGAAAAGTTACTTCAAAATAACAAGGAAATCAAAACTCAAGCCAGTTATTAGTTGAGCTAATTCAATATATGGAAGTGGACCGAGACATATGTAGGTTCAATCTAATTCACAGAATCCCTACAGTGCAGAAAGAGGCCATTCGGCCCGTCAAGCCTGCACCGACAACAATCCCACCCAGGTCCCTAGCTCCTTGACCCCTCGTATTTACTCTCATCCCCCTAAATCACACATTTTGGGACTGTGGAAGAAAACCGGAGTACCCAGAGGAAACCCACGCAGACACGGGGAGAACATGCAATAGCCACACAAACAGTGACCCAAGCCAGGAATCGAACCCGGGTCCCTGGCGCTGTGACGCAGCAGTGCTAACCACTATCGCCTTAATATATGGAAGCAGACTATGACATATATGGGATCAATCCAAGTTCTTCAGAAGTAATCTTTGCACAATCTCAAGTTCATGTCATAAAGAAATGCCTAGGTAAGTAAGGACCAGGTGTTCCAATGCTAAAGAGGTGCTGTAGTTGACAGTAGTCATGAGCAAAACCCTCTTCCCCAATTCTTAAATAAAAAGCCTTTTTTTTATAACTTTGAGTAATTCCTATTCTTACCAAGAGGGAAGACTGCTGTCCGAACTCTTCTTGCTACTATAAAGTTAGTTTCTAGGGAAATTCTCTTATCATTTATTTTCCTTTGAAACATGCCTACTGCAAATTAGGAACTTGAAGAGTGGTGATTTACACAATTATGTTTGAGGAAAATTCTCTCCTCGCCCTCTCAAAGGGCTGCTTCAAGCTGGCTATGGATTTGGGAGCCCTGGCAGCCCTCAGGCACCTTAACCAAGTGGCAATTCTTCCCAAGAGCCAAGTTGGTGCATGCGCTGGTAGGGAATTCGTAAAGGGACAGACAAGAGTCCAAATGTCTCCAGTCGGGCTACTGGATATCAAATTAGGAGCAAGAAATCTGGCCAATATCGAGTTATGCTAAACTCAAAACACTAGTTCAACCTTGGAACATTTCTAAAGGTATCGCACTCTGGGACAGACATAAACAGTAGAGAATTATACAATCAAAATCCCTACAGTGCAGAAGGCAGCCATTTGGCCATCGAGTCTACACCGAACACAATCCCACCCAGGCCCTATTCCCATAACCCCTCATATACCCTGCTAATCCCCCTGACACTAGGGTTAATTTTAGCATGGCCAATCAATCTAACCCGAATTTGGACCTTAATTACTAGAATAGTTCCAGGTATAAAGGATCATCATAACTTAGAACTGAAGACACTGGGATCGTCTGCCTTGCTCTACAACGAGCAAAAAGGAGATCTGACAAAGTCTTGATGGGTTTAGATAGTAAATGAACAACTGTTTCCAACAGCTGAAGGACTGATGACCAGAACAAACATACTTAAAGCGATGGCCAAAAGAACCAGCGGCAACACGAGGAAAAGCCAATTCTCCCCGTCCCTCAACCACTTGGTGAGTGGTTAGGACTTGGATTGCATCAACAGCCTGGTGGAAATGAGTTCCATAGCAGGCTTCAAAAGGGAATTGGATAAATACTTGGGGAAAAAAATACACGGATATGGGGAAGAGTGGGAGAATGGAAACAATTTAATTGTTTTTCAAAACAGCCAGTGCAAATTTGATGAGTTAAATGATCTCTTTCAGTAGGGGTGGCATAGTGGTTAGCACTGCTGCCTCAGTGCCAGGGACTCTGGTTCGATTCCCGGCTTGGGTCACTGTCTGTGTGGAGTCTGCACCCTCTCCCTGTCTGCATGGGTTTCCTCCGGGTGCTCTGTTTCCTCCCACAGTCTGAAAGACGTGCTGGTTAGGTGCATTGGCTATGCTAAATTCTCCTTCAGGCGCCGGAGTGTGGCGACTAGGGGATTTTCATTGCAGTGTTAATATAAGCCTACATGTGACAGCAATAAATAAATGGATAAATTTCATGGCAATACTAACATGGTCTCCTCATCAATGTCATTTTCCTCAGTATTACTGGTTGCTGTGGAACTAGCGGAGGAGCTGCTGCCATCAAGTTGGATCAATTCATCGTCCACAGTGAGGCATTCTATGTCCAGGTCACCATCAGACAGATCATGCTAAACCAACAAGAGAAATTTTACATCAATTAAAAACATCTTGATTATTTTCTAACATTTCATCTACCTTAATGTTTAATTAACTGAAAGGAAACTTCTAATTGAAATGTGCACACTAAGAAAAGGGTATTAATAATCAGTTAGATAAAGAATTTCAGAACAAACATTACACAAGAGTGAATTCCATTCTCAGGTGGGCTGTGAAAGCAAGACATTTCCCCTGACAAAAGGACTCCTTTAGTAGCCATGAACAGAGCACAGCTTGTGATAACAGAACAATGAACTTTTGCAGTGATTCAGTTAATCACATGCAACATGTTGATATTCTTGTGGATATCTAATTCTTTTGATGCTTACTGCCCTGAATGCAAACCAACCAATGTGCTGTTGTAACCTTGATAACCATACATCTCAGCATATCCCAGAAGCATACAAGAAAATGGGCCTTTCACTAAACACCCGGAAAACTATGGCCCTCTTCCAACCTGCCCTTTTTCTGACACTAAGGGGCAATTTAGCATGGCCAATCCACCTAACCTGCACATCTTTAGATTGTAGGAGGAAACCAGAGCACCCGGAGGAAACCCAGACACGAGGAGAACGTGCAAACTCCACACAGTCACCCAAAACCTGAATCGAACCTGGGTCCCTGGAGCTGTGAGGCAGCAGTGCTAACCACTGTGCCACCATGACATCCCTAATCACCAAGATCATTGCTGAATCCTGGAAAAAGTGGACTATCTTCCATACCTTGGGAGCCTCTGCTGGAGCAAGGCAGACAGGTGACAAAATTCATCACTGCTTTCAGTGTGAAGTGTGTACCTGAGGACTAGGCTCTCAAACCCATGACCAAATGGTTTACCAGGCCGCAGTGATCCCCAAGCTCTTATATGGAGGTTTGGACAACTTACAGCAGGTATCTCAAAGCACCGAGGAAGTATCAGAAGTAGCCTTTGTAACGTCCTCCCAATGGGGTGGCAAGAAAGGCAGTCCAACAGCAGTGTCCTCTCCCAAGCCAACATGTCCAGTATGAAACAATAATCATGCAAAGCTAGCTCGGCTGGGTGGGACATGTTTGTGTAGCAGTTTTTAATTCTTTCATGGGATATGGACGTTGCCATCAAGGCCAGCATTTATTGCTCATTCAAACTAGCTGCTCTACTTAGAACTTGGTCATGGCAGGAGACTCCCATGAGGATTGTGGAAGCGCATTACGGATGCCCTTGAAGCATCCTGCTCACTCACAGGAGTTTGTCACGTAACTGACCAAAATGGAGAAGGTTCTTTTGGGAAGGTACAAAATCCATCGTTAAAACTTTATTGGGAGTATGCAGGAGTAAAGTCGAAACATCAGAGCAAACAAACCTCCAACCACCTGCTCACTTACCCTCCAGGTACCACCTGTCCTGAATGAGACAAAGTCTGAGGATGGCACATTGGACCCTCTACCATCTCAGAACCTATCGGACCGGAGGGGAAGTGAGTCAGTCTCGATCCAGCGGGACTGCTAATGAAAAAAGGAGATACCTCTTCTACATGCGTTTTGTCTTTTACAGATTGCATCCTCATTACAACGTAAAAGAGGATGCAGAGAAATTCATGGGCCATATGTCAAGGCCCTGAAATGTGGAATCATTTTTGCAGCACTGTTAACCAAGCCAGATCACACTGATTTTTCTGGAAACTAGGATTTTAAAGAGGTCACGGGTACATTTTCCTGAAATGCTGTTTGAAGTTTCACAAAAATTAGACTGGAAGGTCCTACACTAAAAGGGTTTTCAAAACAATTAGAAGCTAAAGCGAGTCTGTAGCTGTAACTAAGCCAATTACATTCGAGTCATCCTGCGCAATCTTGTCCTCTTCGTCCTCCTCTTTGACCAGGCTGATGGCCAATACTGAGCATGCTCCCTCTGCTGGCACATCTTCATTATGAATCAGCTTTTTCATCCTCATGTCTGAGCAATCGCTGTTATGTGGGCTCAAGTGTGTATCAGGTGGCGACAAGTTTTGAGATGCCCTGTTACGAGAAAGTTCAATGGCCAATCTCTGCAGAGTTTGGGACAGGGAGGAAGGTACAAATGGAAGAGATTTTTAAAAAGATATTTTACAAAGCACAGAATTAATTAACAAGTGCATTCCTTTAGCAATTAAATGCACAATTGTCATCTTGCTGCTTGTTTCTCCTCAAAATGTTGATAAGACTTATTTTACAGATAGCTGCACTATGTCTATAGAATACTGCGAGGAACATGTGGATTCATGGACTTGGTTAGAAAGTATGAATTCTGACCAAGCTAATGAGGCCATGCCATTTCTCATTGATATCCTAGGAGGAAATAAGTCAACTATATCGCCATAATAAAATAAAAGCCATTACTTTAATCTCTGATAAGCAAGAGGATTTGACATTCAAACACATCTGGATTCTATTAATTCAAGTGTTTTATTGATTTTAACAGATGAATAGGCTCTCCCTATTTCCAGATCTATAATCCCCAATCAAATAGGATTGTCTTGAAGGAAATCTCTGAGCTAAATGATATGAATTTGTATCGACAAGATTCCGTTCTCTACTGCAGAGAAAAGCACAAGTAGTTGTAATAATTCTTGCAGCACAGATTCTTGCAGGCTCCAGTAGCATTCAAAGCCAAAATTGTTAAGCTTTGGCATTTAAAAAAATTCTAAACATTCGTCCAACGTGCCATATTTTATAAAAGGGAATTTCTTTTTTTGTTTAAGAGGTTACTTGCAAAAGACGAAGTTCAAAGAAAACAGGAGAAAGCAGCACAATCTGGCTGAGTGTAGTGCAGTGACGATGGCCCCCTTCATCCAGGAACATGACTTAACCAGAAAGGGCTTCATGCAGAAAATGGCTGGAGTTTAATCATCATTTCAAGGCTACACGATAGATTAGACTCAACTACAATGAGCAACTATATTTGGATAAAGAGGCACAGACATCCTTTATGATCCACACTCCATATTTTAGGGCCAAGGAAATGATAAGCATCATCTTTTAGGTATTCTCAAACACCATTCAGGTTTGGAACCAAAAAAAAAGTACTTCCAAGTTAGATGGGTTACAATGCTGTACCACCAAGTCAAAAGTAGATTTGCAACAGCACTAATCTTGATGCATTTTTGATCTCAGGTTATTCAAACTAGGAGATGTTGATAGGAAGGGGGAAAAAAAATCAGTATAGTATGGACAAATCATCCCAGGTTACACTCATCTTTTATTGCAACCAGTTATAGACAATGAAAGCAAAAAAACTTAGCCATAGATCAGCTGTCTCAGATGGTGGACAAGGGGGCAGACAGTTGAGGGAGAGAGTGAACAATAATAGCAGCTTGTGAAGCATACCAGTGTGCATGTATATTCAGGACCATTTTTTCCTGTGCTTTTTTAAGTCACCTTCAGTATTACCATCTGACACAAGGACATTTTAGCTCAATTGCTATTAATTGCCTTATTTTTTTTTTAATGTAGCTTGCCACAGCCAGTTCCATAAAATAGTCTTGTGATTTAAAGTGACAGCATGTCAATTACTGGTAATGAACACAACAATGTGGCACCCGAGTCACAAGCATTCTCCAGTCTTGCCCCTGACAGGGCCAATTGCGAACGAGAACAGAAAATGTGGCCAAGCTGAAACTCCATTCACTCTCAGTGCACTGGAAATCCCAGCCGCGAATGAGGATGGCCCTTGTCTGTGTGTTATTGGTCTATGTTTAAAACTATGGCAATGTTTCATCATCTAAAATGACTCTCGAAGTCAAAGAAAACATCATTGTAGCTGAGTTATTCAAACGTGGGTGTGGATTTACATTTTGCACTGGATGAATTATCAGGGAGTAGAGATGAAGAGACATCATGAAAATGTTGGAAATCAGAAATATGAAACAGAAAATGCAGAGTGCTTGATTAATTGGTCAGGTGAATTCTAAGGATTCAAAGCATTCCTGCACCTTTCTTTTTCAGGGACCAGCTGATGTATTTCAACTTTAGTTTTATCTTCAGTTTTTAGAAGTACTCGGTTTAGAAAACAGAAAGTAAATTCTTTGGTCCAAATTTTCTTACGGAAGTTAGGGGAAGCTAAAGGTGCTTGCTGCTATTTATTTCCGAATGGCACTGCAACTTCAAGTGGGGGGGGCAGACATATGATTAAACTCAAGGATCCAAAGGTTTCTGCTGGAGTTAGCCTGCTCCACTTTTAATTTTTGCAAAAAACAGCATTTTGATGACTGTCTGACCACTGAAAAGTTAGGTCTTCTCCATTCCAGTCTAAGCACCTTATTAATGATGGGGGAAGTATTAATTACTTCCAAACTTCCTCCCTGGCGTGGCAAACAATTACAACCGTGAAGTCTCATTCCTTCATGGAGATGTTGAAATTTCTAAAAATTTTTTAAATTTAAGTTACATTTTCCAAATATAATATCCTCAAGTTTGCACTTCATGAAAGTCTAATTTTCCTGGTATAATATGAACATACACTTTTGCAATACAGGTGTACCTCAGACTTACGGCACAAATGGTTCCTGCAAACAGCGTTAAGCCGAAACGTTGCAAGTCGGAACCAATTTCCCCATAGGTACAATGTTAAAAACGAGTGAATGATTCATGGACATGGTAATGTCCAGTCCTTCAGGTTTGTGCATCTCTGGTTGCTGGTGGTAAGCTACTCATCTGAAGCCAACAGGTCACTGTAGGAGATTAAACCATACGGATACACGAGGAGATGATCCCAGTTCGGTGCTGGCAGATTTACTATGTTCTCATGCTCTGTGTAAGTGCCTGTCTAAACTAGGCGCATAAAGCCAAGACAGATAGCATTGCCTCTCCCACTCCACTGCTCCCTAGCCATCTATTATCCTGTCTCTGTCCCCATACCTCTGTACTGCAAGGCCACATTTTTACCAGAAAATCAGAGGGAGGTTTCTCCAGTTCCATGGATTCATTCGGAGTCATTGACCCAAAAATATGAAAGACGGGTGGTGCAGAATGTCATAACGTCAAAACTGGTGTTTGTAGAGCCAAAAGTGTGCGCAAATTTATGTAAAGTGCCGTTCATTGTAACTCGACCATCAAAGGGCTGCCTGTATGGTGGTCAAATTGATCATTTATTGACAAAAGTGCTGAGCAAACCTGACGAAGCTAAAGGGTCCATTCCCTAAAGCTGCCAAATTCGCGCAAAATGAGAGACATTCAGATGAAATGCAGCTTTTGACACAGATACATTTCTCAGGACAGCAATAAATCATCTGGCACGTCCCTCAGGGTTTGCTGATAGATAAATTATTTGCACAGGCTAAGTTAGGGTCGTGAGGTACATATGCAAGGCGATCGTAAGCCTCCCATTCATGTTGGCTTGAAATTGAAGTTGATTAGTTTCTTTCCAAGAGCAGACATGGTAACCTGCAAAGCGCGGTGTCTATCAAACCAATTGGCCTAGCTCAGTTGCTCCCTAATTGGTTACTTTCATCACCAGAGCAATTCCCTATAATAGGCCACCTTGTACAAGGCACGGTTTTTCATACTAACTTTGGGAGTTAAAAATTTTAACCATTAACATGGCAGAGGGAGAGCACCCCATGGCAGCCTTCAAAATGCAATGTGACAGAAGTTGCTGAAAACCATGGTAACAGAGCGAGGGAACGCTATGTCAGACTTGAGAAACTCAAGGACAAGCTACAGTCACAAGGCAAGCTAGCACAGGCTCCTGGACATGGAACAAATGCTCAGCACCCACCCATTTATAAAAAAACACTGATCAGTCACCAAAATAAATAAATACCCCAACTTTCAGATACACCGAGGGGCAAAATACATATTCTGAAAATTACAGTATTTCTCTTTGGCTCTTTTCTTCACTCTTAATTCAATTGGGCGGCACGGTGGCACAGTGGTGTTAGCACTGCTGCCTCACAGTGCCAGGGACCCGGGTTCAATTCCCGGCTCGGGTCACTGTCTGTGTGCAGTTGGCACATTCTCCCCGTGTCTGCGTGGGTTCCCTCCGGGTGCTCTGGTTCCCTCCCACAGTCCAAAGATGTGGGTTAGGTGGATTGGCCATGCTAAATTGCCCCTTCGTGTCAGGGGGCCTCGCTAGGGTAAATGCATGGGGTTATGGGATAGGGCCTGGTTGGGACTGTGGTCGGTGCAGACTCAATGGGCCGAATGGCCTCCTGCTGCACTGTAGGATACTATAATCTCTCTTTCTATACCTAATTTGACTTCACTTCCGTCCAGTGTAATTCAACAGCTTCTTCCCTGCTGCCAGACTTTTGAATGGACTTGCCTCTAACCTAATCTTTCTTTACATCCTAGTTATGACTGTAACACTACATTCTGCACTGCTTTCCTTCTCTATGTACGGTATGCCTTATCTGTATAGCACGCAAGAAACAATACTTTTCACAGTATATTAATACATGTGACAATAATAAATCAAGTCAAACATTTCCTTCCCATTGCTTTGACTGTTAATTTCATAATTTTTTTTAAAAATCAGATTGGTCAGGGAGATGCACAGTTTCTTGCCCTTGTTCATTCCAGTGCTGGGCTATTCTTAATTTGCACTGTGTGATCTGCCGTGCAAAATAATCTTAGAATCCAACTGACAGCAGATGCCATTAGATTCCTTCCTACAGTATAATATGGCCCATTCTTTTGTAAGAAAAATAATCGATCAACAGCACTTTTTTCCTCCAGGTTGGGAAAACACAGCTGGTGCTAAATGTCACAAGAAATTGAAATACAAGCAAAACACATTAGAAACAACAAAAGGGTCGTTTAACATCCTCAAAACCACATTTGAACTCATTTTTCTTCAAACAGGCTATTACATTAAACCTTTTGTAACACTTTTGCAAACAATTGCCACAATTTCAAAAGAAACAAAGTGAAGAAGAGGACACACTGATAGCAACACAAAGGCATTCTGCACTTGCAGCCAATGACTCAGGCAGTTGGCTATTATTTGAATTCTTCGGAGGGCTGTGAAAGCAACTAAATCAGGAAGACCAGAATATATTCAGAAAAAAAAATGAGTCAGAGGTTTGGTATTATCAAACTGTCAATCTGCGCTGTTTAAATTCCTATTTGACTGAAGTATGAAGACGGATTACTGGCACTGACCTCTTTGAGATTGTTAACTTGCTGAATGTAACCTGTCTGAGCCACCTCGAGTTGGCTGATGTACCAATTTTGGTCACGACACTTCTGGAAGAACGTAGGAGCACGTACCTGATACCTGTGGGCATTGAGATGGATAACAATGACGGGAGTCTAGCATTATTTTGAAAATAAAATATTGATCAATACAGTTTTAGACATCTAGAGAAATCTAAAAATAAAGACAATCCAAATGCTCAACATTAACATAATGCAAATTGACCATCAGTGCCGGCAAAACTAATGAAACTGAGGCACAATTATTCACGGTTAGCTCAAAAATGAGTGGTGAGGTAATAAGGCCAAACTAATGGGAACTTGATGGAAATTTTGAATCACTTCAAAGATTCAATTACACTTGCGGGCAATTTTACCAGAGTAAATGATCAAATAAAGTACATCTTACAATAATAAAAAGCATCCGAAAGAAAATAATTTTCAGTTATACGACACCACTTACATTGTGTTCCAGCACGATCCACACAGTCATCAGTGACTGTAATTTGTGGTATGGACAAATACAACAACCAATTTGCACAAAGTAAGATTCCACACAGATCAATTAGATTAACAACTGGTTAATCTGATTTTCTTAAATTCTTTCATGGGATGTGGGCATTTCTGGCTACGTCAGCATTTTTATTGGCCATCCCCAATTGCCCGAGTAGGTGGTGGTGAGCTGCCTTCATGAGCCACTGCAGTCCCTGTGGTGTAGGTACACTCAGTGCTGTTAGGGAGGAAGTTCCAGGAATTTGACCCAGCGACAGTTAAGGAACAGCACTAGCTAATTCTAGCTAAGGATGGTGTGGGGCTTGGGAGGGGAACTTGTAGCTGGGGTGTTCCCCATGTACCTGCTGCCCTTGTCCTTCCAGGTGGTAGAGGTCATGAGTTTGGAAGGTGCTGTCGAAGGAGCCTAGGTGAGTTTCTGCAATGCACCTTGTAGATGGTACACACTGCTGCCACTTCCTCGGAAAAGCAGCCAGCATAATCAAGGACTCCACGCACCCCAGACATTCTCTCTTCCACCTTCTTCCGTTGGGAAAAAGATACAAAAGTCTGAGATCATGTACCAGCCGACTCAAGAACAGCTTCTTCCCTGCTGCCACCAGTTTTCAATGAACCTACCCCATGTTAAATTCATCTTTCTCTACACTGTTACACTACATTCTGCAGCCTCTCTTTTCCTTCTCCCCTATGTACTCTACGAATGGTATGCTTTGTCTGCACAGCACGCTAGAAACAATATGACAATAAATCAAATCTGTGCATTGGTGGAGGGAGTGGATTTTGTGGGTGGTGCCAAATCAAAGAGGCTGCAATGTCCTGGACGGTGTCAAGCTCGAGTGTTGTTGGAGTTGCACTCATCAGGCAAGTGGAGAGTATGTGACCACATTCCTGATTTGTGCATTGTAGATGGTGGGCATGATCTGGGGAATCAGGAGGCGTGTTACTTGCCGCAGGATTCCCAGCCTCTGACCTGTTCTTGTAGCCACAGTATTTATATGGTTAGTCCAGTTCAGTTTCTGGTCAATGGTTAAGCTCCAGGATGCTGATCGTGGAGGTTTCAGTGATGGTAATGCCATTGAATGTCATGAGTTAGGTGGAATTCCTCTTGTTGGAGATGGTCATTACCCGCCACCCTGTGTGGCGCAAATGATACTTTAGCCTAAACCTGAATGCTGTCCAGGTCTTCCTGCATTCTGGTACTGACGGCTTCATTTATACATTGACTTCTTAATGGCTGCTATCAAAGAACAAAGAAAAGATAGCACAGGAACAGGCCCTTCAGCTCTCCAAGCCTGTGCCGATCATTATGCCCCAACCAAACTAAAAAAAAACACCTTTGGCCCTTACTCGGTCTGTATCCCTCTATTCCCTCCCTATTCACGTACCCATCCAGATGCCTCTTAAATGCTGCTAATGTGCCTGCTTCCACCACTTGCTGCGTGAATAACTTCCAACTGTACATCTCCCTTAAACTTTCCCCCTCTCATCTTGATCTTGTGCCCCTTGTAATTGACACTTCCACTCTTGGAAAAAGCCTCTGACTATCCACCCCGTCTATGCCTCAATTTTGTAGACCTCTATCAGGTCTCCCCTCAGCTTCCATCTTTCCAGTGAAAACAATCCTAGTTTATTCAACCTCTCCTCATAGTCAACACCGAGACCAGGCAACATCCTGATGAACCTTTGTGCTCTCTCCAAAGCTCCCATGTCCT
Source organism: Mustelus asterias (assembly GCF_964213995.1). Taxonomy (NCBI): domain Eukaryota; kingdom Metazoa; phylum Chordata; class Chondrichthyes; order Carcharhiniformes; family Triakidae; genus Mustelus; species Mustelus asterias. The sequence goes on from NC_135812.1 coordinate 7,514,378, forward strand.
TCTGGTAGTGTGGTGACCAGAACTGCATGCAATACTCCAAATGTGTCTAACCAAGGTTTTGTATAGCTGCAACTTGATTTGCCAACTCCTGTACTCAGTGCCCCGGCCGATGAAGGCAAGCATGCCATATGCTTTCTTTACCACCTTGGCCACCTGTGTTCTCAGCCATGGGTCACCATCATTTACATTTCCTGTGCCTTTTGGCTGTGACATCTTAGTAAATCTCTCCTCTACCCTCCACCCACCCCTCCCCTCAAGCTATAAATATCATCCTATTTACTATTGTCTTCACCTCTGATGACGTTTCATCCAGACTCAAAACATTGGCTCTATTCTCTCGTCACAGATGCTGTCAGACCTGCTGAGATTTTCCAGCATTTTCTGTTTGTTTCAGATTCCTGCCTCTACAGTAATTTATTTTATTAGATTTTTCTTCTTGTTGGCTCCCTTGCCACTTACCACAGGCTCCATCTAGCAGCTATGCCCTTTAGGACTCGGCTAGCTCGGTCAGTAACGATCCTACCAAGTTACTCTTGGTGATGGACATTGAGTCCCCCACCCAGAGTATATCCTGCAGCCTTAGTGCTTTTTTTATATGGTGTTCAACATGGAATAGTAGTGATTCATCAGTTGAGGGGGGCACAGTAGGTGGTAATTAGTTTTCTTGCCCATGTTTGATCTGATGTCATATGATTCATGGGGTCCAGGGTTGATATTGAAAACTTCTTTCCTGACTATGCCACTACCTCTGGCGAATCTGTCCCATCAGGGTGAGAGGACATACCCAGAGATATTGACGCTGGTATCTGGGACATTATCTGTAAGGTATGATTCTGAAAGTATGACCGTGTCCGGCGGTTACTTGACTAGTCTGTGGCACAGCTCTTCCAAATATGGCACAAGTCCCGAGATGTTGTTACAGAGCACTTTGCAGGCTCGACATGGCTGGGTTTGCCATCGTCATTTCCAGTGCCTAGGTCAATGCCAGGTATTCAGCCTAGTTTCATTCCTTTATGTAGGCCGTGTAGCTGTTTGATATGCAACCAAGTGGCTTGCTAGGCCATCTCAGAGGGCATAGAGAGCCAATCATATTGCTGTGGTCTGAATCACACGGCTATCAGACCAGGTAAGGACAGCAGATTTCCTTCCCTAAAGGAAGAACATGAGTGAACCAGATGGGTTTTTACAATAATTGACCATGGTTACTATTACCAAAACTAGCTTTTTCATTCCAGATTTATCAACGGAATTTAAATTCCACCAGCGGTTGTGGTGGGATTCCAATTTGGTGTCCTTGGGACATTAGCCAGAGCCTCTGGATTACTAATCTGGTGACATTCGCACTATGCCACTAAGATGATAAACGGAGGCCTGAAGACAAGAAAATGCTCTGTAGTCAAAAGAATTACAGGATATTTTAATGTCCATCTGAACAGGCAGATAAGGACACTGCTCAATGTTTCATTCAGCAATGCTGTACTCCCTTCTCAGGCTCTTTTCTCTCAATTCTTAAGTGGCCAAGCTTCCAGGGAAGACAAAGAAAACACTTCAAAGACAAGTACCCAACGCTCGCCTTGAAGTACGGCAGCTCTGACCTTAATTAATCGGAGGAGCTTGTTACCAAGGCAATAACTTGTCCATTAAGCTGCATCTTGCTTCTAGTTCCAATCCTTTAATGATGAGGCAGAGAGTGACAACAAAGGAAAAGAAAGAAAACCCAGCACTCCGGATCCCACTACCTCCTGGGATATCATGCTGCAGCTGCCCTAAGATATGCAGGTTGAAAAATTGGCTTGCTCAGTCTCATGAAGGCAGAAACTCTCAACTCAGAACAGACGTCATTCTTGAATCAAGGGCAGCCGATGACAAGTCCATCAGTACTGCACTGAGAGACTAGATTGTTCGCTCAAATCCAGGAATGGGGCACAATGGCTTGCTGACTCAGAAGCCACTGTGTTACCACCGAGTAAGATGGACAATAATTTACCAGGGCATGCAGGGAACACAGCTTCGCGGACCAACATCTTTTTACAAATTCATACCAGCACAGACTCCTGAAAGCAAGTCTCTCGTCCGATTGCACATCTTCACAGCAATTCCATGACATTGCAATGTTTCTGTTCAAAGATCAAATCTTACAAATGACTTGGAACATTTGAAGAGTAACCTTTCAAAATCTGCTGTGATTTCAAACTTGGAGGTGTGGCTAACAGGAAGGATGATTCCTTCCCCCCCCCCACCCAAAGGATCAGAACTATGCTGAGCATACTTAATGCAGTGATACAGCCATATAGCAGTCTTCTTGAAGGTCAACCCGCAGAAAGCGACTAGCCTGGATGGGGTACCCAGATGAGCACTCAGGTCCTGTGCGGATCAGCTGGCAAGGGTATTCGCAGACATCTTCAACCTCTCTTTACACCAATGAGGTCCCTATTTGCTTCGAGACGACGACCATAATCCCAGTACCAAAGAAAGGCCAAGCAGCGTGCCTTAATGACCATCATCTGATGGCTCTGACATCCATCATTATGAAGTGTTTAGATTAGTCATGGCATGAATCAATTCCAGCCTCCTAGATCCACTACAGTTCGCCTATCGCCACAACAGGTCCACAGCAGACGCCATCTCCCTGGCCCTGCACTCAACCCTGGAACACCTAGATAACAAGGACACCTATGTCAGACTCCTATTTATTGACGACAGCTCAGCCTTCAACACTATTATTCCCACGAAATTCATCTCCAAACTCTGAGGCCTGGACTTTGGCTTTTCTCTGAAAACAATGCTTTTCACTTCTCCTGGATCCTGAACGTCCTGAAACCACAATCAGTAAGGATAGGCAATACCACCTCCTCCACAATCATCCTCAACACAGGTGCCCCACAAGGCTGTGTTCTCAGCCCCCTACTATACTCCTTATACACCTATGACTGTGTTGCCAAACACCCCTCCAATTCAATTTTCAAGTTTGCTGACGACACCACTGTAGTGGGTCAGATCTCAAGCAATGACTAGACAGAGTACAGGAATGAGAGAGAATCTGGTGAACTGGTGCGGCAACAATAATCGCTCCCTCAACGTCAACAAAACGAAGGAAATTGTTATCGATTTCAGGAAGCGTAGTGGAGAACATGCCCCTTTCTACAACAACAGGGACGAAGTAGAAATGGTCGAGAGCTTCAAGTTTTTAGGTGTCCAGATCACCAACAACCTGTCCTGGTCCCCCTATGCCAACACTATAGTTAAGAAAGCCCATCAACACCTCTACTTTCTCAGAAGACCAAGGAAATTTGGCATGCCAACTACAACCCTCACCAACTTTTACAGATGCACCATAGAAAGCATTCTTTCTGGTTGTATCACAGCTTGGTATGGCTCCTGCTCTGCCCAAGACCCCAAGAAACTACATAAGGTCGTGAATGTAGCCCAATCCATCACGCAAACCAGCCTCCCATCCACTAACTACATTTCCCACTGCCTTGGCAAAGCAGCCAGCATAATTAAGGACTCCACGCACCCCGACATTCTTCCACCTTCTTCCGTCGGGAAAAAGATACAAAAGTCTAAGATCACGCTTCTTCCCTGCTGCCAGATTTTTGAATGGACCTACCTCGCATTAAGTTGATCTTTCTCTACATCCTAGCTATGACTGTAACACCACATTCTGCCCTCTCGTTTCCTTCTCTATGAACGGTATGTTTTGTTTGTTTAGCGCGCAAGAAACAATACTTTTCACTGTATGCTAATACATGTGACAAAGTAAATCAAATCACTGGGTGATCACAGTAGGAGGATGTTTTGTGAATTTAAGCAAGATGATTCCATTCTACTAGACATCTACCAGATGCCCATTTCCAGTTTAGTCATATAGAAACTGGCAAAAAAGTTTATCCAACTGAGCAGGGTAATCTGGAGGCTTCACCCTTGTTCCCAACGGTCTCAAAATTGAAGCCAGTTGGGGACCGGCCATTAATTAGCCACCAAGAGCCTAGATTGGGGCTGAGGCAAGTGCAAGTGGGCCTCTCTAGGTCATGCCTGCCACTTTGGCAGACCTGTAAAATTGCAGACTGGTTAAGAGTTGGAGGTGGGGAAGGCCACCCGGGTAATTTTATAGCAACTTCTGGTGGGGATCACTTCAATTTGGTCCATGTCTCCATTTGATACTTCCCCAATGGAGACATGATAGTTGGTTTGCAACCAGGGAAGGGAATAAAATAGCAGACACTTTGCCAGTGAATTTGAACAACAATTTCGAACTCCATCAGAATTCTCACGGCACGGCGGCACAGTAGTTCGCACTGCGGCCAACGCCAAGGACCTGGGTTCAATTCCAACCTTGGATCACTGTCAATGCACGTTCTCCGTGTCTCCGTGGGTTTCCTCCGGGTGCTCCGGTTTTCTCCCACAGTCCAAAGCTGTATGGGTTAGGTGGACTGGCCATGATAAATTGCCCCTTAGTGTCCCAAGATGAAAGGTTAGGGAAATTAGCAGGGTAATTATATGGGGTTACAGGGATAGGGCCTGGGTAAGATGATCTGTTGAAGAGTCATTGCAGATTCGACGGGCCAAATAGCTTCTATGATCTTACAAACACGCGTGCAGCAGTTTATAAGATTCTCCATAACCTTGTAAACCTGCATCGCCACAAGATGATTTACCATATTTATATCTTTGGGCAGAATTCAAGTGCCTTTTGCAAATACATGCTGAAATTTTTAGACAAAGTTGTTGCAATAAGCTTTACTAAGGAACCGTCGAGGCTGCACCTATTACCAGCATACAATCTGGATTTTTAATCTTCGTTCAACTTGTTATACAAGGAAATGGCAAAGTGAAGAGCTGCTTGACGTCCGTCTCAACGGCAGAAGACTTTGAAAATTTCACAAAGATATTTGAAAACGAAGAAGCGAAAGTGAAAGCAATCAGCATCACGAGGGAATAGGTACTGGGAAAACTATAATGACCAGTCCCCAGGACCTGATAACCTGCATCCTAAAGTCTTAAAAGTGGCTGCAGAGACAGTAGAGGCATTGGTTAAAATCTTCTAAATTCCCTAGAATCTCAGAAGATTCCAGCAGATTGGAAAATTTAAAATGTAATATCTTTATTCAAGAAAGATGGGAGATGGAAAACAGGAAACAATTCGCCAGTTAGCCGAATGTCTGTCGTTGGGAAAATGCTTGAATCCATTATTAAGGTGGTTACAGCAGGATACTTAGAACATAATGGGATCAGGTAGAACCAACGTGGTTTTCAGAAAAATAAGTGTTTAATTAATTAGATCTTCAAGGAAGTAACAAGCAAAATGGATGAAGGGGAAACCTGCAGATGTGATGTACTTGGATTTCCAAAAAGCATTTGATAAGGTCCCACAGCACATGGTGTGGGGGATAACATATTAGCATGGACAAAGGATTGGTTAGCTAACAAGAAGTAGAAAATCGGGATAAATGGGCCATTTTCAAGTTGACAAGCTAACTAGTGAAGTGCCACAGGGATCAGTGTTGGGATCACAACAGCTTTTATCAATGACTTGGGTCAGCATTCCCCAAACTGGGTTCTGCGGTAGGTCCGGCCATTTTCAAATTGAAAAATGCTGTCCTTCCAGCTTGTCCGATCGAAGGCTGGTTTCGCACTGTGTTGGTTATTGACAGGGGCAATAGTTGGCCCATCATCAGCCAATGCAGTGAGAAGCCAGCCTCTGAATGCGCTGTAAATAGCAGCAGCAAAGGTGTGGTGGTGGTGGCGGCGCCACGGAACAAGTGTACGAGAGAGGACGAGCAGACAGCAGAGAGAGGGGGGTAGGTGCAGTGAGTCAGTGCTTCTTTTGGGCTTGTGTGCATACGCACGTGTCCGTTATGAGAATCCAACTCTCCAGCAGCACTCCCAATACTAAACGAATGTGTGCAAAAGATCCAACATCACTCTCCCATTAAAATGATAAAGAAGTCTTAAGTATTTGTTGGAGATTTTTTTAAATTATAACAAATGCATACACAAACAGAAAATACTTCTATAAATTGTTGTATATTTGTACCTATTGTGCAAAAACAATAATTTTGTGGTTTTAACTTCAATGTAATAAAACTTTTTTTTTTAGGGGTTCAGTCAATGCTCTTGGAAGTCACAAGGGTTTTGTGGCTGGAAATATTTGGGAAACCCTGATTTAGATGAAGGGACAGAACATACGGCAGCTAAATTTGCCAATGACAAAGATAGGTAGGAAATTAAGCTGTCAAGAGGAAGTAAAGGCAGGTTAAGTCAGTGGACAAATGTTTGGCAAATGGAGTGCAATGTAGGAAATGCGAACTTGTCCATTTTGCCAGGAAGAATAGAAACAGTATACTATTTAAAAACGACTGCAGGCGGTACAGATGTTTCTGAATGCTCTGATAATGAATCTCAATAGTTAATATGCAGGTACAGCAATGATTAGGGCAAATGGAATTTTGGCATTCATTGCAATGGGAACACAATTTAAGAGTCAGGAAATTTTAATGCAGCTGTACTTGGCAGGACCACATTTGGAGCACGGTGCATAGTTTTGGTCTCTATTTGAAATAGTATACAATTGCTTTGTAAACAGTTCAGAGAAGGTTCACTATTCTGAAGAACGGTTGAACAGTTTGGGTTCATATCCATTGGAGTTTAGGAGATTGAGAGGTGACCTTATTAAACACAGAAGATCCTGAGGACTTCACAGGGTGGAGACTGGGCAGACAGGCAGACATTTCCTTTTGTGGGAGAGGAAAGATCAGGAAAAAAATTCTCCCGTGGCCATTGATCTGTAGAATTCTCTTCCATTGAGAGCAGTAGAGGCTGGGTCATTTCATTTATTCGAGGTTGAGTTAGATAGTTGTTTGATAGACATGGGCAGGCAGCAGACAGGACAGGGAGTTCAGACCACAATCAATCAATCAGCCACGATCTTAAAGCGAATGGTGGAGCAGGCACAATGGGTCGATGGGCTTTTACTCCTGTCCCAAGCCCCATGTTCCTTGCACAATTAGTTTCTGCATCAACATTGTGCTTGGACCTGGAATTCCAGTCAGTGTTCATGAAAAGCAAGATTTCCCCCTTGGCTCAAATCAGGCTATTACTGCAAAGAGAAACTATTTTTTTAAAAAATCAATTTTAAAGATAAAATAAAATTGAACTAGGTATATGCTGCCACCTTCAGCTGAAAATTGGCCACAGCAGAACAGGAAACAGCCAAAAAGACTAAAAAGAGAAATATTGCAGATCCGCATTTAGAAAGTGCTAGAAATCCTAGAAAAATGTTAACCAGTATTTTCTCTTCGATACTGCTGACAGATGTGTTGTGGTCGTGCTGACATTTTCTGTTTGTTTTGTTCCAGACAAAGGCTGGCTGAGAGCCTTTCCCTTGATCAGGGATGGCATGCAATCAAAAATGAATGCCCACACTGACAAAGATTGGATTTACTAGAGAATGCAATATTCCTCACCAGCTCAATTTGTAATAAGGTGGAATGTAGTAGCCGAGTGAAAAGAAGAAGAACACACATTGATTACCTGAGCACCAAGGTATCACTCTGCATATTCAGGTAACCCTCACTGGCAAGAAGATCCAATCGGAAGAAACGATTGTAACCCCAGCATTCACCAACCTCAAAATCAGAGGCAAATTCCCGGATAATGTTTTTAGTTGGGTCATTGGAGACTTGATGAACCATCTCCACGCGGTACTCGTACCTAGAAATATAGAGAACATGGAGCACTTAAACTCACATATAAAAACAAAGATTTTGCAGCCTGATGGGAAAATTCTGACAAGGTGGACGATTTCAACCCTACAATGTGGATGTGTTGTGGTCGTGCTGACATCGATTCTGCACCAACTCTCATCAGAGCATCTTACCCAGGCCCTCCCACCCCCCGCAAGCCTGCACATTTACCATGGCTAACCCCCTAACCTACACATTTTTGGACACTTGAGCAATTTGGCATGGCCAATCCACCAACCTGCACATCCCTGGCTAACTTTTAAAATTAAAATCTAGATAAAGATTCTCATCTCCAGAATTTTACAAGCATTTTCACAAACAGAAAACAAACGAACCTTTAATCATCTTGACTTTGAAATATATCACCATTCCTTCAGTGTCAGTGAGTCAAAACCCTGGAACTCACTCCCTAACTACTGCGGGTGTGTACCTACACCACGAGCTGCAGTGGTTTAAGGCAGGTTAAGGCAGCAGCTCACCACCACCTTCTCAAGGGCAATTAGGGACGGGCAATAAATGCTGGCCCAGCCAGTGACACCCACATCCCATGGAGATAAACAAAACTTATTTCCTGTGCTCACCCAGAGGGGCGAATGTGTGGAATTCACTACCACAGAAAGTAGCGAGGCCAAAATATTGTGAGATTACAAGAAATTAGATGTAGCTCTTGGGGCTAAAGGGATCAGGATATTGAATTTGATGATCAGCCACGATCATAATGAATGGTGGAGCAGGTTCAAAGGGCCGAATGGCCTATCCCTGCTTCTAATTTCTACGAAGCATAAGAAAAAACTAATGCAAGGATTTTAAGAAATCGTTTATATGGGGCTACATATGAGGACATGAAATCTTAGTCACTGGTGGTTATGGTAAACGATATTGGCTTCAAAAAGCTGATTTTAAGAGCAAACCAAGTACTTTGCATTCTCCTTTTTCCAAATATTTTACTCTCATGCTTTGAGTCCTCGCAATACAACAACTTGTATTTACATTGTACCTTTAATGTAATAGAGGCCTAAGGCACTCAGTGACATTATAAAGTAAAACATGCCATTGATCCACACGGATATATTCTGGCAGATGACCAAGAGTGTGGTCAAAGAGGTGGACTATAAGGAGTCTTAAAGGAGGAAAGCAATGTAGCAAGATGCAGGGAGCAGAGCTTAGGGCTCAGACATCCGAAGGCACAACTATCAACAGTGGAGCAATTAAAGCAGCATAGATATTTCAGATGGTTGAAGGGCTGGAGGAGATTACAAAGGTTAGGGAAGGGGCAAAGACATTGAAGAATGAGACAGAACGAAAATCAAGGGCAATGTCAACTGGGTTCCAGTGTAGGGCAACAGAGTGAAGAGTATTTGGTGCAAGGACATGGGCAAGAGTTTTAGATGACCTCAGGTTTACGGTGAGTAGAATGTGGGAGGCCAACCAGGATCGCAGCGGAATAGTCAAGTCTGGAGGTCACCAAGACACAAATGAGGATTTCACCAAAAAAAGGGAGGTGGGGCGAGACATTTGATGTGATGGAGGTAGAAATAGGCAGTCCTTCTGAATACCTATTGCCACTCATCTGTGCAGCAACTGTGCACAAAAGATGATAGTTCGGCTGGTGTTTTTCACTCTTTCCAGCAACATTAATTTTCCAATGGAAATGGTGAACCATCATGCCTCAGGCTCATCATCTTGAGTCACCAACATTAATACTTAAAATCAATACTGTGATTCATTTATGGTGTTGAGTACATTTACTGGACAGCTAAAGCAGAACGGAATCCAATCTAGGCTCATATTAGAATAAGGACTGGAAAAAAGTCCAGTTCATAGCCAACAGCATTGCAGACATTGTATTCAGTTTAGGTAGAGTTTTGCCTGCAGTCAGTTCACATATGGAGTTATAACTACTTGTATGCACATCAATGATTAAAACTACCCTGAAGTTGCTAATGCACTGCAGGAGAACCTCCAGGTCAGCAGTATACAAAGTCAAGTCTCCTTTAATATTTGATTCTTTGGAAGGGGGCTAGAAGAACTGCAAAATCTAAAGCTGTAATTATAACCTGCAAATGGATTGAAACAAGAGCTCTAAAAAAAATATCGAGACTCCTTCAACAAAACTGGTCACTCCTCGGAAAAATGATCAAATCACCTGAATAACTGATTGAGATTCTGAGGAGGAGTTCAGATGTTTTTATTTAATGGAATGGCTGATCGCAAACCTGTTGGGCCGCAATGGAAAGAATAACCCACACAAAACGCTGGAAAAACTTACAACCAGCTAGTCAGTGTCCAAGATCTGCTTTACTTTCAAGATTTTCAGCATTTGGTCTTTTCTATTTATCTTGGACAGCAGTTATGTCCTGACAGCACTTGGAGTTAGCAGAGGATAACATTCAATTTATAGCTAGCAGTATCTCACAAACATGCCCAGAGCATTCCATGCTTGATAACATGACCTTGCTCTCTCAGTTAGCAGAGCAAAGGAAAGTTCATTTCTGGCTCTTGTAATCTCTTTCCTTGCACCTTGCAGGAGACAAGTCAAGTTTCAAGTTCATCAAACCTGGGCAGAGACTTTAACCTTGCTGCAAGTTTGAGAATGAGAAAGGATTAGATCAGAAGACAATACTCTGAATCCTGCTTGCGATGGTAACTCCCCAGTGACTTGGTCAGCGTGATGTAATGCTCAAACGGAATATCCCACGTTTGATGAGCACCATGACTAATTTACAACACACGACGCCACCAAGTGGCACAATCGTGTTCATCAACTCGTTTCAGCAACAAAACAAACTCCACTTGGCATCTTCCTTCCCAACAAACATTACTCGTTTTAAATTTTGATCTCATCACTCATAAACAGATGTAACTGTCTCTCACTCAACCACTTGTTGTAAAATATTCCAAAAACCCTCTAGGAAATTTACATCAGCTGAGGTTTAACTACAAGAGGAGAAAGGAGAAAAACGGGCAGAACTGCAGCCCAATGCCCACCCCTCCCGGTGGAAAGTTCACTTGGGGGATATCACACATGGCAAGGCAAAAGTTGAACATTCAGCGAACACTCGCTGAGCAGGCCTGGCAGGTTATGGGGCCACTTTAAGATCAGAAGCTTCAAACACCTGTGGAACTAGACCACAGCAGGGAGCTCGAGAGCTTGAGGCACGAGAGCGCGCGAAAAGAACAAACTGGATAAAATATATATGGAAATCACAACGCGCTGCAAAATCCGAGAGTTGAAGATGCATTGGAAAGAAACAGACCAACTCACTAAAATCAGAAGGAAGTAATTGGACAGGGATTCGCTTATTACACAAAATAACTTTAAAGTCTGCGTACTTTGATGTTTCAGGGAGTCCTGCAGAGAGTTCCAGAAACACCGACAGGTAATTTCCTCGCACAACTCCATTCCCATCCTAGGATAGAACACACAACTTAATGTTTGCAGATTTTAATGCATAAACCGAGGTTTTTCACATCTCCCCAAAAATCAATTTAAGAAAAACACACCATGATTAAAATTAATCCATCCTGTATTAGGATGAGAAACCAATAGATGGAATTGTTTCAAATCTTCTTCCCTAGTTCCTTATTAATCTAGTCAAGTTTTAACAAATTTATTTTTGATAGAATTAGTTGCAAAAGCCATTTTTACTCTAGGGTCAGGTTAGAACAGTTTAGAAATGATTTATCAAGGCTCCTAACTTGTACATATTTTGGAAGCTAGTTTGCTAACGGACCAACTACTGGAACTATTATTTACTTTGGAGCTCAACTTTCAATTCAGTGGGAGACTCAGCCATGTGGCTCTCACACATGGTACAATCCCATAGCCAGGGGGAATTAGGGGATTCAGCCAAGGGGCCTCAAAAAGTTTCAGTGCCGGAGGGGATAATTGTAGGTGTTGCTAATACTGCTGGAAGAGTACTCGCTTTTGCATGCCTGCTGGGGAAGGGGAGCAGAATGAAAGTGCCTGCGAGAAAGAAATTTATTAACATCGCCAGGTACGTACATGAAGAATGGCACTCAGTTAGGCACTGGAGCGGACTCTGATACTCCATGATGCTGTACTGCTGCAAGGAGTCAAGTCTTCAGAATAGGAATGCAAACAATGTAACGGAAAGCATGCATAGTGTTTCCAGTATGTATTGGAGGTTCTTAGTACGTTGTATCATGGACCCAACTTTGGTTCAGCTCCCAAATTTGTCTGCAAGCATCACTTGAGCATCAACTTAAAAAGTTGCCAGCATCTGTGAGCTCTCCCTGTCCACAATTTTCAAATCATTGTGGGTTAAACACAAGTACCATTCTGCACTACTCATTCCCCTCCTTAACATTCATTTCAATGCATACATCTTGTGTAATACAAGATGATTCTGCACCATCACTGCTCTACATTGTGCTTAAAAATCATAAAACATGGCCTGAAATTCATACGAACAAAGGCTCCTCATCTTCCTGCCTTCTCTGATGACCACAAACTCAGGCTTTTGAACTCACCGGGTAAACTTTCAGTCTCCAGCAGAGTCCAGATACCTGCAGAGGGGGGCTGTACACAGGGTCAGCACGCTGACGCAAGGTGCTATTGAAAAAACAAACAAAAATAGGTGTTCATAATATAATCATTCCGAGACCAAGTTAAGTTGCCACAGACCCAGATGACCATAGGCTGCTCTTTCCTTTTGAGGGGGAGAACTGCCTGATGGCGATTTGGAACTATGGCAAGTTTACCTTTATTTAGTTACTAGCATGTAAAATGTTCAAGTTTCAGGAAACTTCAAAAAATACCTTGAAATAATGACCATCCTTAAATAGAAAATAAAGTTTTAACACTGATTCAGTTTTATCACTTATGCAGTACAGCTATCCCTCATTTAGCATTCCAAATGTTTTCCTAAAAACAGCAATAACTAAAACTGGTCACAAAAATCATTTTCCCATAAGAATCCATGTCAATAAATGGGTGGATTACTTTTCCAAGATACAATTTTTACATTACAACCTATTGACAACTTAACTGACCCACGAATCCTCTTTTGACTCCCTCGCTCTCCCCCTCAGCCCCCTCCCACTTGCCGCTCCTTGTCCTGGCCCATGTTGTGAGGGGGATATTGTGATTCTGCAATGGGATATAGATTGGGTGACTGGGTGAAAATCTGGCAGAATTTAATGTGGGGAGATGTGAGGTCATGCACTTTGGGAGGAGGAAACAAAAGGCAGATTATCTAAATGGAGAGACTGCAGGTGAGTGACGTACAGAGGGATCTGGGTGTTCTAGAGCAAAAACTAGTAAGCAGGAACAACAAGTAGCGATGAAGGCTAATAGCATTTTGGCCTTTATTGCAAAGGGGTTAAAGTTCAAAAATAGGTAAGGTTTTTGCAGCTGTACAGGTGTTGGTCAGACCTCACCTGGAAGTGGCCTCATTACCTAAAAAAGGACATAGTAACAGTAGAGGCAGTCCAAAGGAGATTCACCAGGCTAATTCTTGGGATGAGAAGGTCATCCCATCAAGAGACACTAAATATTCAGGATCTGTATTCGTTGGAGTTTAGCAGAGTGAGGGGTGACCTTATTCAAACATACAAGATCCTGAATAGATAGGGTAGATGGTGAAATGTTTTCACTCATAGGCAAGTCATCTCGAACAAGGTGGCATTTAAAACTGAGGTGCATAGAAATCTCTTCTTGCAGAGGCTGGTGAATCTCTGGACTTCTCTGCCCCAAAGGGTAGCGGAGGCTGGAACATTATAAGTATTCTAAGTGATGGTGGATAAATATTTGATAGATCGAGGACTAGAGGGCTATAGAGAAATGGCACAGAAGTGGAGGCCAGCAGAGATCAGCCATGATCGTATTGAGTGGTGGGGAAGGCTCAAAGGGTCTGGCGGCCGACTCCTGCTTCTGTTTCTTGTGTTCTTGACCCCACCTGCTCAGCATTTTCCTCTCACCGCTTCTATCTTCTGGACACAACTTTGCTTGTCGCGGTTCTGAGCGAATGAGATGGTAAGAGAGGCAGTGAGCAGGAAGCAGTGAGGATCAGGAGGAAGCAGCAGCAAGTGGGAGGGAGCGATGAAGTGTTTAATAGAACAGATTGGGCACGTGCAGTCACAATACGAGTGTGGCAGCAAGCGCGGTAATCGTGCTGAAATGAAAATGGTGGCAGCGCTATTTTTGGGCATGTTCCCTAATTTGTAAATCTTGCTAAAATGAAAATGGACTTTCAGAACAGATTTTAAGTGGCAAATATCTGTGTTCTCTACACAATACGGAATATAACAGCATCAGGGATCCGGGTTTGATTCCAGCCTTGGGTGACTGTCTGTGCACTTCTCCCTGCGTCCAAATGGGTTTCCTCCGGGTGCTCTGGTTTCTTCCCACAGTCCAAAGATGTGCAGGTTAGGTTTTTTCGATTTGTCACATTTATTAGTATACAATGAAAAGTAGAGTTTCTTGCGTGCTGTACAAAGCATACCATTCATAGAGAAGGAAATGAGAGAGTGCAGAATGTAGTGTTAGTCATAGCTAGGGTGTAGAGGAAGATCAACTTAATAAGAGGTAGGTCCATTCAAAGCTCTGACAGCAGCAGGGAAGCAGCTGTTCTTGAGTCGGTTGGTGCGTGTTCTCAGATTTTGTATCTTTTTCCCAACGGAAGAAGGTGGGAGAGAGAATGTCCGGGGTGCGTGAGATCCTTGATTATGCTGGCTGTTTTTCCGAGGCAGTAGAAATGTAGACAGTGTCAATGGATGGGAGGCTGATTTACATGATGGATTGGGCTTCATTCACAACCCTTTGTAGTTTGGGGTCTTGGGCAGAGCAGCAGCCATATCAGGCTGTGATACAACCAGAAATAATGCTTTCTATGGTGCATCTGTAAAGGTTGGAGAGAGTCGTGGTGGACATGCCAAATTTCCTCAGCCTCCTGAGGCATTGGTGGGCTTTCTTAACTATAGCGCTGGCGTGGAGGGACCAGGACAGGTTGTTGGTGATCTGGACACCTAGAAACCTGAAGCTCTCGACCATTTCCACTTTGTTCCTGCTGCTGTAGACAGGGGCTTGTCCTCCACTACGCTTCCTGAAGAAATAATTGTCGTCGCATCAGTTCACTATTTCTCTATCGCTTTTCTGTACTCTGCCTCAGCATAGTGGTGTCATCAGCAAACTTGAAAATAGAGTTGGAGGGGAATTTGGCCACACAGTCATCAGGGGCTGAGGACACAGCCTCGTGGGGCACCGGTGTTGAGGATGATTGTGGAGGTGGTGCTATTGGAGGAGGTGGATTGGCCGTAATCAGTGCGCAGGGTTATGGGGATGGGGCGAGAGATTTGGCCTGGGTAGAGTGCTCTTTCAGAGAGTCAGTGCAGACTTTATGGGCCGAATGGCCTCTTCTGCACTGTAGGGGATTCTATGAACCTTCACCTCAAAAGAATTCTGGTAACCACAATTCGTAAAATTTCCAATTCTAAACATTCAGGAATAGAGGCAATGAACTCAAGAACCAGAGAGAGAAAATAGGATAGTGATAACGCTCACTCCCAAACTATAATATGCCTCCTCGGTTGTGTTTTCTCTACCCTTTTTACCTCTATATTGCCTTCCTTTAAAGGTACATTCATAATGTGGCCAAACAGGTTGATCATCAGCCTGTAAATCCTTCCAATATGCCTATGGTAGGATGCAAGAGCAGGAGAGTTTCTTGGTCAGGCACCTGAAGACGGCAATGGCCAACCACTGCCAACATAACCATGGACCAGCACAGACATCCATGGTGTGCAGCAGCAGCAGAAGCCAATTCAATCAATGATCATGTGTCATGAGATGAGAGACAGGAAGTGGGCTGGAAGTGCCACAATTATAGGAAGGGTGAACAAATTAAATGATAGTCAGCAATTTGACATTTTTAAAAGGGAACCAAGATGGCAGCACACAAAGATGGAGGGGGAGAAATGCTCTGGGGACATGGGTTCAAATCCCACCATAGCTCACACCTGGAATCTCAGTAATGGTGACCATAAAACTACCGATTGTCATAAAAAGCCAATCTTAGAATCCCATCTAGTTCACTCATGCGCTCTGTACCCTGTCCAGCCTAATATTACCCCAGACCCCCAGCAATGTGGTTGACTCTTAACTGTCCTCTGAAATGGCCAAGTGAGACAAGCCGTGATTGCCAGTGACAAGCATTTCATGATATTTTTTAAAGAAAGGAGCTTAATATCATAATGGCCATCTTACAATAAAATACTTTTTCCTCAAATTTGCTGCTGGTTCTAATCCGAAGCAATGACATTGTAACGTGGTGTCAAGGTCTATAAAACAGCTCTCTCCATCACCCTGCGCCTCTTCTCAGAACTGCAAAATATCCACTTTGAAGTTTATTTTATAGATTAATAGGAAATCAATTAGTGCTAGGATCAAGACAGGAGGGGGACTGGAATTGCCAATTAAACGCATCAAAATATAATCCAACTACTGTCGGTTTTAAAAATCGTGGAAGCACAAATAAACAAGCACAATAATCGAGTTACATCAGATCAGAGGTGCAGGCAGTGACATCTCTCAGTACTCTGCGGTGGAATGGAAAACCATCTCGGGTTTATGTTTATATTCTCTCCTTACTCAGTGGTCGAGAATTAGTCAGCTTCTGCACAAACTCTTCAGACAAACTCCTGAAATATTAAGTTAAAATCTTTTGATGCTCAAAGTTCAGTTTATCACTTCCATTTCTGCTTTGTTGACAGAGCAGAGCTCAAGCGTGTACAGATAGAATTTCTTTTTTTTAAAATCAGTTTTAATCACTAAACCAAAGACTGATTTTTTAGCCATCATTCAAATGAGAGAGACTAGGCCTGCAGCAGTATTTTCATCATTACCTCTCAACCACTGCTCCATGACAGTGCTAAATACATCATAATAAATGGGACTGGAGGCAGTTCATACCCTTCTCTCCATCACAATCACCAAAAACAATTTCAATCAAGTCATTATTTTGACAAGTACAGTTAACAATAATGGCCCAGATTTTACACCAAGCCCATCAGTACCGCTAAATCAGACAGCAACTTCCGCCAATCACATGCTTAGCTCAATGCCAAAATCAGAAGATGCTGTCCAAATTCCCCTACTCCTCAAACTTTGCTATAACAGCATTTCTCCAAAAATCTCAGCATTAGAACACGCGAAAGGGCTCAAGTTGCAATACAAGTAACAGAAACTCAAAAAAAAGTGTCCAGGCTTGTCCATTCCAGTAAAGTTAATGTTTTAAACAGCGTGATGCATCTTAATTAATGCCACACCTCTTCAGCACTGAAGCTTTCACAAAATGTGGAGATGGTTAAGAATCTCACTCGATTCCTGAGCAGAGGCCAGGAACTACAAGTGCCCGGCATGCGCTGCGAGTTTCCGCACTGACATGGATCAAAGAGTGGATGGTGCATGGGAAATCCAGGGACAAGTGCCTAAGGCGTCTGTGTGGGAAGGGAAGTGCAAAAAAAAGCAGTCAGGGGACCCAGAAGTGGGGCAGCATAACAGAGCAGTCACAGGACAGGGGGCAGAGGGAGGTCCCCAAAAGGGAATCCAGGAGAAAGGAGCAACCAGGTGATGACTAACAGCAAGAGCAGCAAAACAAAAAGAGGCTCCAAGCAGTGGAAGCATGAACAACCTAGCGAGGGTTTGGTAGAAGACCTGGAGAGCTGAGAAGGCAGTGAAAAGTTGGTGGGCTGTTGGGCAAAAGTGGGCTGTTGGGAACAACGGTGCCCGGCTCAGAATGGCTGAAGAGCTGAAGTTGTGCCTGCAAATTAGTGCTGGAATACACAGATTTGGGAATCCAGGAGTCGTCGTCTCAGGACAAGATTAAAACCCTAGAAAGGGTGGGCAGTGACTGAGGCAGTCCAAGTCACAGTGACTTTGAGGGAATTCAGAGGTCACAGCCTTGAAAGGGAAGTGTGAAGACTTGCAATCTCTCATGAGGGAAGCGAGAGTTTCAAATGAGATTGGTTGACTCTCAATATCTACTGATATCTGGGAAGGTCACAGAAATCATGGGACCTGTCTTGGTCACATCAGCCCAATTGTGCACGTTGGGGTGTTCAACCACAGTTTGCCTGTTAATTTAAACTTACCGCACACCAATCTTGGAAGTTACGAGTAAAGGACAGATATTGTAAATTGTTTTATCTTTGACTTTGTAAAGTGAAGTTTGTTTAAAACATGGGAATCTTGTGACGTCTTTCTCTTAGCAATACCTTGGGTCTCAAATGTCTGCTTTAAACAAAAAGTTACGATTCCCAACTCGATCAGACCAAAAATCTGGGATAACAAGCTTCATTCCTTCAGATTTTAATATTGAACATTTAAAACGTACGTTTTTAGCTTCGCTTTGTCTCTTTACTCTTAATTAATCTTTCTTTCACACTTTGTTTTTTTTGCACGATTTCATATTAAATATTCTAATTTACCCATCCTGCTACAGACTGTGCGCCTCAGGAAGTATTCTTCAGTCTGATGATTGGTTGAGACATGCATTTGCATTCCCTGTTCACAGTGGTCCCTGATCCCCTGCAGAAGATGCTCTGTTTGCCAAATGGCTTCTAACTATGGCAGGTTCCAACGCAAACGTCCGTAGGGAGTCTCTGAGCAGGAATAAGCGTGTTCACTGGTCGCTGTCTGCAAAATCCTGCTCACTTGAAAAATAAGCTAGTGGTGTCAAGCTGTTGCAAGCTATTCTTAAAAGGAAATAAATCATTACCTGAAATTTGACAGGACAAAGGTACTGAAATCATAAGCAGGAACCAGCTCACTAGAAAGAAAGGAAAAATGAAATTTAAAAATAGCATTAGTGTTATCCAGTTTGCTGACTTGACAGCAAGTGTACACATTTCTCCTGCACTTAGTTTGTATAGAGGCAGAACCCAAAAATAGTGATCCCACATATTCCAACAGGCATTGATATATACTTCAAATAATAATTACTTTACTTGACCCTCAGATATTCTGGATTATTAAACAAAACTTTTGTGCCTCAGATCCTGACAAGAGTGTTGGTATTGCATGCCGAGAGAAATTCTTGAGCTCTTGGGACTACCAAGAGGAGATGAAAACCAATACTGAAGGATAATACTTGAGACAATTTACATTTTAAATTAGGCTTAATATACCAAGAGTACAATTCTTTTTAAAATCATTTACTCAGTAGCATTGCATTTGCACTTGTTTGAAACATCTGCTGTCAAACAAAAAGCCGGGGAAACAATAACCCATCTTTCCATGGTTTAGTCCCAAATGGTTGGAAGCTGTTGTACGCAATCTCAAATTAAAAATGTGCTGTCCGCAGGCAGAATTGCCCCCTGCACCCCCAGGCCGCCCACCGAGATTAGTCTGCACCCTGAGTCCGCCCACCAAGATTAGTTCATGAGCATAGCTCCAAGTGCAGATTTGGATTTAGGCTGAAGTGAATCATGGGGCAAAAGCCCTTCCAAGGCCGAAGGAGGCATGCAGAGCATCACAGACCTCAACTAAAGTTTCTAATAAATTATTTAATATTTAAATGCCGCTCCTGTCTGTTTCAGTTAGATGTTTCATTCATTCATCAGCTGCAGGAAGTTGCAGCACGATGCAAAGGGAATACAGATCTCTCTGCCTGTTTTTCCAAATAGGATCTCATCTGCACTTGTAAATCAACAATCCTGATTGTAGCTGTGTTCTTGTGCTTGTACCACTTGAAGTAGTCACTAGATGGGGCACTTGACCATCCCAGATTCGTATAGTCATGAAAGAATAGCAACCACCCTCCACTTTGTATTTGACAGCAGAGATCAAAGAGCTCTCACACGGTGCATCACCCTGGTAAGCTGTGTATTGCATCTCCAACAGAATCCCACAATTAGCACAGCAGAAAGCGTAGTACAGGCCAGAACAAATAGCTATTTCTCAAAGTTATAGAACAACTTTATTAACAGTCCTATACTCCCAGCCATAAATGAGGAAAAGATCTGACGCAAAATGTTAATAGCGTTTCAGCAACGGCATTTTCTTTCTCCTCACAACTCCTCCATAACAGCCTCAAATACCAAACCCAACCATGCTGCAGACCAAAATTATGAAACCTTGTGAATTAAAAACACAAAAAACTGCTGAAAATACACGCTAGGATCCATGTTCCCAGTGTTAGAACTGAAGACGGACAGGAATTTGAGTAAGATCGAGGGGGAGAATCAAATTATAAACCAATCGTGTTGAGGGAGCAGATTAAGTTGCCTGCAAACTGCGTAATAGAAAAAATACACCTGCTGTGTATTGTCAGCATTTCTGTTCACACCCAAAATGTCATCTGTCTTTTCTTGCTCTAGATGTCTATTGACCAGTTATGTATTGTCAGCATTTTCTGTTTGTTGTCAGCTTTCCTGTTTTTGTTTAATAATACCTGGTGAAGTCTGGCGGGACAGGTGTTGTGACAAATGAAGCCATGGGTTTACGATGTACTTGTTGGAACATTAGCAGGATTTCTTGACTTTTCAGAATTAACTCACTTTTACTACACGATCGCAGCTGCAGGGAAACAAAAACATCTGCCAGACTTCATTTCAAAAATAGATTTACAAATATCAATTTAAACTAAAAAAAAAGGAATGTACTGTTTGGAATCTGTATTGCTCAGTGACCTCTGCTCTCTCTAAGGTGTGGGAAATCATACCCATTTGGTACTAACTGTTCCTTTGACACCTCACTCAGGTGCCCATTTATTTTTTTTTAAGGTGAGAATCAGCAATCGAAGCTATCAGCGGCAACTGCAGCTGAACACAATGCTGTCTTTAACCAATGTATTCTCCATTAAACTTGATAGCAATTTGGAGGGAGGGGGAAACTGGCTGATTTTTCATCTCCGTTGCCAAAGCCAACTGTGGCATCACTAATACTACCCGAGATAACGTGAGGCGGACCAAGATCAGGGTCTCAGACATTAATAATCTGCACGGTTCAGTACCAGGTTTCTCAATGCCTAGCCATCGCGGAAGTTATAATTTCATTAGACCTTACTGAGGGGGCTCAATCTAGCACAGGTTATTGAGGAAATAAAGCTGGCAACTTCACTAATTGTGAATCCAAGCAGCTCTTGTTTTTTCATTTTGGTTACCTGATGTTCAACTTCCTGTAACAGTGACTCGAGCAGTTCTGTTTCTTGAGTCAGTGATGTCTTCTGACCTAGAGAGACAAAATATTTTGAAGCACTATTATTGAATGCAATGTTATATAAAGCACCAAATTATCAGGAAATGTACACTCTCTCCCAGGGTAGTATAGTTTTCAGTGTGCTCATACTGCAATTCATGTGCTTATTCGCACGGTAGCACAGTGGTTAGCACTGCTGCTTCACAGCTCCAGGGTCCCGGGTTCGATTCCTGGCTTGGGTCACTGTCTGTGTGGAGTTTGCACATTCTCCTCGTGTTTGCGTGGGTTTCCTCCGGGTGCTCCGGTTTCCTCCCACGGTCCAAAAATGTGCGGGTTAGGTTGATTGGCCAGGTTAAAAAAAAAATTGCCCCTTAGAGTCCTGGGATGCGTAGGTTAGAGGGATTAGCGGGTAAATATGTGGGGGTAGGGCCTGGGTGGGATTGTGGTCGGTGCAGACTCGATGGGCCGAATGGCCTCCTTCTGCACTGTAGGGTTTCTATGATTTCTATGATTCTTTTATCGAACTTGGGTGTCACTGGCTAGCCAGTATTTTAATGGCTCATCCTCCATTGCGTGAGAGCTACCTTCTTGAAACGCTGCAGTCCACGTGGCGTGGGGATACCCACAGCGCTGTTAGGAAGGTAGTGTCATGGTTTTTAACCCAGAAATAGTGAAGAAATGGTAATATTGCTCCAAGTTAGGCTGGTGTGGGGTTCGGAGGGAATTTGCATCAGTGGTGGAGGGAGTGGATGTTGAAGTTAGTAAATTGGGTGCCAATCAAGTGGGCTGCTTTGTCCTGGGTGGTGTTGAGCTTCTTGAGTGTTGGAGCTGCACCCATCCAGGCAAGTGGGGATTATTCCGGCTCACATCAGACTTGTGCCTTGAAAATAGTGAACAGGTTTTGGGGTACCACGAGGTGAGTTACTTGCCACAGAATTCCTAGTCTCTGACTTGCTCTTGTAACCACAGTATTTGTGGTTGGTCCAGTTCAGTTTCTGGTCAACTGTAACCTCCATGACAATACCATTGTTCAGGGGAGTTCAGTGACAGGGCATGGATTATCTCTATCCAATCAGTGGATACTATCAAGAAATCTCAGTTGTCTCAGGCAGTAGCACGCCCCTGCAGCTAATGTTCAGAGAGCCAGGGGCTGCCTCCTGTGGTGCAATAGGTGGGTCTGAAGTTGACCCATTGGAAGGTATTGCATACCTTATGGTGTTCTGTCTGCTTCACGTAGACCTTTTATTTGTTCCTCAAACTGAGAGTTGAAGTGGGTTGCACCATATCAAGGGAATGTACTTTAAAAATATTAAATCTCAAATTCCTGGTATATCGCAAAGATATATACTGTACCCATTAAAGTTATAAGCTTGTTTTTCAGATGGGTGTCTAGTCTTGCGATCATCATTTCCACAGCATTCCTAATCTCTCTGACACGCTCGTCCTTTGCACTACGAACTGCTTCCACGTTTCTTTCCTGGATACAAAAAAAACCATTTATGTACAGTCATAAGCTAAATTTTTTTTAAAACTTTGGAAAAACTGCGATAATTATCACTTCCAATGCAGAAGATATCTGCAAAACTCCTGACCTCTCATTTTTAAAAATGAGCTTGATTAATTATATTCTTCTCACTATACAATAGCGAAGTAGAAAAGCTAGCAATTAATTATGTGCTTAAATCAAATTTAAGTGAAAGCTAAATTCTACAAAGAATTTATGATCCTAGCTCCTGTACCAAATGTGTCTCTAGCTATGCATAGTATCTAGATATTTTGCTTGGTCTACAAGCTCTAGCCAAGACAGAATCCTTAATGAAAAATGCCAGAATATCAACACTATCCTTAGATTTTTTCTTTAAAATCATTATCAGTCCTTTCAGACCATCAAGGGTCAAAAGATCTGAATATAGCCGGCACTGACAGCACAAGTTATCTGCAAAAAGCCTTGAATGAAATAAATTTGGCCATTCTCAGCCATTCTCTCAGTAGCAACACTCCTACGAAGCTTGTCGGTTCAATTTCCACTTGAGACTTGAGCACAAGTTGTCCAGGATCTGAGGTTAAATTGGGGCTGCCTGCACGATTCCAAAACTCTATTCAAATGTAGCAGAGATTTTTCGGGTGCCATGGTCAACATTTCTCCCTCAACTGAAAACCAAATACAGCTTAACTGGTCATTTATTGGAATGTGGTTTTGGAACCTTGTCTACAAATGTAGACAAGACTGCATTTGTCTACAATACAGTGACCACTTCAAAAAGTATTTATTTGGTCGTGAAGTCCAAGGACATGAAAGACGCTGTGTAAATAAGTTGTTTTGGTTTCCTTTCTTAGCCTTTTGGAGCTATTGTGAGATTATATACAATCATTCAAACTATATCCAAGTTTCACTGATAGACACATGTTGAACCGTTTCGTCCTGCACTCATCAGAATATTCGCAAGAATATCAAATGTAAAGGACACAACTAAAATATACTTAATAAGAGTACTGATTGATTGGTAAATGGACTCTGATTAATGGAAGTGTTGCCATGGGGAATGAACCAGTTAACATGGCTGACAGTTAAGTGCTAAGCAAAGTTTTGTCCTACCAAACAACTATTTGTACATCCTAGCACGTTGTACACAAAAGGTCGGCGGACTCCAAATCACAAAAAGAATGCCTGTCCCCTCGTACACAAAGTGAGAACCTGCTATGTTGTGTGGAAGCTTTACTCTCAACTATTGAAACCTCACCAGCCTGGAGAACTATCAAATGCTGATTCCGTATGTTAAATAAATCTATAGCAGCCAGTTATGGATTTCATTATAGCCCGTAACAAGCCGATTTCATAGAAATCCAAAGAGCACAATTTGATTTGTCACATGTATTAGTATACAGTGAAAAGTATTGTTTCTTAATAATGAAAATTAACTTGCGTTTATATAGCTTCTACAAGTCCCAAGGTACTTCAGAGGCAAGAAAGGAAAACAGGCGCTAAGCCAAAAACAAGAAAAGTGTGATTAGAAGGGACAAGCAAAACCACTTCAAAAGAGAGTCATAAAAGGAAAAAAAAACCAAAAGATACAAGGGGTTTAAGAGAGGGAATTTCAGTCTGTGGAACTTTGCAATTGTTGGACAAAAGGATTCATGAGAGGCTGGGGGATTTGCTGTGTGGTGGGAAGGATGAGGTGGAGAGGAAAGAGAGCTACACAGGTTACAAAGATAGGGAGGGACTGAAGGCAAGGATCGCAAGTTACGTTGCATCTCAGATTAGAGAGAAAGGCTAATAAAATAAATTTTAATCCAATGATGTAACTTTTAGAAATACATGCTCCTGAACGGTTCCAATAGATTGCATCTTGCAATTTTAAAAGGGTGAAATTACTCATCTAAAAATCAATTGGATAGAAATCTAGAAAGGGGCCAAAAAGACCACTGTTGGTTATATGGTCAATCCCAGCGGGTGTCAATGTTTACACCTCTATCACCTTACCACTTCCTGCACCAAGCTGATCAGTTCCATCAGTCGGCGACGCAGCTTTGCCACCTCATCATTCACTTTGGTAACGTGTTGTTCATAAATCTCAGCTAATGGTTTGAACGTGTGGCCCCCATGCTGCAACGTAAACACAATATCTCAGTGTAAAATCCTCAGATCCTACACTCCAGTGAATTAATGACTTCAGTTACGCAATGGCTGAAGCGACAACAAACAAAAAGGTGGAGGATAAAGTAAAGAGTCTCAATGGCACCAGTCTTGCATGCTGAGTAAAAATAAATTGAATGGTTAAATTGTTAGTTGTTGCCTTGCCATTGAGAGCACAAAAAAAAGAGAAATTTGGGCACCTGCCCTCAAAAAGATACAATACATAAAAAGTTAAAGTTTATTTATTAGTCACAAGTAAGGCTTACATTAACACTGCAAAGAAGTTACTGTGAAACTCCCCTAGAATTTCATACATTTAAGCATGTGGCGAATACAACCAAAATGCAGAATCATTTTACAAAAACAACATCCTGCCATTCAAGGTTGATGGTCCAATAGACATGCCATTGTGTCTTCCCACACCAAAAACCGTTCTACTCGAAGAAATTGGTATGTATAATGTACAATTCACTGCCAGTTTTTAAAATCAGATTTTTACAAATGGCAATTTAATGCTGCACACTAATAAAAACAACAATCCTACTTTCCCGTGGTAGTCGACACAATCCATTGGAATTTAGGAAGAGGATTCCAAGGAATTATTTGCAGCACATTCCCACATATATTTTTTTAAAAATAGATTTGGACAGCTCATGGCTCTTTATAATTTCATGCCAGGTTGCAGATGCATTGCTTGTCCTTTAAAGACTTCCAGATCAAACAGATTTATCAATGAGGAGTCTTGGTCCTTACCATTCCCCCCCAAAGTGCACATTGGTGGCAGATGCATTTTTTGCAGGTCCAACAGAATACACTCAGTTTCTCATGGTGACTGTCACACCTGAAATAAAACGTTAAATTATTGAAAACACTTTTAAACCTCTAGAATTAAATTTCAAAGTAATCTTCTTGCTCTAATACCATGACTTGCAAACTGAATCACATTTTTTCTTTAATTTGCTTCTACATTAACAAGAGAGCCTAGGGATGAATGAAATGATGGAATTGAAAGTTCTCTCTATAGCTACAATGCTACAGTTGCTCATTAGCACAAATTGGCAACTTCAGACTTCCCATCATTCGGCATAATTGCTAACTCTCTTTCCGAGATGCTGCAAGAATGACTGTTGTGGGAAACTTGGAAAATAACTCAATAGCATGGAATTCACATTATCAAACACAAAGAGCTTAAGAATGGATTCACAGTCTAATTATAGCTCTGCACAGACACTACAGATGTAATGCTGCAGATCTGAAGTCAGGACCTGGTTGGCTCCACATTTCAAAGTGGTTTAGCATTCTAGTTAGTCTGTGTTTGCTGCTCATTTGGGGTGAAGTCCCTCTCGGTAATCTTCAGCAGCATCAATAGGTCTTACTTTAGAGGCTGTTCAGCTGTCAGAAGCCGAGTACGAGAACCTTTAGGTTCATAAAAACAACAAACAAGCATGTTTGCTATCAGTGGATTTCCTGCCCATATCACCTTCTAATCGATCAGTCACAAGAATTAAGTTGGTGGAAATAAGGTAACTTGTGTTTCTGAGTAATCCTAACTGGCTGCATAGACACTGAATCATGAACTAGATTGAAACTGCAGCAAATGCATTTCTGCTTAGTTCAAGAGCACAAGTTAGTTTAGTACTTTAACAAGACACAGACCATGATACAGTGACACACTTACTTGTCTTTGTCATTCTCCTCATGCTTACTGAGATTACACAGCTGAAGTGTATCCAGTTGTTGTGTGACTTCCTCTGCCCAGCGACAGTTCACAAGCTCTCGCAGTTGAAGAGGTGCCCTACAACAAGTCAGTTGTTGGTGTCACCATTGTGCGCATCAAACAAACAGTCTTAGATTCATCCAGACAATTAAGATAGATTACGATACAAACATTGTTTGAATGAAAATGTAACAGGGGACAGACTGTTTCAAGTCATGTCAGCACTAAGTACTCCCAGGGCAGATACCAAATAACCAGACAGAGCCCTCATCTACTCAGATTCAAAAGATCCGGAATCATTTAATGCATTACCTCAAAAGCTAAGAGTTGCCCAAACTATATTCAAAGATCAGATTAGAGCAACCAGTTAATTAAACCTTTTTTTCCCAAATCGACGAGAGATAGATGCTCGGGTGCCAATTGCGAGGACTCTGCCAATTGTGGAGAATCGCCTGCTGATTACCTTTCCTCCCAACAGTGAAATCCCTCTGCTGCATATTTACCCTGAAAACCAAATTGAGACACTCAAGAGCAGCAATTCACAGCACAAATCACCTTGTACCCTTGTAGAACAAGGCATCAATGCCTCACATGCTGCATTAGTACACTATAGGTACCACTTATGTGCATTGAATAACATAGAACAGGATGAAAGAGAAGCAGACAACAGGATAAAAATGTCATGATTTTTGCTTCACCTCGAGCTCTTTCCCTGTTCTGTATCTGAATTCTTATTACATCAGATGTTTTCAGCTCCTGTGCTTAGCTATCTCGTAGGTGAGCCTGAAAAAGATCTCTCTCAATACCTCTGAGAATGTTTTCATATGCCCATACAAATCTAGGTAGAATCTGTAGCATGCCTGGGGTAATGAACAAAGATGACATTTTTTATATAGATTCCTTCAGCTGCTGCTTATATCCTGTACCCACACAGGATCCTCTGTCTGCCTATGAAGGCTAGATCTTGTTACAGACTATAATTGCCACGAGTTTCAAACATTGAAAGAACAAGTGAATAATAACAAATAGAATATTTCCAGTGATTGTTACATCACCTTGAACTGTAGAAGATAAAATGACTCACTCTAGTAACAAATTAAAAAATTCCTTTCCTCATTAATTAAAGATGCTGTCCTGAGGTTTCTGCTAAACAATGTCTCTTTTTAAGGTTGCAGATCAAGTTCATTCACTTCAAAAATGCAACCCAATAAAAATTGCCTCAAGATTATAATGAAGTCTTGAAGTTACTTAAATAATTTCTAAATTTAAAAATGTCCAGGACACTTCACTGACCAAATGAGACAGCACATGTACTCAATGACTTGATTCTGCTCTGGAGCAAACTCCCAGGCGATCAAACAGTAACTCTTAATATTGTGTCAAATTAATTTAGGACATAGAAAAATTAGCTTTGCTCTCCCACTGAGTGTCACAACAGAAAAAAGGTTAAGGAATAAAAATGCACTGTTTTTGGCGTATATCAACTAAAACTTCCACATCTTAATACTGTTCAAAATAGCTTATTTCAGCTCTAGATAAACAGTGTAATTTAAGAGGTAGAATTTTGCTTTTTATACTTCATATTTTTAAATAAGTAGAATTTGGAAATTAGGAGTATTACTATTACAATGCTTTGTGGTGAAAGCAAAAGCATTTGTAATTCAAAGCTACACAGATAACTTTTAACATTGAGATTACTCGAGCATTGCTACTTATGTCCACAATTTTACTTTCCACATTAGTCAAACTCAATAGATTCTTGATTGGTGCCAGACAGTTTCACATCATCAGGCAACTTTCATAAAAATTGCAAATTAGGTGAAAAGTCAAAATAATTTCCAGCTTTGTGTAAAGCCTGGCTCTAACTAGGTGTACCCTTACCTGCAATGTGGGCACTGGGCTCTCTGCTCTGTTAACCAGCGCTGTGGAGACAAGAAGCATTTTTTTTTTAAAAAAAGGCTATGCTAATAGTTCTTGGGTTCTGACCCTTCCTTTGTTAATGAAAACTCAGCAAAATTCTGACTATTTCCAGGTCTCCACTTTACATTAAGAAATTTCCCAATAATGCAAAACCCAACAAGTGGCAACCCAATTACGCAGGAACTCAATGCCTTGACAGGTGAAACTCCAAACATTGAGTAGGTTGGCGAGTTTAAAAAAGGGAGGGGACAGGAGAAAAGATGACAAACAAGTGAACCTCCTAGTAACTGGTGAACCCTGAGAAGAGATTACACATCCTCAGAGTTGGCAATGACCTATTTGCTGACCTGGACAATGACAGCATTAAGTGTGAAAAAAAGCAATGGGGCCCACACTTGCCAAATCAAACAAGCTGAAGCAATTAAAACATTAAAGTTTTTTAAAGTTGCACAGCTACATATGAAATGTCCAAAATGTTCATGTGAAGAGCAAGCAGACACGTCTTAACAACAAGGCAGTGCTTGTGTGACAGTACAGTTAGACTGATCATTGATGGGTTTGCTGAATCTGGATTACAGCGCCACAGCTCAGCACAAACAGGATATTATTTAAAAAAATAAAAATCAGCCAAAGCATTCACATCAGACAGTCCTCTTGAATATAATCATGTCAGACAGATTAGATCTTTCCGGCACATTCCCATACTCTTGGAATTAGAACAATTGTTCTAAAAACAGCACTGCTTTCATGGTATTGTAACACTGAGCTACAGAAAATGCACATAGAATACCAACAACCCTGTGACATTGGAAGATTTCCAGCACCATTCAGGACAGCAGCTGCCTTTCACTCAATAACTTTTATTCTAATCCTTCTTTTCCCAATAACAGTTCTCTAATCTTTCACTGCATAGGTCAAGACTTGAGAGAACGCCACTGCATGATAAAGCGGGTCATATGTCTGGCTGCACGTAGCATAGAAATGAAAGTGACTGTTTGGATTAAAGGCTGCAATGTAGCAAGCTCCAATTTGCACACAGCCACTGGGGCAAGGTAAAGTCGCTTCACCTTATCTTCCTCTTTCACAATTCATGTTCTCTCCTTGACTATTAGGGCTTTTGCCTTATTTGCAACTGAAAAGGTAGAGCAGGTAGGAGGTTTTCCCTAGTCTTTGCCAAAAACATGCAAGCTGGTCACTCAGGACTGAAAAACCATTTCAGTTGCTTGCTCAATTCAGGACTAGAGTTTTCCCTAGAAACGTGTATAACCTGAGGCTGGTTGGGAGAGGTGGGAGGGGAAACAGGCATGGTGAATGGTTGTATTTACAGATTGAGGCAGTGTGTCTGGATGGGCCACTGTCATTCACTTCCTTTTCTGCATGTACATAAAAGTTGACAGCAACTCCCAACTCAGAATACAACAGGTACTTACCCTTATGCAACTGAAGCAACAAAGCTTTGAGCAGTGTGGACAGAGCCGGGCATCACGCAACTTCTCCATACAAATGAAACATCTGAACACCTCTGCAATGCTCTGGTGAAAAAAAAAGTAATAGGAAAAGGGTTATTTAATTGGTTACTCTGTGGCTTGCAGTAATTGCATCAGCTACTGCACAAATCAAAATTCTTTGCCTGCGGTAATTATTTCTAAACTTCCACGTCATGTGCATCAAAGCAGCATTTTGG
Organism: Mustelus asterias; assembly: GCF_964213995.1. NCBI lineage: Eukaryota > Metazoa > Chordata > Chondrichthyes > Carcharhiniformes > Triakidae > Mustelus > Mustelus asterias. The sequence continues at coordinate 7,544,237 of NC_135812.1, forward strand.
AGGGATGTCCTCAGCAACTGTACAATATGCTGGCAGCAATAAAAGGAGCTGGGCAAGGGAAAATAATGACTGTTAGCATGGAATTAAACAGGTTTGTAAGCTGAAAATTTCCACTGGACAAACCAAACACCAAAACTTGCAGAATTATTACAATGATGCATTGATGTTTTAGTCTCCAAGGTGATGAATGAATCCGTCTTTTACTTTTTAAAAAGTGTCCCATTATTGAAACACTCAAAATGCCTGCCATTTTAGCCTGGAAAGGGACCAACACTAGGTCATTCTTTTAAATGACCAACAATGAATTTCTGCCAACACAGCAGAATTATTTAAATGCCCGAATGATGAGTAACTACTGCTTACCATGTCTAAACTGCTAGGCTCAGCAGCATCGTCTACGTTACACTATACTCTAAGTTGCATGTCTAATTCAGGCCTTTTAATGTCACTGCTCTTTCCGACACAGGACATTTCCCAGGATAAAGCTCCAATGTAATCTGATGCACATTATCTTCGCTACTTATTGACAGCATGAAGGTTTATGAAAAATTTGAAGGTTAAAAAACACACAATATTTGCGGTTTCTTCAAACTGCTTGAAATATCAATCCACGGCACTCTGATGGGCAGACGGGTGCTGTGAGACACAAGAAAACCATGTTTGCGTTGTCTGTTTCCCAGTATAGTTTTGTTAACAACCACTCAGTTTAGATGCAGCAGAAATTGGGTGTTTCAGTGCCACTTTTCATTTCCCCACAAACATCTTTTAGTAAGTTTTCACAGTCACCTGGCAATATAAATTTCTCTTCAGCAGAATCCAGAAATGCAAGGAAAAATACATCTCAATAGGGCTTGGCAATTCTATCAATGTTTTGTCAGTTTGAGATCAAAGCCCAGCATAGGTAGGCTGGTGCACCTGATGGTATGGCAATCTAATGATGTGCATTGTTATTCATTTGTTAGTATTCCAGATTTTACGGAAGCATATTACTGCTCATGGATATACAGATCTCTCTCTCTCCGGCCAAATACAAAGGGCATCACGGCCAAGCTTAAACCTGTCCACACTTCTTATATAGAAACATAGAAACCCTACAGTACAGAAAGAGGCCATTCGGCCCATCGAGTCTGCACCGACCACAATCCCACCCAGGCCCTACCCCCATATCCCTACATATTTTACCCGCTAATCCCTCGAATCTACGCATCCCAGGACACTGAGGGGCAATTTTTTAGCATGGCCAATCAACCTAACCCGCACATCTTTGGATTGTGGGAGGAAACCGGAGCACCCGGAGGAAACCCACGCAGACACGAGGAGAATGTGCAAACTCCACACAGACAGTGATCCAAGCCAGGAATCGAACCCAGGTCCCTGGAGCTGTGAAGCAGCAGTGCTAACCACTGTGCTACCGTGCCGCCCCTTCATTCGGATGTATGCGACGTCCCACAAGCGCAAGGAATATTGATTAAACGCAGAAACCATGGCAGACCTTTTGTAAATTGACACACTTAGGACCAATTGCAGCATCTCAACAGCTGCCCTTGTTGAGCCTGGCTAACTTAGCATTGACCAGGATTTGAATGGGAGATATTCTGACCTGTATAACTTAAGATCACACTACGAGCTATGAAAAATGTTATCAATGAGTTTCCATCAATTAATATAGCATTACACTGTGTGAGGTACCACAGTTTGCACAGGCAACTGATATCTGACAGTTGCTAGGTCAGCTTTCCTCAGAACAAGTGCAGGCAGCTAATCACACAGCAATGGAAATGTTCCACAGTGCAAAAACCAGTTGGAGATGAACAGTAACAAAGTTGCTAAAGAAACAGGAACCATTTACAACTACAGGTATATAAATAGCACCTTTAATGCAATAGAATGTCCCAGCTGCTATGGGACCATTATAAAGTAGAATTATACACTGAAGGAGGAGAGAGAGGCAGTCACGCAGAAGTTGATATCGAAGAGCTTAGGACCTTGACAGCCAAAGGTGGAGCAATTAAAATCAGGATGCTCAAGAGGCCAGAATTAGAAGGACACAATTATCTAGGAGGGCTGTGGGGCTGGATTATACCAAGACAAGGAGGGATCTGAAAACAAAGGCTGAGAATTTTAAAACTTGAGTTTGTTGCTTAATTGGGAGCCAGTGTAGCTTAGTGCGCACAAGGTTGAAGGGTGAAGAGAACTCGGTGGGAACAAGGCAGCTGAGTTTTGGATGTCCTCCAGTTTACACAAGGTAGATTAGGAGATGCTGCTCAGGAGGTCATCAGAATAGTAAAGCATGGATGGAGGGTTTCTGCAGCAATTGAGTGGAGGCTGGGGTCAAGTGGAGCCGTGTCTCCGGAGGTGGAAAAAGGCTGCGTGCTTTTAGGTAAAGACAGCAGCTTTAATGTCACAGTACCCAACGATTTCAAATCACCAATAATTACAAATAGTTTGCTTACTTCGACACTTTGCTCATCCATTTTTGCTGTGTGCGGTAGGCTGCAGGCCTTACAGGAATGTCCTGGGACCGAAGGAGGAATCCGTTATCCCTGCACAACTGAAAAAATGACAATGTCAGTTCTCCAGAGAGATTTTACAAGACAAACATCATTCTAAGACTATAACAGTATGATTCCACTGCCTATTAGTCAAAAGTTTCTATTTTAATATATACTTTATGAGATCAGTATTGGAGCTGCACAGTTGCTATGTGGTTAGAAAGGCTGTTTTACATGCTAGGTTCAAGCTCCGTTCTTCCCCACCTGCAGGTTGAACCCATTTTTCCAGACAGCATGGAAAGGAACAAGGTTAAATAAATGAGGAAACAGATAATCTAATACTTCAAACTTGAGAATTTTTTTTTTTTTTCCAAAAAAGGCTTTCAGTTATGCAGTAGCACCTTCTGCACTTTTAACTGAAGTTTGAATTTTAGATTTCCAGCACTCGGAACAGTCAAAATAGCCAGGATGCTCTTTACAGTATCGTGCCACGGATAGCTCGAGAAATGCATTCCCTTGCAATTTTGTAACAAACCCCCTCACAGCCGTTGCAAATGTCCAGTATTGTGAAGTCCTGCATTTTAAGTAACTACATACAATACTCTCTTTGATCACGCTACAGCTACTATTGGCCATTTATTAAATACTGTACAGTGTGAACTTATAACCTTCAGATATGCTAATGTGCTGCACTGTCGATACAGAAAATCGTTGTTTCACACAACAGTCCAAAATACTAAAGATTTTAGAAAGGAACAGCAATTGGCACAGAGAATAGAAAGATGCATCATGAATTTCAATGAAAGCTGCTTAGTTAAATGCAAATGCTTACAATGGGATTATCCATGAATCTTTTGTAGAGTGGATGGGTAGGCATCTGAGTCAAGTGGTACTGCATAGTTAGCAAGATACAAGCTGAGAGAAAAAGTTTTTTTTATATAAAGTGGCTTTTCCCAAAGAAATAATGTAAGGGTTCACCATTTATAAATCAGAGGCCATCACAGCAATACTTCAAAGGTTAGAATGCAAGTGACAAAAGCAGAGTTTTGTCCTGAGGCATGCACATGTTGGATTCCACTGCCTGACTGTAAAAACCTGAGGCAGCTCAAAAGGTGCTGTGTCTGTTAAGAGCAGTAAGAAGTCTCACAACACCAGGTTAAAGTTCAACAGGTCAATTTGGCAGCACTAGCTTTCGGAGTCTCAAGCTCCTTCATCAGGTGTTAAGAGCACACAGAGAGCTTTATTTGAGCAAAGAAATTGTAAGTTAATTCAAACAGTTTGATTGTTGTGACTCAGTAAAAATGCTGCTTGTAACTGATTTGTCAAATCAGACCAATGGGTTGGGTACGATAAAGTCAGAATTAACTGCCGGATGAAGATAACGTTTCTTAAAATTCATTCCTCGGATGTGGACATAACCTGTCATTTATTGCCCAACCCTAATTGCCCTTGAGAAGCCTGCCTTCTGGAACTGCTGCAGTTCACATGATGTAGGTACATACAATGCTGTTAGGCTGGGAGTTCCAGGATTTTGACCCAGCGATAGTAAGGACTGACAATATAGTTCCAAGTCAGGCTGATGTGTGGCTTAGAGGGGAACTCCCAGGTGGTGGTGTTCCTGTGCGTCTGCTGCCCCTGCCCTTTTAGATGGTAGTGGGTTTGGAAGGTGCTGTCTAAGAAACCTTGACAACTTCCTCCAGTGCATCTTGCAGATGGTACATTCTGATGCCAGTGTGTTGATGCAGGGAGTGAATGAGCTGCCAAGTGAATGAGCTGGGTTGCTGTGTTCTGGATGGTGTTGAGTTTTGAGTGTTGTTGGAGCTGCACTCATCCACACAAGAGGAGAGTATTCCATTGCACGCACTCCTGACTTGTGTCTAGTAGATGGTTGCTAAGCAAATAGAGATCCAGTTTAATTGTTGGCATCATTAGAGTAGGAGAGCATTGTTGCTTTGATGCCTATGAAATCCAAACTAAAGGGCGAAATGAACTTTGAGAAATAAGGTAAAAAAAATATTAGCCAGGTAATTTCTCCAATTCCTGTTGACACTAAATGGGAAAAGCTTGGTATTGCTTCTGTAGTAACTCGGCCACAAAAAAAAAGTCAAATGCATTGTGATACTCGCTCTACTTAAAGATATCAAAATACAGTACAGCATGGACTCAGAACTGGAGGCAGTTAGTTATACAGGTCCCTCGTGGCAAGACTAAACCCGCTAAGGCCCACGCTACCAATGATACCACATGCACATACCCGCTAAAGACACCATATGCAATCAAATAGGAATAAGTTTACAATAACACTCCTCAGCCCTCAAGGACAGAAACCTAAATGAAACTTATGTTTCAACTATACTAAAAAAGGGTCACGAAAAAGCATTGGCCAGCAGGATTAAGGAAAATCCCAAGGCTTTTTATAGGGTAAACACAGTAACAGTTTTAACACCAGGTTAAAGTCCAACAGGTTTATTTGGTAGCAAATACCATTAGCTTTCGGAGCGCTGCTCCTTCGTCAAATGGAGTGGAAATCTGCTCTTTTTATAGGGTAGCCAGGGAGAAGGTTGGCCCACTCAAGGACAAGGGAGGGAGTCTATGTGTGGAGCCAGAGGAAATGGGCGAGGTATTAAATGAGTACTTTGCGTCAGTATTCACCAAAGAGAAGGACTTGGTGGATGATGCATCTGAGAAAGGATGTACAGTTTGAGTCATGTTGAGATCAAAAAAGGTGGTGGTATTGGGGTTCTTGAGAAATATTAAGGTAGACAAGTCCCCTGGACTTGATGGGATATACCCCAAATACTGAGAGGGCAAGGTTTAAAGGAGATGTACATGGCAGATTTTTTTTTTAAAGAAGGTGGTGGGTGCCTGGAACTCGTTGCGGGGGGAGGTAGTGGAAGCGGATACGATAGTGACTTTTAAGGGGCATCTTGACAAATACATTAACAGGATGGGAATAGAGGGATATGGTCCCCGGAAGGGTAGGGGGTTTTAGTTAAGTCGGGCAGCATGGTTGGTGCAGGTTTGGAGGGCCGAAGAGCCTGTTCCTGTGCTGTAATTTTCTTTGTTCTTTTACATCAGTCTTTCAGGAGCTTTGCATTACCATTGACCAGAAACTCAACTGGACTCACCACATAAAAGATGTGCGGTTAGGTTGATTGGCCATGCTAAAAATTGCCCTTAGTGTCCTGAGATGCATAGGTTAGAGGAATTAGTGGGTAAATATGTAGGGATATGGGGGTAGGACCTGGGTGGGATTGTGGTCGGTGCAGACTCGATGGGCCGAATGGCCTCTTTCTGTACTGTAGGGTTTCTATGATTTCTATGACGATAAACACAGTGGCTACAAGAGCGGGTCAGAGGCTAGGAATACTGTGACGAGTAACTCACCTCCTGACTCCTCAGAACCTACCCACCATCTACAAGGCACAAGTCAGGAGTGTGATGGAATACTCTCTCCTTGCTGGATGGGTGCAGCTCCAACAACACTCAAGAAGCTCAACACCATCCAGGACAAAGCAACCCGCTTGATTGGCACCACATCTACAAACATTCAATCCCTCCACCACCAACGCTCAGTAGCAGCAGTGTGTACTATCTACAAGATGCACTGCAGCAATTCACCAAAGATCCTTAGACAGCACCTTCCAAACCCATGACCACTTCCATCTAGAAGGACAAGGGCAGCAGATAATTGGGAACACCATCACCTGCAAGTTCCCCTCCAAGCCAATCTCCATCCCGACTTGGAAATATATCGCCATTCCTCAGCAGTCGCTGGGTCAAAATCCTGGAATTCCCTCCCGAACAGCAATGTGGGTCAACCCACAGCACGTGGACTGCAGCGATTCAAGGCAGCAGCTCACCACCACCTTCGAGGGCAACTAGGGATGGGCAATAAATGCTGGCCAGCCAGCGATGCCCATGTCCCTCAAATGAATTTTAAAAAACAAGCGTGACGTGCAGTAGCACAGATGACTCTATAGACACTGGTGAGGCTCGTCACAGTTAAGCTGGACTAGTGGGCCTCTCCTGGAGCAGAGTGCACTGGAATTCCTTGTACAACAGGAACCACTTCCTGTGGAATGTCCAAAGCAACATTTCCTTCTGCCGTGTTATCTAGAACTTTTGCTGTCTGAGTCATGGCACAGACAAAAGTGATCCCGGTGTCTGCAAATAACTCTTCCATTGGTCAGTTTCACTACCAAAGATTTTGGACCACTTTGGTTGAGAATAACTCCAGGCAGCCAATGTTGGTTATTTCCAGAATTCTTTACATAAACACAACCATTTGATTTCAAATGTCTCTCCTTGGCATGGTCCTGTCTCCTTCCCACTCTTGCTTTGACAGTTGGATGCAGCAGATCCAGGTGAGACTTGGGCTCGCAACCCATCAGTAATTCAACTGGTGAGAGTTCTGCTGTTATTTGCGGTGTGATATTGTACCAGAACAAGAATGATGAGAACTTGGTTCCCAAAATATCACCTGCCATTCTCCTCAATTCTTCCTTCAGTGCTCAAGTCCAGGCAACCCAGGCCACTTCATAGTTGCATTGCAAGAAACATTTTGGCCCTGATGCAAGAAACAAGGCAACTACTACCGGAAAATATCAAAGTTATAGAGTCACAGAGGTTTACAGCATGGAAACAGGCCCTTTGGCCCAACTTGCTCATGCCGCCCTGTTTTTAACCACTAAGCTAGTCCCAATTGCCCACATTTGGCCCATATCCCTCTATACCAATCTTACCCATGTAACTGTCTCAATGTTAAGTTACTGAAATAAAAAATAAAACTTTGTGCAGGGTAAGGCACAGAAGTGTTATATTACAATAAGAGATTCTGGCTGCCATGTATAAAATGTATTTGAATCGTGCTGTAAGAGATTGAAAAGCAGAAATTGAACAAGTTATAACACATTCAGCACCTTCAGTTGAAACCAGTGAAGCTACATTTTCATGGTTATTTCTAGCTTTGTGCGCAATTTTTTTATATAAACGCTGTAGTATGCTGCGAATCTCAATTTTAATTGAGTTTTGGCCAATAATTGTTCATGACAGATAGACAGCCTCTAAAGTTTGATACCAAATCCTTGGAAGGAGATTTAATATAATGGCACAAAGAAAGTGGAATTTTCTCTTATGGAAAGAGACTAAAGAGGTTGGGTAAAGAGTGCTCAAATAGAAGGGTTATTATAGATAAAAATCAGAGGACACAGATTTAAGATCATTGGCAAAAGAGCCAGGAGGAATTTCTTTAAAATACAGCAAGTTTCATTTTATCCACTAATGGCTTCTGGATGTTGCTCATTCCTATCTATCCTTGAAAAGGTGGTGAGACATCTTTTTGAACCACTGCAGTCACTGCGGTGTAGGTACAGCCACAGTAATTAGACATACCTGAGCCTATGGGTGTGGTAAACCACTGTTAAGCTTATTGCCTGTGTGTGTGACATGCCTGGGCATGCCCCTGCCGGCCCTGCCCGAGCCTCCTCCCCCCCCACCCCGGTCCAGGCATAAAAGGTGACTGCTCCCAACCCCCCTGCCTCAGTCGCCGGACCAGTTCATCAGCATGGGTGTGCTCCAAGCCTTTTGCGAAAAGCCCATTTGTTCTTGCATACAAACTAGTCTTTGCTTGATTGATAGTGCATCAATTTTATTCGCAAAAAGTTTTGGGATGGAGCAGATACTAAAACCGGATAGATTAGAATTGAATCCTCAAGCCATAGGAGCCTCTAACAGCTTCGATCTCTGGCTGCGATGTTTCGAAACTTTCCTCACCGCCTCCGTCATCCGGACCGAAACCGACAAGCTACACGTGCTCCACGCCCGGGTAAGCAATCAAGTATTCTCGATGATTAGAGACGCTGAAACTTACGAGGATGCAATCGAACTTTTAAAAGGCCAGTACAAGAAACAGACTAATGTAATCTACGCCAGAAGGCCAGACATCTTCTGGCTACTGGCAGACAACAGCCAGGAGAGTCGGGCGACCAATTCCTGCATGTGTTGCGAGCACTTGGCAGGGCCTGCAACTGCAAGGGCGTAACAGCCGCCCAAAACACTGAGGACTTGATCAGAGATGCATATGTCACGGGTATCAGGTCAAACTATATCCGACAACGACTGCTGGAACAGGGTGGGCTGGATCTACAAAAGACTGTAGCGATTGCCGACTCGTTAGAGGTGGCCTTCCGTAATCTCGAGGCCTACACCCCCGACCACGGGGGGGCATCATGGACGCCGCAGTCGCCGCCACCTCTGTACTCAGGAGGGCCGCAGGCCTACGCCACGTCCCACCAATGACCCGACTGCTGCAGCAGTCTCTGGAGGCTCGAAGTGCTACTTCTGCGGCCTGGGGAAGCACCCCCGACAATGCTGCCCGGCGAAGGATGCGATCTGCTCCGGGTGTGGAAAGAAGGGCCATTACGCGAAGGTATGCAGGGTGAAGTCGACCTCCAAGCCCAGTAGTGCCACATGCGACCCGCGGGAGCCGCCATCTTGGGCACCGGTAGCCGCGTGAGCCGTGCGGGACGCCATCAGCCGCGTGAGAGCCGTGCGGGCCGCCATCTTGGAGGCCGTCAGCCGCGTCGCAAAATCCAACGGTGGCTTCAGTTACGCTGGACCAATCCAGGCCTCACCAACTCACCAGGTCCATGATGGACATAGAGGTAAACGGTTGCACTACAAACTGTTTATTTGACTGTGGGAGTATGAAGAGCTTTATTCACCCTAACACTGAGTCGCTACGCCCTTTCAGTACTGCCAGTGAAGCAAACGATCTCCATGGCTTCAAAGTCCCACACGGTGGATGTCCTCGGGTACTGCGTGGCGATCCTGACTGTACGGGGCACAGTGTACAAAAACTTCAGGCTCCTCGTGCTGCCACAACTCTGCGCTGCTGTACTCCTGGGGCTAGATTTCCTGTGTCACCTTAAGAGCGTCACCATGGAGTATAATGGGCCTTTTCCCCCGCTCTCTGTTTGCAATCACCAGTTCTTAGATCGCCCACCGCGCAGCACCTGCAGCCTCTCGACCCTTAAAGTCTCCCCTCCCTCACGGTTTGAAAATCTCACCCCCGACTGCAAGCCCATCGCCACCAAGAGCAGACGGTACAGTGCTGGAGACAGGGCTTTTATCAGGTAACGGCTCCTAGGGGAGGGGATCATCGAGGCCAGTACCAGCCCCTGGAGAGCCCAAGTAGTAGTTGTTAAGACTGGGGAGAAACATCGCATGGTCATTTGACTACAGTCAGATCATTAACCGCTACACGCAGCTGGACGCGTACCCCCTCCCCCGCATTTCTGACATGGTGAATCAGATTGCGCAATATCGGGTGTTCTCCACCATCGACTTAAAATCTGCATACCACCAGCTCCCTATCCGCCCAGAAGACCGCCAATATACTGCCTTCGAGGCAGATGGCTGCCTCTATCACTTCCTTCGGCATCACCAACGGGGCCTCGGTTTTCCAGCGCGAGATGGACCGAATGGTAGACCAGAACGGACTGCGGCCCACCTTCCCATACCTGGATAACGTCAACATCTGCGGCCATGATCAGCAGGACCACGACGTCAACCTCCACACTCCTAAATCTGACCTATAATGAGAAGTGCATATTCCGCCTTGCCATCCTTGGCAGTATTGTGGAAAACGGGGTCATCGGTCCCGATCCCGACCGCATGCGTCCCCTCCTGGAACTTCCCCTCCCCACCAGCCTCAAAGCACTGAGGAGATGCCTGGACTTCTTCTCGTATTACACCCAGTGGGTCCCCAATTATGCGGATAAAACCTGTCCGCTCATCAAATCCACCTCTTTTCCCCTGACGGCAGAAGCCTGCCTGGCCTTCGACCGCATCAAAGCGGACATCGCGAAGGCCACGATGCACGCTGTAGACGAATCCATTCCGTCCCAGGTGGAGAGCGATGCGTCTGACTTCACCCTAGCCGCCACCCTTAACCAGGCAGGCAGACCCGTAGCCTTCTTCTCACGAACACTCCAAGGCCCTGAAATTCGACACTCCTCTGTCAAGAAGGAGGCCCAAGCCATAGTGGAAGCTGTACGGCACTGGCGCCACTACTTAGCTGGTAAACAATTCACCCTACTCACGGACCAACGGTCAGTTGCATTCATGTTTAATAACACGCAGCGGGGCAAGATCAAAAATGATAAAATATTGGACGTGGAGAATCAAGCTTTCCACCTACAATTACAACATCTTATACCGGCCTGGGAAGCTCAATGAGCCCCCAGATGCCCTGTCCCGGGGAATATGTGCCAGCGCACAAATAGACCAATTGCAGACTCTCCACAACGACCTCTGCCACCCGGGGGTCACCAGGTTTTTTCACTTCATTAAAGCCCGTAACCTGCCCTGCACCATTGAGGAAGTCAGGTCTATAATCAGACACTGCCAGGTCTGCACAGAGTGCAAGCCGCACTTCTATCGGCCAGACAGAGCACACCTCAAAGGCCACCCGCCCTTTCGAACGCCTAAGCGTCGACTTCAAAGACCCCCTCTCCTCTTCTGACCGCAACATATACTTCCTCAACGTCATTGACGAATATTCACGTTTCCCCTTCGCTGTTCCCTGCCCGGATATGACCTCGGCCACGGTCATCATGGCCCTGCACAGCCTCTTCACCCTGTTCGGTTTCCCTAGCTATGTCCATAGTGACCGGGGATCCTCCTTTATGAGTGATGAGGTGCGACAGTACCTGCTCTCCAAAGGCATAGCCTCGAGTAGGACCACCAGCTACAACCCCAGGGGCAACGGACAGGTAGAGCGGGAGAACGCGACAGTCTAGAAGGCTGTTTTACTAGCTCTGAGGTCTAAAGGTCTTCCAGTCACCCGCTGGCAAGAGGTCCTCCCTGATGCACTACGCTCAATTAGATCACTCCTTTGCACAGCTACCAATGCTACCTCTCATGAAAGGATGTTTGTTTTCCCCAGGAAGTCCTCCTCGGGGACCTCACTACCGTTGTGGCTGATGTCCCCAGGCCCTGTCCTGCTCTGGAAGCACGTGAGGACCCATAGGTCAGACCCCCTGGTCGAAAGGGTCCAGCTCCTTCACGCCAATCCCCAATACGCCTATGTGGCATACCCCGACGGGCGGGAGGACACGGTCTCCATTTGAGACCTGGCACCCGCAGGTGCCCCAGGGACCACGACGACCCACAACCCCAACCCCCGTATGCAGCACGCCCGAGCCCCAGGAGCCGCCACCACGCACCCGACAATTGGAAGGGACTACAGACGACTCGAGCGACTATGGCCTGGCGCCTGAACCAACACCGCGGCCACCGGAACCGACACCACAACCGGCACTATGGCGGTCGCAGCGGCAGATCAAGCCCCCAGAGAGACTGAATTTGTAATTCTGTAAATATCGTTCACCCACCTCACCCCCACCGGACTCTTTTTTAAAAGCAGGGGGTGAATGTGGTAAACCACTGTTAAGCTTATTGTGTGTGTGTGTGTGTGACATGCCTGGGCATGCCCCTGCCGGCCCTGCCTGAGACTCCTATCCCCGGTCCAGGTATAAAGGTGACTGCACCCAACCCCCTGCCTCAGTCGCCGGACCAGTTCATCAGCATGAGTGTGCTCCAAGTCTTTTGCGAATAAAAGCCTATTTGTTCTTGCATACAAACTAGCCTTTGCTTGATTGATAGTGCATCAGTGGGCCATTAAGTCAACCACATTGCTGTGGGCCTGGAGTCACATGCAGAAGCATGGAAAGATCTACAAAAGGAGGCTATTAAGCCCATTGCGTCTGTGATGTGCCAAGCCAGGTAACACAGTAAGAAGTTTAACAACACCAGGTTAAAGTCCAACAGGTTTATTTGGTAGCAAAAGCCACACAAGCTTTTGTGGCTTTTGCTACCAAACAAATCTTTTGGACTTTAACCTGGTGTTGTTAAACTTCTTACTGTGTTTACCCCAGTCCAACACCGGCATCTCCACACCAAGCCAGGTAACAACAGCAGATTTCCTTTAAAAAAAGGACAAGATAATCTGATCATTATTCTAGGTTGATTTAATTAACAATTAAATTCCCTGGCTGCCATGGTGGAATTTGAACTTGTATCTCTGGATGATTAGTCCTGGCCTCGGCATTATTACTCCAGTAACATAACTACAGGCTGCTATAACATCTCAAAGACTGGTGGAAAGAGATACAAAAGCAACCTCAAATGAAATTGGCTATATACTTGAAAAGGAAAGGGTTAGAGTTAGAGCATGGACATGCAAATACAGAGTATCTTCATCTGAAATCCTTGGAGCCAATTGCATTTCATATTTCAGACAATTTTGGTTTTTGTAAACCAAATATCGGTCTACTTGCATTACAATGACTGAAGCCTAGGCTACCTATTGTTTAAAGTGAAGTAAATGGCTAGAAAAGGAAGATGTACCATTAAGTAATAAATGATGTGGTCAGTGAGGTGCATATTAGCTCAGGTCACAGGCACTCTACACTAAAGTTGATGAGATTTTTGTTTAAAAATGCTGTTTTGGGAAGTGCAGTTTTTGGATTTAGAATACTCAACCTGTAATAAGATCTCCCTCAAATAAAGCTAACATGGGCATGATGGGCTGAATGGCCTCCTGTGTGGGGGTAATTCTATGGTCACAATCTTCATTTCCATGCTGATGCATGATGACACCCATATTGAAAGTTGCATTCAACCAACTACAATTCTGAGTAATAATCATCAGTAAACGATATATTCATTTGGATTTTACAATTAACTACACGGAGGGTAGTGGATTCTTGGAAAATATGACAAAGTAGATATCTTGAGGTGTTTAATAAGTTGCAAATCCAAGACAAAGTTTAGCAAAATATTAGCCATCTGCAGTATAAACAGAAGATGCTGGAAACACTCAGTAAGTCAGGCAACATCTATGAGTAACGAAGAGTGAATGTTTCAGGGCGATGACCTTTCCTGTCACCATCTGAACCCTGCAACTGGATTATAGCCTTCTTGAGTCCACCAACTGCTCAAGAGACCAATGAATTTCCTGGTGTGGTAGAAGATAGTCTTTCGATTCCTGAATCATATCAAGTTAGCCAATCTTCATTGACATGGAAGGGTTGACTTCAGCATCACTTGGCTAAGAAGTGAGAAGTTCCTACTGACTATCTAGTAACCACTGCAAGAGTGTGGCCATCGAACAAGGATAAGATCAGGTTCAGCTCTGAAGCCTCAAGCCCTTGCCCACAGGCTGGCTGTGATGCTCCTTAGAGTGAAATGGTTTGTAACAATAATCTGAACTCACATTGAGAATGACCACCTAACCTGCCAGCATCCATTAAATTGTCTGCCATGATTTGCAGGTTTCAGGACAGGAAGAGAACAGTCTCATTCACTCAAAGGTGCTGCTGATTTTCAGAAAGCATGCAGCATAATTGGACAATGCAGTGATTTAACTAACGTACAATGCTAAAGGCTGGGACAGGCAGATTTTTGGTCTGAGAATTATGGAATATGGGGAGCAAGCCGATCTTACCGAGTGGTGGAGAAGTTCAATGGTCTACTCCTATTTCTACTTCGTGTGTTTTACAAAATGGTGAAATATTACCCTACTCCCACTCTGCTGAATTCCGATCTCAGCTGAATCTTTCAATGGGTGGCTGAAGAGAAATCCTAACCGCAGAGGCAGAACATTGACAAGAAAAGCCCGGAAATGATTGAAATAAGTCAGTCTGCAGCAATGTGAAAATCTGGTACGGTACCTAGTTAAAGGAAACTACACTGCATGTGTCGAGATTGCTTGCACCTTATCCAAGGTTGACAGCCAGTGTAATCCAAGTTGTTGATATGCAGAACATTCATAGCGATGGACTAAAATGTAGAAAAATAGCTTCATTAATCCAAAAATCAGTAAGACCAGTACGAATGGTGCAGCTGAGCGAAACTCACTCAGCAGAGCCTGGGGATTGAACATGCAACATTCCTGGGTTGTTTGGCTCAACGTCTTCACTAACTAAGCTATCTAGTATCATTGTGAAACACTTACGGTCACACTCAAACCCTGGTAGTGTTTGCCATACTGCAAAATTGTAGGCAGGCCACTGATTAGCAAAATAGAAGCCGAAGGAATCAAAGGAGCGCAGCAGCAATAACACAAAGTTGATTAAAAGATACAGTAATGGCAAACAGTTGTTTTTCAGGTTGAACACAGCAAGAAATCTCACAACACCAGGTGAAAGTCAAGCAGGTTTATTTGGAATCACGAGCTTTCGGAGCACTGCTTCTTCATCAGACTCACCTGATGAAGGAACAGCGTTCCGAAAGCTCGTGATTCCAATTAAACCTGGTGTTGAGACTTCTTACTGTGCCCATCCTAGTCCAACGCCAGCATCTCCACACCATTAATCCCATAGTTCTTTTTGATAAATATAAATGGCATGGACTTGAGTTTTGGGGGCAAAACTTTGAAGTTTATAGATGACAAAAACTTGGAAATGCAGTAAATAATGAAGGAAATACAGACTTCAGGAAGATGCAGACTCACTGGCGAAATGGGCAGATGAAATTTAATGCAGGGTAGTGTGAAGTGATGTATTTTGAAAGGATGAATGAGGTGGTGCAATATAAACAAAATTATACAATTTTATAAAGGGGTTCAAGAACAGAGAAAATCGTGGGTTCACACAGTAGCGCAGTGGTTAGCACTGCTGCTTCATAGCTCCAGGGTCCCGCGTTCGATTCCCGGCTTGGGTCACTGTCTGTGTGGAGTTTGCACATTCTCCTCGTATCTGCGTGGGTTTCCTCCGGGTGCTCCGGTTTCCTCCCAATCCAAAGATGTGCGGGTTAGGTTGATTGGCCAGGTTAAAAATTGCCCCTTAGAATCCTGAGATGCGTAAGTTAGAGGGCTTAGCAGGTAAATATGTGAGGGTAGGGCCTGGGTGGGATTGTGGTCGGTGCAGACTCGATGGGCCGAATGGCCTCCTTCTGCACTGTAGGGTTTCTATGATTCTGTAGAGATGCAGGACAAGTGGCTAACGCTGTTAAGTTCATACAGGGTTCTTGGCTTTACAAAAAGAGGCACAGTATATAAAAATAAAGAAGGTTATGCTAGCGTTTTATAAAATCGCCAGTTAGGCCTCAGCTGAAGTATATTGCATCACCGCAGGAGGTAGGATGTCAAGTACTTGGGAGGATACAGGGAAGATTAGAATAGACCCAGCAATAATAGACTTCAATTATGCAGAGACACCAGAAAAGCTGGGTTGCTCTCATTAGAGCAGAGGGGTTGAGAGATTTGATGGAAATTTTCAAAATTGAGAACTTTTAACAATTTCATTTCATTTACTCATCCAGCAAATTGGTTACTGAGGAGAGGACACATGGTTAAGATAATTGGCAAAAGAACCAAAGGAGAGGAAATAAACATTTACTCAGCAGGTTATATAGATCTGGAATGTAATGCTGGGGGGTGTGGGCAGATTCAGCAACAGCTTTCAAAAATAAATGGTTTATATACTTTAAAAAATGAGAAAATTGCAGAGCTCCAAGGGGTGGATGAGACTGGGAACAACTGCAGCTCCTTCAGAGTGGCACATTTTGACAATTCCATGCTTACCCATGTACCTACAGACTAATCCATATCATAGAACTCCTACAGTGCAGAAGGAGGCCATTTGGCCCATTGAGTCTGTACTGACCTCAATCCTACCCAGGCCCTATTCCCCTTACTCCACATATTTACCCTGCTAATCCCCCTGACACTAGGGTCAATTTAGCATGGTCAATTAACCTAACGCACACTTTGGATATCCTTGGCACATCACACCATACTGGCTCCACCAGTGTGATTATTGATCCCTGAATTAACGTGAAACCCTGACGCAGACAGTCTGGATTGACTGGGTGGGCAAAGCACAAAGTTTATTCCTATGTGTGACAAGTAGGCTCAAATTAACAGAGCAATGTAGTTACTGTGAAAATCCCCTAGTTGCCACACTCTAGCACCTGTTCGGGTACACCAAGGGAGAATTTAGCACGGCCAATCCACCTAACCTACACATCTTTGGACTATGGGAGGAAACCGGTGCATCCAGAGGAAACCCACACAGACACGGGGAGAATGTGCAAACTCCACACAGCGACCCAAGCTGGGAAAGGGTCCCTGGCACTGAGAGGCAGCAGTGCTAACCATTGTGCCACGTTGAATGCACCTAACCAGCACATTGGGAGGAAACCCATGCAGACACTGGGAGAACATGCAGTGATCCAAACTGGAATCAAACCCAGGTCCCTGGCACTGAGAGGCAACAGTGCTAACCACTGTACCACCACTCATTTATTAATTTCACAAGTTGGCTTACACTAACACTGCAATGAAGTTACAGTGAAAATCCCTGAGGATTTGGATGGACCAACTGGGCAAAGCACAGCTTGAAAAATATGTGGGCCCACCAGTGGGATTATTGATCCCTGAATTAAATGCAAACCCTGATGCAGAACTGGATGGGCAAAGCACGATACACAACTTAATAGAAGATTTATTGTTTTTTTGGCAGCACACAACCCTTCCTGAACATGAATGCGTTCAAAACTAAATGCAATGACCTTACATTAAAATCCAAAGCTTTAAGACAGGGAAGTTCTCATATCTCAGCCAATTTATAAAAAAAAAACACGCGTATATAAAATAAATTGCAGAAAGCAATGAGATAAAACATCCTGAACTCACAAGCTTGTCGCCCAGACCAGGGTAAAGCCCAGTAATGATGCTGCTGCAGCACCATGAGCAGAGTCACTGCGGCTTATTGTTGTCCGTGGCCTCCTCAGCAGCAGCTCCCACCCCGGGGTCAGCTGTAAATGGAGGAAAGCCTGCGGCCTACAGCGGCTGCGGAGTGAAGTCCCCCTCCCCTCCCCCCCCCCGGCCGGCGGCGGTGCCTCTAGGGGCCGATCCGGCCGAACCCCCCTTCACACCGGTAAGCCGTTTATTTTCCCTCTCCCCTCACATTATTCTCCGGGTCCAGGTCACTCACCGAGCTGCTCTGAGGGAGGGGGGGGGGAATGGGGCTCACTCACCGAGCCGCTGTGACGTAGGGGGGGGATGGGGCTCACTCACCCAGCGGAGCCGAGCCGCTCTGAGCGGGTTTCTCGCTTCGCGGTGGGAGACGGCGGAGAAACTCCCCGGGCTTCAAATCAGCAGCGACCGTTTGTTACCCGGGGAGACAGCCAATCAGAGAGCCCCACCCCTCGCGCGCGACGTGGCCCCGCCCCTTCCACCGACACCCACGTGGGGGAGGAGAGAGCCAAGACCAATCAGGTACAGGCTGCGCTCTTCCGATTGATCAATAGCGATGAGGGTGCGCGCGCAGTTTATTGCATTTCCCTTCCCTCCCGCCCCGACGCAGGCGCTCTGGCAGAGGGGTTATCGCGATAACTGGCCGGCTAGCCCCCGCCCCTGGCAACCGTCTCCAGGTGGAGAGGTACCAGCCAGCCTTGGACAACCCAGCCATGGACAACCCAGCCACCCACCCATGGACAACCCAACCAGCCTTGGACAACCTACCCAGCCTTGGAAACCCACCTATGGACAACCCACCCACCCATGGACAACCCAACCAGCCTTGGACAACCACCCATGGACAACCCAGCCAACTTTGGACACCCCAGCCAGGATGGCATAACATACCAATTAGCATGGCGAAGAGCCAAACCGACTGGAAACATTGATTGATTTGATTGATTATTATTGTCACATGTATTAGAGTCATAGAGATATACAGCATGGAAACAGGCCCTTCGGCCCAACTCATCCATGCCGGACAGGTTTCCTAAATTGAGTTAGTCCCGTTTGGCCCACATCCCTCTAAATCTTTCCCATTCATGTACCTGTTTAAATGTCTTTTAAATGTTGTAACTGAACCTGCCTCTACCACCCCCTGTGGCAGTTTATTCCATATATACACCACCCTCTGTGTGGAAAAGCTGCCCCTCAGGTCCCTTTTGAATCTTTCCCTTCTCACTGTATTGGGATACAGTGAAAAGTATTGTTTCATGGGCTATACAGACAAAACATACCTTTCGTAGAGTACATAGGGGAGAAGGAAAGGATAGGATGCAGAATGTAGTATTACAGTCATAGCTAGGGTGTACAGAAAGGTCAACTTATAAGGTAGGTCCATTCAAAAGTCTGATGGCAGCAGGGAAGAAGCTGTTCTTGAATCGGTTGGTACGTGTTTTCAGACTTTTGTATCTTTTTCCCGATGGAAGAAGGTGGAATAGAGAATGTCCGGGGTGCTTGGGGTCCTTGATTATGCAGGCAGCTCTTCCGAGGTGGGGGAAATGTAGATGGGAGTCACTGGATGGGAGGCTGGTATACATGATGGACTGGGCTATGTTCAAAACGTTTTGTAGTTTCTTGCGGTCTGGGACAGAGCAGGAGCCATACCGAGCTGTGATACATCCAGAAAGGATACTTTCTATGGTGCATCTGTAAAAGTTGATGAGAGTTGTCGTGCACGTGCCGAATTTCCTTCACCTCGTGAGAAAGTAGAAGCATTGGTGGGCTTTCTTAACTATAGCGTCCGCATGGAGGGACCAGGAGAGGTTGTTGGTAATCTGAACACCTAGAAACTTGAAGCTCTCGACCATCTCCACTTTATCACCTTTGATGTAGACAAGGGCATGTCCTCCACTACGCTTCCTGAAGTCAATGACTCTGTTTCATTCCCGTTGCAGATACTGTCTGACCTGCTGAGCTTTTCCAGCATTCTCTTCTTGAAAAGAATTATCAGTAGGCCACTCAGCCCCTCGAGCCTGCTCCACCATTCAATAAGATCAGAGTCATAGAGGCAAAGAGTTTAACAGCACATAAAGAGCCCCTTCAGTCCATCGTGTCTGTGCCAGCCATCAAACACCTATCTAATCCCATTTTCCAGTGCTTGGTCCGTAGCCTTGTATGCTATGGTGTTTCAAGTGCTCATCTAAATACATCCAAGTGCTCATCTAAATACTACTCAACTCTCCACTCACCTGATGAAGGAGCAGCGTTCAGAAAGCTCGTGATACCAAATAAACCTATTGGACTTTAACCTGGTGTTCTGAGACTTCTTATTGTGCCCACCCCAGTCCAACGCCGACATCTCCACGTCATTCTTAAATGTGAAGGTTCCCACCTCTACCACCCCTTCAGGCATTGAGTTCCAGATTCTCACTGCCCTCTGGGTGAAAAAGTTGTTTCTCAAAGCTCTAAATCGCCTGCTCCTTACCTTAAATCTATGCCCCTTTTTTATTGAGCCTTCTACTAAGGGGAAAAGTTTCTTCCTATTTACCCTATGCTCCTCATAATTTTGTACAACTCAATGAAGACTTTTGTACTCTAAAGAAAACAATCCCAGCCTATCCAGCCTCTCTTCATAACTGAAACACACCAGCCCAGGCAACATCCTGATGAATCTCCTCTGCACCCTTTCTTATGTAATCTCATATTTCCTATAGTGTGGCGACCAGAACTGTACATGGTACTCTAGCTGTGACGTTACCTACCTGTCCTGCTGCCTTCAGAGATCTTTGGACATGCACCCCAAGGTCCCCCTGGTCCTCTGTACTTCCTAGCATCATTGTGTATTCCCTTGCCTTGTTAGTCTTCCCAAAATGCATCACCTTGCACACTTCAGGATTAAATTCTATTTGCCACTGTTCTATTTGCCACTGCCTGTCTTTATCATCCTGTAATCTTTCCTCCTCACTATTTACCACACCACCAATTTTTTTTTGTGACCTGATTGTAACCTTAACAACACATTCCTGTTTACCAATGATAACTCTTCACCCCCTTGTTAATCAAGAATCTATCTAGCTCTGCATTAAGAATATTCAAAGACTTTGCTTCCACTGCCTTTTGGGTTTCTAAGACTCACAACCTCCGAGAGAAAAAAATTCTCTTCATCTCCGTCTTAAATGGGTGACTCCTTGTTTTTAAACAGGGACCCCTAGCTCTAGATTCTCCCACAAGTTGAAACATCCTCTCCACATCCACCCTATGAAGACCCCTCAGGATCTTATAGGTGTCAATCAAGTTGCTTCTTACTCTTATAAACTGCAGTGGATTCAAGCCTAGCCTGTCCAACCTTAACTCAGGAGACAATCCTCTATCTCCTGAACTGCTTCAACACATTTACATCTTTCCTTAAAAAAGAAGACCAATACTGTACATAATATGCTAGATGTGGTCTCACCAGTGCCCTGTTCGGCTGAAGTTTAATCTCCCTACTTTTGTAATCAATTCCTCTCACAATAAACAATAACATTCTATCAACTTTCCTAATTACTTGCTGCATCTGCATGCGAGCCCTCTGTGATTCATGCAATAGGACACACAGTTCCCTCAATCTCAGAGCTCTGCCGTCTCTCACTGTTTAGATAATGGGCGCAATTGCACCACGTCGCTGCACTCGGCAATCAGTGTGGCAAGCTGTGAAGATGGCATGTGATTTGCACCCAGCGTGAAACGGTTTGTTATCTTCCTGGCCCCCTTTTTAATGGCACAAAATGCTTTGTGCCCAGAAAGGGTGCGAAGCTTATTAGCATGAGATGGACTGGATTTCAGTATCATTAGGGAGTTTGGCGCGCAGGCTTCCCCCCTCCCCTCCTGGATGCTCCCACGTCTCCAGCGAGACATCACGCTAGCGTGAGTCACTACTGGTCTGCACTGGCACAGGCATGGCGAGCTGGTTACGTCAGGGGACTCAAAGGCCATTGAAGTCCCTGGGTGGTCAGGGGCATGGCCGGGCAGTGCTCACCTGCCAATGCCCACCGGACACCCAGCAGCGGACATCAGGCGCCAAAGTGTGTGTCAATTTTTCTGCCATTTCTTTGCTCCCCATTATAATTTCCCTGGTTTCTGACTAAGGGACCTACATTTGTCTTTATTAATAGAACAAAGAACAATACAGCACAGGAACAGGCCCTTCGGCCCTCCAAGCCTGCGCCACTCATGTGCCCACTAGACCATTCTTTTGTATCCCTCTATTCCCAGTCTGTTCATGTGGCTAGATAAGTCTTGAACGATCTCAGCGTGTCCGCTTCAATCACCTTGCTTGGCAGTGCATTCCAGGCCCCCACCACCCTCTGTGTAAAATACGTCCCCTTGACATCTGTGTTGAACCTTGCCCCCCTCACCTTGAACCTGTGACCCCTTGTGTTCATCACCTCCGACCTGGGAAAAAGCTTCCCACTGTTCACCCTATCTATGCCCTTCATAATTTTATACACCTCTATTAGGTCGCCCTTCATCCTTCGTCGTTCCAGGGAGAACAACCCCAGTTTACCCAATCTCTCCTCATAGCTAAGACCCTCCATACCAGGCAACATCCTGATAAACCTTCTTTGTACTCTCTCCAAAGCCTCCACGTCCTTCTGGTAGTGTGGCGACCAGAACTGGACGCAGTTCTGTTAATGTTTTTCTCTTCACATATTTATAGAATCGTTTCTGGTCAGTCTCTATGTTCCGTGCAATTTTACTCCCATTCTATTTTCCCCCTTTTGTTCAAATTTTTTGTCCTCTTTTGCTGAGTTCTAAAATGCTCTCAATTCTCGGGCTTGCTGCTTTTTCTGGCAATTTTATATATTTCCTCTTTGGATTTAATAATATCCTTAATTTCTTTTGTAAGCCTTGGTTAAGCCAACTTTCCTCTTTTATTTTTGTGCCAGACAGGAATGAAAAATTGTTGTAATTCATGCATGCGTTCTTTAAAAATGAACCATTTCCTATCCACTGTCAACCCCTTTAGTAAGCTTCCCCAATCTATCCTTGCCAATTCACACCTCATTCCCTCATAGTTCCCTTTATTTAGATTCAAGACCCTTGTTTCGGATTTGACTACTTCACTCTCCATCTTAATGAAGAATTCTACCATATTATGGTCACTCCTCTCCAAGGGACCCCACTCAATAAGTTTGTTAATTAATCCTTTTTCTTAGCACAGCACCCAGTCTAGAATAGCTTGTTCTCTGGTTAGTTCCTCAAAGTATTGGGTCTATAAAACCATCACGTACACATTCCAGGAACTCCTTCTCCACTATAGTGGTTAGCACTGTTGCCTCACAGCGCCAGGGGCCCGGGTTCAATTCCGGCCTTGGGTGACTGTGTGGAGTTTGCACATTCTCCCCGTTTCTGCGTGGGTTTCCTCCGGGTGCTCTGGTTTCCTCCCACAGTCCAAAGGTGTGCAGGTTAGATGGATTTTCCATGCTAAATTGTTCCTTAGTGTTTCAGGATGTGTAGGTCAGGGGGGTTAGCGGGGTAAATTGTGCGGTTATGGGGATAGGGTCAGAGGTGTGGGGGCAAGACGCTCTGTCAGAGAATCTGCACTGTAGGGATTCTATAATACCATTGCTGATTTGGTTTGTCCAATCCATGTGTAAATTAAAGTCATCCATGATCACAGTTGCACCTCAGCAAGCATCTCTGATTTCTTGTTTAATACCTTATATCTCCACTACTGTTTGGGGGCCTATATACAACACTCAACAACGTTTCCTGCCCCTTAGTGTTTCTTATCTCCACATTCCACATTATGATTTTCTGAGTCAATATCCTTTCTCATTATAGCATTGATTTATTCATTTACTAAGAATGCTACCCTGCCTCCTTTCCGTTTGTGCCCGTCCTTCTTAAATAATAAATACCCTTCGATGTTCCATTCCCATCTTTGGAAACCCTGTCGTTGTATCTCTATAATTACAACTATATCATAACTGTTTGCATCTATTTATGCTGGTAATTCATCTACTTTATTATGGTTCCTACCTGCTTCAAGTAAAATTTATTTATTAGTGTCACAAGTAGGCTTACATTCACACTGCAATGAAGTTACTGTGAAAATCCCCTAGTCGCCGCACTCCGGCGCCTGTTCGGGTACACTGAGGGAAAATTTAGCACGGCCAATGCATCTAACCAGCACGTCTTTGGACTGTGGGAGGGAACCAGAGCACCCGGAGGAAACCCACGCGGACACGGGAAGAATGTGCAAACTCCACACAGACAGTGACCCAAGCCGGGAATTGAACCCGGGTCCCTGGTGCTGTGAGGCAGCAATGCTAACCACTGTACCACCGTGCCACCCACAAAGAAGATGACCATCATCCCTGTACCAAAGGAAAGCCAGGCAGCGTACCTTAATGACTATCGTCTGGTGGCTCCTACATCCATCATTATGAAGTGTTTAGAAAGTCATGGCACAAATCAATTCCAGCCTCCCAGAATGGCTGGATCCGCTATAGTTCACCTTTTGCCGCAACAGGTCCACAGCAGATGCCATCTCTCTGGCCCTACACTCAGTCTTGGAACACCTGGATGACAAGGACACTTATGTCAGACTCCTATTTATTGACTACAGCTCAGTCTTCAACACCATTATTTCCACCAATTCATCTCCAAACTCCGTGGCCTACGGCTCAGCTCCTCCCTCTGCGACTGAATCCTAGACTTCCTATCCCACAGACCGCAATCAGTAAGGATAGGTAATGAAACCTCCTCCATGATTATCTTCAATACTGGTGCCCCACAAGGCTGTGTCCTCAGTCCCTTACTATATACTCATTACTGTGTGGCCAAATTTCACTCCAACTCGATTTTCAAGTTTGCTGATGATACCACCATAGTGGGTTGGATCTCAAACAATGACGAGACAGAGTACAGAAAAGAGTGAGAGAATCTGGTGAACTGGTGCAACGACAATAGTCTCTCCCTCAATGTCAGCAAAACAAAGGAGATAGTCATCGACTTCAGGAAGCGTAATGGAGGACAGACCCCTGTCTACATCAATGGTGATGAAGTGGAAATGATCAAGAGCTTCAGGTTTCTAGGTGTTTAGATCACCAATAACCTGTCCTGGTCCCTCTATGCTGATGCTATAGTTAAGAAAGCCCACCAATGGCACTACTTTCTCAGGAGATTAAGGAAATTCAGTATGTCTGCTACGACTCTCACCAATTTTTACAGATGTATCATAGGAAGCTTGGAATGGCTCCTACTCTGACCAAGACTGCAAGAAACTACAAATGGTTGTGAATGTAGCCCAGTCCATCATGCAAATCAGCCTCTCATCCACTGACTCGGTCTACACCTCCCGCCACCTCAGAAAAGCAGCCAGCATAATCAAGGACCCCACACACCCTGGTCATACTCTCCTCCACCTTCTTCCATCAGGAAAAAGATATAAAAGTCTGAGGTCACATACCAACCGAGTCAAGAACTTCTTCCCTGCTGTCATCAGACTTTTGAATGGACCTACTATACCTTAAGCTGATTTTTTCCTACACCCTAGCTATGACTGTAACACTATATTCTGCATCCTCTCCTTCCCTTCTCCCTTATGTACTCTATGAATGGTATGCTTTGTCTGTATAGCGTGCAAGAAACAATACTTTTCACTGTAAACTGATACATAGAACCATAGAAACCCTACAGTGCAGAAAGAGGCCATTAGGCCCATCGAGTCTGCACTGACCACAATCCCACCCAGGCCCTACCCCCATATCCCTACATATTTACCCGCTAATTCCTCTAATCTATGCATCTCAGGACACTAAGGAGCAATTTTAGCATGGCCAATCAACCTAACCCACACATCTACATGTGACAATAAATCAAATCAAAAATGCTCCACACAATTAGCCTTGTCTTTTTAACCTTGTTAAAAAGGAATAGAATATAAAGGTAAGGAAGTATTGTTGCAACTATACAAGGCATTGGTGAGGCCGCACCTGGAGTATTGTGCACAATTTGGTCCCCTTGAGGAAAAATGTAGTGGCATTGGAGGCGGTTCACTCGATTGATCCCAGAGATGAGGGGTTTGTCGTACGAAGAGGGATTGAACAGTTTAGGCCTATGCACTCTGGAATTTAGAAGAATGAGGGAAGATCAAATTGAGGTATTCAAAATAATAAAAGGTATGGATAGACATGGAACGGATGCTTCCGCTGGTAGGGCATTCTAGGACGAGAGGTCATAGTCTTAGGATAAGGGGTCGCAAACTTAAAATAGAGTTGAGGAGGATGCACAAAGATTCACAAAGGGTTGTGAATCTGTGGAATTTGCTACCCCAAAGTGCGGTGGATATTGGGACAGTGAGCAAATTTAAGGAGGAGTTAGACAGATTTTTAATTAGGAATGGGTTGAAGGGTTATGGGGAGAAGGCAGGAAAATGGGGATGAGGAGCATATCAGCCATGATCGAATGGCGGAGTGGACTTGATGGGCCGAACGGCCTAATTCTGCTCCGATATCTTATGAACTTATGTTACTCATCTTAGTTATATTTTGTGTTCTCGCCCAATTGTTTTTTGCCCTTGTTTCTTCTGTCTTTTGTTTCTATCCTTGTTATCCTTCTCCTGTCTATTTAGGACTGAGATGAGGAGGAATTTCTTGAGAGGAGGATGAATCTTTAGAATGTTTGACTTCAATGGGCTGTGGAGGCTCAGTCATTGAATATATTTAAGACAGAGATCGATAGATTTCTAGGTATTAAAGATATCAAGAGAGAGTGCAGATAAATGGTGTTGAGGTAGAAGATTAGCCATGATCTACTTGAATGGTGGAATAGTCTCGGGGGCTGAATGGCCTCCTCTTGCTCCTACTTCCTATGATCTATGTTCCCTATTATGGAACCATACCATGCAAAACAGGAAGGTCACAGGTTCTACAGAGCTAAGTAATCTCGGCCGCAGCAGAAATGTCCTTTATATGGAGGCATGTGGTGTCAGGGGGAATTAACATCAATGTTCCCCAGCGCTTACTTTAACTAAAGTAAAAGCACAAATGCTGCAACCTTTCCCAGTT
Organism: Mustelus asterias; assembly: GCF_964213995.1. Taxonomy (NCBI): domain Eukaryota; kingdom Metazoa; phylum Chordata; class Chondrichthyes; order Carcharhiniformes; family Triakidae; genus Mustelus; species Mustelus asterias. Next base: position 7,570,537 of record NC_135812.1, read on the forward strand.
CTGACAAAAGGTCACAGCCCTGAAACGTTAGCTTTGTTTCTCTCTCCACAGATGCTGCTTAGTATTTCCGGGATTTTATTATAATTATTTCAGATTTAATGCTGTAAATTTTTTCACAGCAACTTTGAATTACAGCTGCTTGTAATGTTGGCAAATCACTGTGCTTCTGCCTCATAGAAAGTCCAAAATGTGTTGATGAATCCGGGCGATTTTAGAGGAAAGCTCCCGAGCAGGATTGATGCAGTGTATTTCTGAATCACAGAGACTAGGTCGGTCGATTCAAGGTCTGTGCAGCGTTAGCTGTTCTCTGCTATGGAAACAGGCTTTACAGTTGTCCTTGACGATTATTACACACAAAGGATGGCCTCTCGGGTGAGCTACCAGAGATCCGCAGGTGCCTGTGTTTCTCAGCACGAGTCAGCACCTTCAGAAGAAAACTGCAAATGAGAGAAAATATGTTAAAAACTAAAAAAAGGCTTGCTTGGCTCAACCAACTGTTTCTTAAAATATTCACAACCTTTTATGGAGGGCAAGATATTTGTAATAACACCTTTTGCTCTACGATCCAGTTAATAACATGGAGATAATGGGGATAAATAACTGACATAATTTGTTCACGTTAACCTTTGACCTATAGCGCAGCCTCAGCTTAGTGTTACTTGTAATTGAGAGAGGCGTTTGCGAGTTCAAAGCCCCACTGCAGGACATTGAGTGCATAACCTAGGCTGATACTCCGGTGCAGGACTGAGGGAGTGCTGCACTGTCAGAGATGCGTTCTGTCGCCCAAGTTGTTAAACCAAGGCTCCATCTGCTCTGTCAGACTTAAAATGAGCAACTGAGTTCTCTGGCCAACATTTACCCTTCAACCAACATCGCTAAAATCGGTTTATCTGGTCATTTGATCTCATTGCTGTTTGTGGGATCTTGCTGTGCACGAATTAACTGCAGCAATTTCATAGATTGTAACAGTGACCATATTTCCTGAATTATGTCCTTGGCTGTGAAATGCAGTGGAATGTCCTGAATTCATGGACATTCTCTAGAGCGTTCACACACCTATCCCTGACCCCAACATCCGTCATGTCCTTCTCCTTGGTGAATACTGATACAAAGTACTCATTAAGGATCTCACCCACCTCCTGTGGCTCCATGCATAATTTCCCTCCATTCTCCTTACGTGGGCCTACTCTTTCTCTTGCTACCTTCTTGCTCCTAATATATGCATAGAAAGCTTTGGGATTCTCCTTGACCCTATTTGCTAAAGATATTTCATGCCCCCTTTTAGCCCTCCTAATTCCACGTTTAGGCTCCTTCCTACTTTCACTATACTCCTCAAGGGCTTTGTCAGTTTTTAGATGTGCAAGCCTATCGTTTCCTTCCTTTTTCCTTACAATTTCCCTTCAAATCCATGGTTCATGAATCCTGCCATTTCTATCCTTCATTTTTGCAGGGACATGCCTGTCCTGCACTTCAATCAACTGGCCTTTAAAAGCCGTCCACATTCCAGACCTGGATTTGCCCTCAAATAGCCACTCTCGATCCACATTCCACATTCGCCAGTCCCTGTCTGTCCCGGCCTCTGGTCACTATCTGTGAGGAGTCTGCACATTCTCCCCGTGTCTGCGTGGGTTTCCTCCGGGTGCTCCGGTTTCCTCCCATAGTCCAAAGATGTGCAGGTTAGGTACACTGACCATGCTAAATTGACCCTAGTGTCAGGGGATTAGCAAGGGTAAATAGGTGGGATTGCGGGAATGGTACCTGGGTGAGATTGTGGTCGGTGTGGACTTGATGGGCCGAATGGCCTCCTTCTGCATTGTGGGGGATTCTATGATTCTCCTGTAGCCATGTCTCCATAATTGCAATAACATCATAATTCCATGCAGTAATCCAGGCTCTCAACTCATCTGTTTTACCTGTTATACTTATTGCATTGAAGCAAACACACTCCAGACCTCCAGTCCCACCGAGGCCCATGGCTTCTCTCTGCCTGCTCTTACTCTGCGCTATGTTTATCTCAGTCTCACTTTTCTCCCCAGTCCCTACACTTACTGGCCTGCTGTTCTGGTTCCCACCCCCTGCCACAACATTGTGATCTTGTCTCGAGGTGAACAAACATGGAACCGGCTGATGAGCAACAAGATGGAAAAATCAGTCCAAGACATCACAGCAGCACAGGCCAGCAGGACAGAATGAGCCAGTCCAGTGCAGGAGCAAATACTCCAATCAACAAGATACATAGAGTCATAGAATCCTAGTGCAGATGGAGGCCATTCAGCCCATCTAGTCTGCACTGACCACAATCCCACCCCATCCCCACAACCCCATGCATTTATCCTCGCTAGTCCTCCTGACACTAAAGGGCAATTTAGCATGGCCAATTCACCTAACCCGCACATCTTTAGACTGTGGGAGGAAACCGGAGCATCCGGAGGAAACCCACGCAGACACAGGGAGAACGTGCAAACTCCACACAGACAGTGACCCAAGCCGAGAATCGAACCCAGGCACTGTGAGGCAGCAGTGCTAACCACCGTGCCGTCCATACCTATGCTGCCATTCTATATATTTCAGTGTCTCATTCAGTTTCAAAATTTAACTTCCTTACTTCCTCACACAAAATCAAAGACTCATAAGAACTAGGAGCAGGAGTAGGCAATTTAGTCCTTGAGGCTGCTCTGCCATTTGATATGATCATGGCTGATCTCAGCCGAAGAAGTTATTGGCGTATATTCATGTGAATGGAATGTCCAGTGCGTCCAAATCCAATATCAGTGGTTCTGTCTGTAGGACTTTGTTCTGAACAGGCTTTCCAATGGCCAATCTTGAGAGTGATGGTGGTTAGAAGTATCAGCGTGCGACCTACTGCTGCTATTATATCAGACCAACAATGGTCCATTTTGAAAAACAGAATTTAAACAAGACAATATGAAAGGGGGACATATTTTTAAGATGTTCTTGCTCCATCCTTTGTTGGCATGGCAATTTCAATAGCTTTTTGTCTACCCTTTTTCTCTACAAAATCATCAATTACATCATTGTGGGTAAAATCTTGTGAATATGCACTTACATTCGTCAATATTGCTGAACTTGTCAAATGTTCCTGCTCATTGTACTTTGCAAATAACTTTTCATTCTTTTCGATATAAAGAAAGAACATTCACTGGAAGCATTTGTTAAAAATATTTTCAGAATGGTTTCCACATTTGGAAAGGTTGCCTACAAACCATCACGTATACATCTGTACAAATCAGTTTGTGATCTCGAAGCACAGAGCTCACTCTTAACGATGAAGTGGATGAATTGTTTCACTTCATCTTCGAGAGGATTTGTATCTATGTTCTCCCAGTAGAATTAGCTTAATTACTTACTGCAGCGGCTTTTAGCACCCTCATCCAAACCTCTGTCGAAAAGCACATAAAATAAATCAATAGTTTTCTTCAGGGATTCACTTCTACTCTGCAATTGAACCATTGTTGCATCTCAAATAACAGTGACAGTCTCAATGATTATCTTCTCTTTTCCTTTCAAAGTGATTTCATTGTCTCTAGTTTCATCAAAAGATAACATCCTGCATCTTGTATGCTTCTCACCATGAGAGGGACCTGTATTTTTTGCTAATGTCAGTGCCTCTGCTTCCACCGAGCTAAAGTCATTTCAAACTTCCGTGGCAAAAAAAACTTTCAACTGAGACTAACAATTGTGCAGCATTCAATAAAGTTGTATCATCATGATGCAGCAATTTATTGACAGCATTACTTTTTTGAAGTAAATGGTTCCACAAAACAGTAAAAACAGCAATTTCATACTTCTCTACGAAATATTTTGCTTCGGCCATCAGACTTGGTTTATCTGAATTTGATGCAGCCATGTCTGATAAGGTTTCCTTGATATCAGCAAAGTTCATTCTCAAAGCCAAAACAGCATCTGCATAAGTGGACCACCTGGTGTCACAAATTCCTTTGACCGTCAAATGTTTTCCATTTGCCTGCTCCAAGCATAACTGCAGAATATTCCACTGATGCGTGGAAACAAAAAAAGAGTATACACATTTTGAACAAAGTTTAAAAAATGTACAGCCCTCTCACAGGATTCAGCTGCAGCATCGCAGATTAAACTCAAGGAGTGACTGGAACATGGGATGAATAATGCACAGGGGCTTGCATTGTCTTGCCTTACTTGTAGATCTGAATATTTTCCTGCCATATTTGCAGCATTATCTAAGATCGTCCATGACAATTTTTGATGTCCAAACCTAAATTTGCATTGACTTCCAAAACAGGTGTCTCCAGACACTCAGAAGTGTGAGGTTGTAGGTGGACACAACAAATAAATCACTCCACAACTTATGTAAGGTAATGCATTTTGGTAGATTGAACCAGGGCAGGACTTACTCAGTTAATGGTAAGGCATGGGGAGAGTTACAGAACAAAGAGATCGAGGGGTACAGGTTCATAGCTCCTTGAAAGTGGAGTCACAGGTGGACAGAGTGGTGAAGAAGGCATTCAGCATGCTTGGTGTCATTGGTCAGAACGTTGAATACAGGAGTTGGCACGTCTTGTTGAAGTTGTACAAAACATTGGTAAGGCCACACTTGGAATGCTGTGTGCAATTCTGGTCACCCTATTATAGAAATGATATTATTAATCTAGAAAGAGTGCAGAAAAGATTTACTAGGATGCTACCAGGACTTGATGGATTGAGTTATAAGGAGAGGCTGGATAGACTGGGACTTTTTTCTCTGGAGAGTAGAAGGCTGAGGGGTGATCTTATAGAGGTCTATAAAATAATGAGGGGCATAGATCAGCTAGATAATCAATATCTTTTCCCAAAGGTAGGGGAGTCTAAAACTAGAGGGCATACGTTTAAGGTGAGAGGGGAGAGATACAAAAGAGTCCAGAGGGGCAACTTTTTCACACAGAGGGTCAGAGGTAGTAGTAGAGGCGGGTTCAATTTAGTCCTTTAAGAAGCATTTAGACAGTTACATGGATAAGATGGGTATAGAGGGATATGGGCCAAATGCGGGCAATTGGGATTAGCTTAGGTGTTTTTAAAAAAAGAGTGGCATGGGGCATGGACAAGTTGGGCCGAAGGGCCTGTTTCCATGCTGTAAACCTCTATGACTCTATAACTTCACCTTTGCTGGTTATATATCTTAAAATGAATGTTAATTGGCCCACATGACTCACATCTGGCATTGAATCAACTATTATTGAATAGTATTTGGCATCTTTTACTTCATTAGTGAATTGGTTTCTGAGCCGCTCTGCCATTACAGTGATGAAGTCATCGTAGGTTCTGTGCATTAAAAAGTTGGTCTTCCCTGAGCCACAATATTGATAACTTTTCAAATACTCTTTGAGAAGCCTGTCAAAGTCACTGAGATTTCAAGACAGGCTAAAAAATTACCTTTTTGAGTTGACAATGATGATTTATCATGTCCTCTTAGAGGTAGTCCCAAGGAAGACAGCATTTTGACTGTTGCAACAACACATCTAACTAACCACTTTCCTTCAATATGAACACTCCTTTTCAAACTGAGCCGATAATGCGGAATCAATTCTTCCAGATAATTTACACCTTTGAACAAACACACACATAGCTTTAGTGTGGAGGGCCGAAGGGCCTGTTTCCTGTGCTGTAATGCGAGCTTTGGAAGTTGTATGATCAGCAAGATCTCTTCCAACATTTCTTCAGTTAGAGTGCCCGTCATTGAATGCTTGTAACATTTCTTCAGTCAGAGTGCCCGTCATTGAATGTTTGTTTCCTTTTACTAGCGTCAGGGAATAGTTTGCAAATGTAACAGTAGATTGCCTTAGAGGTTTCTGAAAAAAAAATCAACCAATTTCTCATTTCCGTTATCCCATTTCTCTTCACCGACAGAAAATGGGATTTCTGAAGACTGCTTTCGGTCTCCAACCTCAAACTCCTTTCTTAAATTTTCCATATTATCTGTGTTTTCTGGTTTATTTAGTATGAAATATTCTATCATACACAGTGGAACAGATTTTGGCCATAGGGCAATGTCTTCAGGTTAAGCTTCTTCAACAGAACAAGTATCTTGTACTTCTACTGCCATTTCAGGTACAACTTCTTGTTCAACCTTTTTAGACGATGTGGTTTCTCTGGAAATCAGCAAATCTATGTCATTAGATGATAGGAGAGGTGATGGCCTGATGGTATTATCGCTATCTCATGGCAGATGGTGGAGTTTGAATACAATAACAAAATCTGGAATTAAGAATCTACTGATGACCATGAAACCATTGTCGCTTGTCGGAAAAACCCATCTGGTTCACTAATGTCATTTAGGGAAGGAAACTGCTGTCTTTACCTGGTCTGGCCTACATGTGATTCCAGAGCCACAGCAATGTGGCTGACTCTCAACTGCCCTTGGGCAACTAGGGATGGGCAATAATGCTGGCCCAGCCAGTGACACCCATGTCCCACGAATGAATAAAAAAAACTCACCTGCATGTTTGGTGGAAGGGGATGAATGTGTAGTTGGTGCACTGGTCAATACTTCAAACTTTTCAAATAAAATGACAAACTGTCTTTTTGCCTAGCTTCCTCCTCTCGCTTCACCTTCAGTTTTCTGCGTTTTTGACTGCCAGATTCACTGTCACTTCATATTAACTGATCTTTCTTGATTTTAATGATGATGAATTTTCTGAAACAGCATGCTTTTTTTGCCTTTCTCAGCCCCGTGGGTCCAGTCATCCCTGCTTCCTTTGCTGCTCGATGATGGCTACCCGGAGTCCTGGCTGGCTGGCTGGCTGGCTCACTCACTACTTCCTTCCCCTGTGGCTTTTTCAACAATTTGCCCAGCCCATGTTGCACCTCGCACCTCGCCTTAACAATCATGCCTCACCTCACTGCTGGCTGCCTGGTTACGGCCTGCTCAACCCTCCTCAGTGCTGGCCAGAGGGGGGGGATCGAGTCATCTCTGCTCCCCATGATGACAGCTTGCCTCCGAGTCTCGACTGGCTGGCTGGTTCACTCACCAACTCCCTCCCTCGTGGCTTTTTTCACCAATTCACAAAAACAGTGAAGTGAACACAGGAGATCGTCACCGTGACTGCTGTCTCCCTCCCTCCTCATCACCTGAATGTTCACCAGTGTTTTCCCACTCTAGGGAAACTTGACCAACCATTTTTCTGATGCTGCTCTGCATTGCCTGCTGATAGGCTCGTTGATATTTGTTGAGCTTATCAGCAGGCAATGAAGGAGCTATCAGACTCTGATTGGTCGCCACAGACACCGGCCGGCAGGGAGTCCCTCCCATTGCTTTCTCCCCTGTGCCTCGGCACAGTGTGTTTCATTGTAAGTCCGCCTCTGTTCAGGTTGATGACTTTACATCAGAATTTTTGGTCAGGACTTTATGACCCTCCCACACTCACCCGCCCACCCCCCCCCCCCCCCCCCCCCCCACCCTCCCAAGGTAATGCAAGGTAAGTCCATTCAAAAGTCTGACAGCAGCAGGGAAGAAGCTGTTCTTGAGTCGGTTGGTACGTGACCTCAGACTTTTGTATTTTTTTTCCCGACGGAAGAAGGTGGAAGAGAGAATGTCCGGGGTGTGTGAGGTCCTTAATTATGCTGGCTGCTTTTCCGAGGCAGCGGGAAGTGTAGACAGAGTCAATGGATGGGAGGCTGGTTTGCGTGATGAATTGGGCTACATTCATGACCTTTTATAGTTCCTTGCGGTCTTGGGCAGAGCAGGAGCCATGCCAAGCTGTGATACAACCAGAAAGAATGCTTTCTACGGTGCATCAGTAAAAGTTGGTGAGAGTCGTAGCCGACATGCCAAATTTCCTCAGTCTCCCTTAGTTGCCCTTTCCTTCAGTGGGACTGTAATATCCCACTGGGCAGGAGGGGCTGTAAAGTTCTGGCCCGTTTCTCTCTCTGCGGATGCTGCCAGACCTGCCGAGTATTTCCAACATTTTCTGTCTTTATTTCAGATTTGCAGCATCCACAGCTATTGTTTCAGAGTCTTGACAATGTGGCATCTGCTACATTTCTCAAATGAATGGGGACATGCACTACACCAGCACATAAACTCTGATACATCATCTTTTGGTTAAAGGGTAATTGTAGGTTCTTCAGCAAGACAGTCAATCACACCACACATTTCAACTTGCAGAAGATCAAATCTGTCTCCAGAAACGGCCTCTCTGCTGTCTGGGAGAAACGTGTGACTGTTTATGTTCCAATAAAACAACTGAAAGATAAAAAGAGTGAACCTCAGTTCAAAAAAAGCACTGAGATTTCATTCCAAATAACTCAAATGAGGACCCAGTTTTTTTCTTTAAATCCTTAAGTTCTTCCGAGTCTCAGCGTGGCCCAGTCAGTAGGATTCCTACCCCAGAATGTGAAGTCGATTCATCCAGGACAGAAACATGTAACAGAGCCTGAGACTCCAGTCCAGGATGAAATAAAAATATATATCGCCTTTCACAACCTCAAAGCGCTTTTTGAAGTGCAGTCACTGTTGTAATGTAGAGAATGTGAAGCAAACAGCAATGTGTTAGTAACCAGAGAACCTGTTTTACGGATGTTGTTGAGAGATACACACTGGCTCAGCACCAACGGATACCTTCCCTGCTCTTTTTTAAGAACAAAGAACAATACAGCATAGGAACAGGCCCTTCGGCCCTCCAAGCCCGTGCCGCTCCCTGGTCCAAACTTGACCATTCTTTCGTATCCCTCCATTCCCACTCCGTTCATATGGCTATCTAGATAAGTCTTAAACGTTCCCAGTGTGTCCGCCTCCACCACCTTGCCTGGCAGCGCATTCCAGGCCCCCACCACCCTCTGTAAAATATGTCCTTCTGATATCTGTGTTAAACCTCCCCTCCTTCACCTTGAACCTATGACCCCTCGTGAACGTCACCACTGACCTGGGGAAAAGCTTCCCACCGTTCACCCTGTCTATGCCTTTCATAATTTTATACACCTCTATTAAGTCTCCCCTCATCCTCCGTCTTTCCAGGGAGAACAACCCCAGTTT